>NC_140988.1:376025322-376366000 GCF_052327205.1 Somniosus microcephalus | reverse complement strand
GGCAGTGAGGGGGTGGAGAAGGGCAGTGAGGGGGTGGAGAGGGGCAGTGAGAGGGATGGAGAGGGGCAGTGAGCGGTGTGGGGAGGGGCAGTGAGGTGGGTGGGGAGGGGCAGTGAGAGGGGTGGGGAGGGGCAGTGAGGGGTGGGGAGTGGCAGTGAGGGGGGTGGGGAGGGGCAGTGAGGGGGTGGGGAGGGGCAGTGAGGGTGTGGAGGGGGCAGTGAGAGGGGTGGAGAGGGGCAGTGAGGGGGTGTAGAGGGGCAGTGAGGGGGGTGGAGAGGGGCAGTGAGAGGGGTGGGGAGGGGCAGTGAGGGGGGTGGAGAGGGGCAGTGAGAGGGGTGGGGAGGGGCAGTGAGGGGGGTGGATGGGGCAGTGAGAGGGGTGGAGAGGGGCAGTGAGGGGGTGGAGAGGGGCAGTGAGGGGGTGGGGAGGGGCAGTGAGAGGGGTGGGGAGGGGCAGTGAGGGGGTGGCGGGGGCAGTGAGAAGGGTGGGGAGGGGCAGTGAGAGGGGTGGAGAGGGTCAGTGAGGGGGGTGGAGAGGGGCAGTGAGGGGGTGGAGAGGGGCAGTGAGAGGGGTGGAGAGGGGCAGTGAGAGGGGTGGGGAGGGGCAGTGAGAGGGGTGGAGAGGGGCAGTGAGAGGGGTGGGGCGGGGCAGTGAGGGGGTGGGGAGGGGCAGTGAGGGGGTGGAGAGGGGCTGTGAGAGGGGTGGGGAGGGGGCAGTGAGAGGGGTGGGGAGGGGCAGTGACGGGGTGGGGAGGGGCAGTGAGAGGGGTGGAGGGTGGCAGTGAGGGGGGTGGGGAGGGGCAGTGAGCGGGGTGGGGAGGGGCAGTGAGGGGGGTGGGGAGGGGCAGTGAGAGGGGTGGAGAGAGGCAGTGAGGGGGTGGAGAGGGGCAGTGAGCGGGGTGGGGAGGGGCAGTGAGGGGGGTGGGGAGGGGCAGTGAGAGGGGTGGGGAGGGGCAGTGAGAGGGTGGGGAGGGGCAGTGAGGGGTGGGGAGGGGCAGTGAGGGGGGTGGGGAGGGGCAGTGAGAGGGGTGGGGAGGGGCAGTGAGGGGGTGGGGAGGGGCAGTGAGGGGGGTGGGGAGGGGCAGTGAGAGGGATGGGGAGGGGCAGTGAGGGAGTGGGGAGGGGCAGTGAGGGGGTGGGGGAGGGGCAGTGAGAGGGGTGGAGGGGGCAGTGAGGGGAGTGGGGAGGGGCAGTGAGGGGGGTGGAGAGGGGCAGTGAGGGGGTGGGGAGGGGCAGTGAGGAGGTGGGGAGGGGCAGTGAGGGGGTGGAGAGGGGCAGTGAGAGAGGTGGAGAGGGGCAGTGAGACGGTGGAGAGGGGTGGAGAGGAGCAGTGAGAGGGTGGAGAGGGGCAGTGAGGGGGGTGGAGAGGGGCAGTGAGGGGGGTGGGGAGGGCCCTAAACAGACAATACAACATGGCTGATTACCTGACCAGGGTAAAGGATAGCAAACTGAGAAAAACCTTGACAATGTACAGACTTAGTGAACATAGCCTGGCGATCAAAAAAGGTAGACACAGGCAGACCCGGCTACCAAGAGAGGACAGGATATGCTCTCACTGCAGTCAGGGAGTGGTGGAGACAGAGATGCACTTCCTCACAGCTTGTAGAAAATATCAAGGCATAAGGGAGAATTTCTACCCAAAATTCACAAAAATATGCCCGGAATTCAGAAATTTGAATGACGACCAAAAACTCCCATACCTACTAGGGGAAGAGAGAAGTTGTGTAACCTTAGCGGCACACTATGTTACAGCATGCCATAAACAGAGGGACAACCACTAAATATAAGAAAAGAGTATATACAAATTATATGAATGTATATTTATACACTCAGGGATATATCTGTTTATACACTGTATGGATAGATCTGTATTTTTGTGTACAAACATGAATGTTTTTCGATGCTTTGGCAACATAAGATGTACCTTGTCATGCCAATAAAGCGATTTGAATTGAATTGAATTGAATTGAGAGGGGTGGAGAGGGGGCAGTGAGGGGGGTGGAGAGGGGCAGTGAGGTGGGTGGAGAGGGGCAGTGAGTGGGGTGGGGAGGGGCAGTGAGGGGGGTGGGGAGGGGCAGTGAGAGGGGGTGGAGAGGGGCGGTGAGGGGGGTGGGGAGGGGCAGTGAGAGGGGTGGAGAGGGGCAGTGAGGGGGGTGGAGAGGGGCAGTGAGGGGGGGTGGAGAGGGGCAGTGAGAGAGGTGGAGAGGGGCAGTGAGAGGGGTGGAGAGGGGGAGTGAGAGGGGTGGAGAGGGGCAGAGAGGGGGAGTGAGAGGGGTGGAGAGGGGCAGAGAGGGGGAGTGAGAGGGGTGGAGAGGGGCAGTGAGAGGGGTGGAGAGGGGCAGTGAGGGGGGTTGGGAGGGGCAGTGAGAGGGGTGGAGAGGGGCAGTGAGATGGGTGGAGAGGGGCAGTGAGGGGGTGGAGAGGGGCAGTGAGGGGGGTTGGGAGGGGCAGTGAGAGGGGTGGAGAGGGGCAGTGAGATGGGTGGAGAGGGGCAGTGAGAGGGGTGGAGAGGGGCAGTGAGAGGGGTAAGAACATAACATTTAGGGGCATGCCCCGCCATTCAGTAAGATCATGGCTGATCTTTGACCTCAACTCCACTTTCCCGCCCGATCCCCATATCACTTGATTCCATTAGTGCCAAAAAATCTATCGATCTCAGCCTTGAATATCCTCAACGACTGAGCCTCCACAGCCCTCTGGGGTAGAGAATTCCAAAGATTCACAACCCTCTGAGTGAAGAAATTTCTCCTCATCTCAGTCCTAAATGCCTCCTGGTTCTAGACTCTCCAGGAAGGGGGAAACAGCCTCTCAGCATCTATCCTGTCAAGCCCTTTAAGAATCTTGTATGTTTTAATGAGATCACCTCTCATTCTTCTAAACTCCAGAGAGTATCGGCCCATTCTACACAATCTCTCCTCATAGGACAACCCTCTCATCCCAGGAATCAATCTAGTGGACTTTCATTGCATCTCTCTAAGGCAAATATAGCCTTCCTTAGATAAGGAGACCAAAATTGTACACAGTAAATGGAGCTGAGGTGCAGATCAGCCATGATCGAACTGAATGGTGGTACAGGCCCGACAGGCTGAATGGCCTCCTCCTGTTCCTGTGCTGGGGTCACACACACACGGCCCCTTGGGTGAGCCACTGGAAGGTGCCTGTAGAACCAGACCACAGTGAGAGTCAGGGTGGCCAGGGGAAGGAGGGAAAACAAACTGTACAGAGAAAAATAAAAATAAATAATACACAATTCAACTCAACTCATACACAAATCACTAAAAGTAGCAGCGCAGGTTAACAAGGCCATTAAAAAAGCAAACCAGGCACTAGGATTCATTTCTGGAGGGATAGAACTGAAAAGTAGGGAAGTTATGCTAAACCTGTATCGAAGCTTGGTTAGACCACACTCGGAGTACTGCGTACAGTTCTGGTCGCCATATTATAAAAAGGATATAGAGGCACTGGAGAGGGTGCAGAGAAGATTTACAAGGATGATACCAGAAATGCGAGGCTATACCTATCAGGAAAGGATGAACAGGCTGGGTCTCCTTTCTCTTGAAACGAGAAGGCTGAGGGGTGACCTAATAGAGGTCTTTAAAATTATGAAAGTTTTTGATAGAGTGGATACAGAGAGAATGTTTCCACTTGTGGGGAAGAGCAAAACTAGAGGCCATCAATATAAGACAGTCACCAAGAAATCAAATAGGGAATTTAGGAGAAACTTCTTTACCCAGAGAGCGGTGAGAATGTGGAACTCGCTACCACAGGGAGTGGTTGAAGTGAATAGTATAGATGCGTTTAAGGGGTGATGCGCCATCAATGACTCAAAAGACTGAGGTTAAGCGAGTAACAACCAGGCTTTTATTAACTAAAGAATGAAGGTCTAGTCTCGAGTGGTCGACCCGTCCAGAATACTAAGGGACTGGGAGGTAGTCACTTATATACCTGGAATAGTGGGAGGAGTCAGCCGAGGCATGTCCAGACCTGTACCTAGTGGAATACACATACACATACAGACAGGTATAACAGTGGTTTACCACATTCACCCCTTGTTTAAAAATGAGTCCGGCGGGGTGAAGTGTATTTAAAAGTTTGTGTATTGGAGTCTCTCCGGAGGTCTTGTCTGCCGCCGTGATTGACGTGGCGACGGCAGGGGTGGTGGAGCTTCCGGCGTCGCGTCCCGTGTAGGCTGGGGCACTGGAATGTAGTCCTCATGGGTGACGGTCCAAGGCGAGCCGGCTGCTGGGGTTGGATATCGGGTCGTGGGGGGGGGTGGTAATGGGTAGTGGGTTACAGCGGTCCCCGAGGGTGTCGTGGGGGGGGTGGTAATGGGTAGTGGGTTACAGCGGTCCCCGAGGGTGCGAGGTCTCGTATGGAGACTGTGTCCTCCTGCCCGTCCGGGTACGCAATGTAAGCGTACTGGGGGTTGGCGTGGAGGAGGTCGACCCTCTCGACCAGGGGGTCCGTTTTATTGGTCCTCACGTGTCTTCTCAGTAGTACCGGCCCTGGGGACGTCAGCCATGGCGGTAACGCTGTCCCCGATGTGGACTTCCTTGGGAAGACAAACATTTTCTCGTGAGGGGTGGCATTGGTGGCAGTGCAGAGCAGTGACCGAATCGAGTGGAGCGCATCGGGTAGCACCTCCTGCCAGCGGGAGGTCGGAAGGCCCCTCGACTTTAAGGCTAGTAGGGCGGCCTTCCAAACTGTTGCATTCTCTCTTTCCACCTGTCCGTTCCCCCGGGGGTTGTAACTGGTGGTCCTGCTTGTGGCTATACCCCTAGCGAGCAGGTACTGGCGGAGTTCGTCGCTCATAAACGATGAGCCCCGGTCGCTATGGATATAGCTGGGGAAACTGAACAGGGTGAAGAGGCTGTTCAGACATTTAATGACCGTGGCACTGGTCATGTCCGGGCAGGGGATAGCGAACGGGAAATGGGAGTACTCGTCAATGATGTTGAGGAAGTACACATTGCGGTCGGAGGAGGGGAGAGGCCCTTTAAAATCGACGCTCAGGCGTTCGAAAGGGCGAGTGGCTTTTATCAGGTGGGCTCTGTCTGGTCTATAAAAGTGCGGTTTGCACTCAGCGCAGACTTGGCAGTTCTTGGTCATGGTCCTGACCTCCTCAATGGAGTAAGGCAGGTTGCGGGCCTTGATGAAGTGGAAGAACCTGGTGACCCCCGGGTGGCAGAGGTCATTGTGGAGGGCCCTCAGCCTATCGATCTGCGCGCTGGCGCAGGTGCCACGCGATAGGGCATCTGGGGGTTCATTGAGCTTCCCAGGCCGGTACAAGATCTCGTAATTGTAGGTGGAAAGTTCGATTCTCCACCTCAAGATCTTGTCATTTTTGATTTTGCCCCTCTGCTTGTTGTTGAACATAAAAGCAACTGAACGCTGGTCAGTGAGCAGGGTAAATAGTTTTCCGGCCAGGTAGTGCCTCCAATAACGCACAGCCTCCACAATAGCCTGGGCCTCCTTCTCGACCGCGGAGTGTCTGGTCTCCGGGCCCTGGAGGGTTCGTGAGAAGAATGCCACAGGTCTCCCCGCCTGATTAAGGGTGGCGGCCAGAGCGAAGTCGGACGCATCGCTTTCCACCTGGAAGGGGATGGATTCGTCCACTGCGTGCATGGTGGCTTTGGCAATGTCCTCCTTGATACGGTGGAAGGCCGAGCGGGCCTCTGCCATCAGGGGAAAAGAGGTGGATTTGATCAGCGGACAGGCTTTGTCTGCATAGTAGGGGACCCACTGGGCGTAGTAGGAAAAAAACCCTAGGCACCTCTTCAGAGCTTTTAGGCAGTGGGGCAGTGGGAGTTCCATAAGGGGACGCATCCGGTCCGGGTCGGGACCGATGACCCCATGTTCCACAACACAGCCAAGGATGGCGAGGCGGTCTGTGCGGAATATGCACTTCTCCTTGTTATATGTCAGGTTCAGGAGTTGGGCGGTGCGGAGGAATTTCTCGAGGTTTGCGTCATGGTCCTGCAAGTCATGGCCGCAGATGGTCACATTGTCTAGGTAAGGGAAAGTGGCCTGCAGCGCGTTTTGATCGACCATCCGGTCCATCTCCCTTTGGAAGACGGAGACCCCGTTGGTAACGCCAAAGGGAACCCTAAGGAAGTGATAGAGGCGGCCGTTTGCCTCAAAAGCAGTATACTGGCGGTCTTCGGGGCGGATGGGGAGCTGGTGGTACGCTGATTTCAGGTCAATGGTCGAAAAGACGCGGTACTGCGCGATCTGGTTGACCATGTCAGCTATGCGGGGGAGTGGGTAGGCGTCCAGCAGGGTGTAGCAGTTTATTGTTTGGCTGTAGTCGATGACCAGGCGTTGTTTCTCGCCGGTCTTAACGACCACCACCTGGGCTCGCCAGGGGCTGGAGCTGCCCTCAATAATCCCCTCCTTCAGGAGCCGCTCCACTTCGGTTTTGATGAAAACCCTGTCCCCGGCACTGTATCGCCTGCTCTTTGTGGCGATGGGCTTACAGTCGGGGGTGAGGTTAGCAAACAGTGGGGGGGGTGGGACTCTGAGTGTGGAGAGGTTGCATCTGGTGCGCGGCGGGCAATTTGGAGGCTGCTGGCTGCGGACTGTGAGTGGGGGGAGGGGGCCACCGTACGCCATCGTAACGCTTTTGAGGTGGCACTGGAAATCCAACCCCAGTAGAACGGCAGCGCAAAGTTGGGGCAGGACCAGGAGTTTAAAATTATTGAACACAGTCCCGTCTACTACTAGTGTCACCACGCAGTAGCCGCCAATGTCCGCTGACTGGGACTCGGCGGCCATAGAAATCCGCTGGTGCGCAGGCAGGACTGGGAGAGAGCAACGCCGCACCGTGTCGGGGTGGATGAAGCTCTCTGTGCTCCCGGAGTCAAAAAGGCAGTTTATTGCATGGCCGTTTACCTTAACGTCCATTTTGGACCGAGCTAGTTGGTGCGGTCTCGTTTGGTCCAGCATAACAGAGGCCAGCATAGGGGTCGGTGTGTCGCTGCGGGTATCAGATGGGGGGGGGTTGGCGGCCTGCTGCGTCCCGGCTGGTGTCCAAGATGGCGGCGTCCATGATTCCCATGTGGCTGGAGTCGTCCAAGATGGCTGCTGCTGCGGTGGTTCGCACATGGCTGGGGAGGCCCAAGATGGCGGCCCGCACGGCCCACACGCGGCGCTGTTGGGGGCCCAAGATGGCGGCTCGCACGGCCCACACGCGGCGCTGCTGGCATTCGGGGTGGCTTTGGCCTTGCAGACGCTAGCGTAGTGTCCCTTTTTCCCGCAGCCCGAGCAGGTCGCATTCTTCGCCGGGCAGCGCGCTCTGGGGTGTTTGGCCTGGCCACAGAAGTAGCATTTCTGGCCTTGGGATACTGCTGTCTGGCTTTGGGACACTGCTGCGGTGGTTGGGCCGTTGTTGGGCTGTGGCTGGGGTGGCACGGTGCTATGGGGCTGTCCTACCGTGTCCCAGGTTGTCGTTCCCCGCGGCGTCCACGGTGCAGAGGAGTAGGCATCCATGCCCCGGTAGGCTGCGTCCAGCGTTAGTGCGATTTCGGAGGCTTTGTCGAGGGTGAGGTCACTCTGCTCCAGCAGTCGCTGTCGGGTGTAGTTGGACCTGTGGCCCGCTACGAAGGCATCCCGGATCAGTTCCTCCGTGTACTTAGTGGGCGTTACCGCTTTACACCCACAGGCCTGGCCAAGCACGGACAGTGCTTGGAGGTATTCCTCAGTCGATTCCCCAGGTTGTTGCTTGCGACTCCCCAGGAGGTGCCTGGCGTAAACTTTGTTCACAGGGCGCGTGTACTGGGTCTTGAGGAGCTGGAGGGCGGCTGTGTACGAGGTCGCGTCCCGGATGACTGAGTACACTCGGTGGTTCACCTTGGAGATCAGGACAGACAGTTTGTTCGCATCCGTTACGACCGCAGTGGAGGCAGTCAGGAATGCCTCGAAGCACATGAGCCAGTGAGCAAACTTGGTGGAAGCGTCCGCTTCCCGACTGTCCAGGTCCAGGCATGCTGGTGTGAGGATCTTCTCCATTATAAAAAATTTAGTTAATAAAATTGATGCGCCATCAATTACTCAAAAGACTGAGGTTAAGCGAGTAACAACCAGGCTTTTATTAACTAAAGAATGAAGGTCTAGTCTCGAGTGGTCGACCCGTCCAGAATACTAAGGGACTGGGAGGTAGTAACTTATATACCTGGAATAGTGGGAGGAGTCAGCTGAGGCATGTCCAGACCTGTACCTAGTGGAATACACATACACATACAGACAGGTATAACAGTGGTTTACCACAAGGGGAGGCTGGACAAGCATATGAGGGAGAAGGGAATCGAGGGTTATGCTGATAGAGTTAGATGAGGAAAGACGGGAGGAGGTTCGAGTGGAGCATAAACAATGGCATGGACTGGTTGGGCCGAAGGGCCAGTTTCTGTGCTGTGTATCCCATGTAATCCTGTGTGATAGTGAAACAAATTGTTTTGCGCCTCCCCCCCGTCAGGAGCTGCGGCATGAACAGTTGGCCAGGATCAGCGAGCTGGACAAGGAGGTGATGGACGCGCGGGCCAAGCACACACAGAGCCTGTACGACATCAAAGCCAACTTCAACAAGGAGAAGGCGGACTACAAACAGAGCGCCAGGAAGATGGTGAAATTGCTGGAGAAGGAGGCGAACAGGGTGAGCAAGCAAGGGCTCGGGATTTCAAACTCGGAGACCGCACTGCAAGTGATGAAGAAATAAAGCAGCCGGCAAACAGTCAGGCGTTTGTACGTGGGGAGCGTTTATCAGTGTAATTATTCCTGTCATCTTCCCTTCACCCTCTCCCCCGCCCACCCCGTCTCCCCTCCCCTGCCCACCCCCTCCCTCCCCCACAGTTTTCTCCCCTCATTCTAGCTCAGTCACCATTTCGTCACCTGCGGGCCCAGTGTGTGTGTGTGTGTGTGTGTGTGTTGTCAGGCTATTCAACCTTAGAGGGCATTGCAACCGAGCCTGATACGTCTGCGCGTATAAAGCCTTGCAGCAGCGGTCTGGTGCCATCAACTGATCTTTCATTCCCCTGCCCTCCCCTCACCTCAGCCCGCGCCTGAGCCCAGCGGTGCTGTGGACGACTCTAGTTCCTGGCTGAGACGAGCCAGCTCAGCCACAGGCCGGGGATGGAGCCTGGGCCTTTCCTGCTCAGTGTGTGGGTCGGTAGCACACGGGGCTGAGCTCGGCAAACTAAAATTGGGTCGGGCCATTATTCAGCGTCCCCGGCAGCTGGACAAAGCAGGCGTTCGGCCTGTTTCCCTGTTCAGCGATGAGCGGGGGGGCGGTGCTCAGGATTCTGCAACCTAAGCAGCGGCCGCCAACTAAAGGTAAATCCCCTCCCCACCTTTCCTTTTCCTGGCACTTGCCTGAAATTCGTTGCTGCTAAAGGGCGAGCTGCCTGGATTATTTAGAGGAAGCCAGATGCCCAATTTCAGGCCGGCTGGTTCGGGCCTCCCGATTCGGACGTGCATCGTGGCCACAGAGCCGCCTTTCCGCCCGAAACCAGACGCCAACGGATTTCCATCCCATAGAATCATTGGAAATTTAAGCACAGGAGATCATTTGGTCTGTGTTCCCCACTACAGCTCTCCAGTCTAAGCCCATGTCCCCGCTCTTTCCCTGTACCCAGTCGGAAGTAGCTTGGTCCGGGTGCCTCCTGGTGCTAACGGATTCCATATTAATACACAGAAATACAGTGAAGTTACAACACAGAAAACAGGCCATTCGGCCTAACCAGCCCACGCCGGCGTTAACCCTCCACGCGAGCAAACCGTCCTAATCACATTTACCCGCCCTTGTTCCCATATGCCTTCAATCACTTTTCCATCATCCCCCTCTCCAATCTTCTTGAATGTTGACATCGTTTTTGCCTCAACCACTAACCCTGGGAGTAAATGCCACAGCCTCACAACTCTCTGTTATTATCAAGTTTTTCCTGCCCTCTGTTCTAAGGCCTAGAAATTAGGCTGCTTAACCGCCACCCGTTTGCGCCGCTACCCTCGCGAAAAATGGTGGCCGCCACTCTAGCGCCCTTCTCTGGCGTGGGACTTGGCGGCCGCCAAAATGGTGAGGGCCTTAGTGCTGCCGATAGCAGCACTGGCCCTAGAGATGTAAATGAAGAGATCGTGACGTCAGTCGGCGTCCAGCGTCGACTTAACGTCACCTCTGTGAACTTGGACCTTGGCGCTGAGTTTAGCGCTGGGTCCTAAGCTCACTCTGAAAAGCGAGCGCTCAGCAGACTGACAGAGACACAGGGCTGGATTTTGCCATTGTGGGCGGGCTGGGGCGTGTCAGGTGGCATTCGTGTCAGGACCCCGGCTCCTAAGTGAAGTGGGGAAAAAGTGGGATTTTCCCCTAATTGGGCAATTGATTTCCTGCGTGTGGGAACCCCTGGCCCAATGAGTCTTTTCATACAGAAGGTTGCCTCCGATGACGTCATCAATGCTGCTGGCTTTAAGGCCTGCAAGCAGCCTTGCTTCTTCTGGAGACTGCAAACTTTATGGCCATTATTGTAAGGAATTCATTGATTGACTATGTCCACCAGTAGGCCAAAGTGTGCTCCACACTTCGATGAGCCATCCTTCCAAGCTTTGGTGGAGGGTGCAAGATCTAATAAGGAGGTGCTCTTCCCTTCCTCAGGGAGAAAAAAGCCTCCCCAGCAGACTAAAGCTGTGTGGCTGCAAGTGGCCCAGGAGGTCAACTCCATCTCGATGAGCCGCAGAACCTGGCTGCAGTGCAGGAAGAGGTTTCATGACCTTCTCTGCACAGGAAAAGTGAGTATGACTTTCCCATCACCCTCAATCTGATCCCCATCGCCTCTCCTCACCAGCCCTCTGCTTTGGCAACCTTTCCTCCACATCCCACTTGACTCTTACATCCCTGCACCCTTACCCATTCCCTCTCTCTCTATGGTCACATTCACTTAACTATTCGATCATGCAGCCCTCACACTCCCTATCACTGTGATGCAATGACAACAACAACTTACAAACCACAGGGAGGGCCCTTTGTCTCCTTCTAAGCATCTATGCTATGGATTCTCTACACTCACTCCTTCATTCTCACTCAAACTCCACTTGTGTCCCTCATTGCAGGAAAAGAGAGCCCACAATAAGAGGGAAAGAGCCATGACAGGAGGAGGGCCACCCTCAGTAGCCCAGCTCACCGCCTGGGAGGAGGCGGCTCTGGAAATCGCCGGGATCGAGAACGATTCCCAAGTGGGGGACGGACAGACGGGCGCATCACAGCAAGCTGGTGACAGAATAGTTTGGCATCTCATTGACATTGCATGAGTCACTGATAATGATTCTGATGCTCTAACAGATTGACTTATGATCATCTGCACAATTCTATGTGCATCAACCTTTACCTCACATCTCTAACTCTCCTTTACTCCCCCACAGGACCATCGAGAGCCCCCGTCCCCAGGAGGAAGAGCCTGAGCCTCCAGACTCCGCAGAGGAAGCTGCAACCTCTGAGGGTGCAGCGTCAGCAGAATTCAGCGCACCCAGCACCAGCGCAGACACCCACATCTCGGTGGGACTTTCGGGACATAGAGTAGTATTGTCACCTGGTGTATCACAGCTCACAAGTGAGCATCAGCGGATGGTGGAGACAGGGACAGCAGTGGAGAGTCCTCGTCGGAGGGCGCAGGACTCTGCCAGCTCAGCTCAGCTGCATGTCTCTGGGTCCATCCAGAAGGAGAGCGGTGCTGGAACTCCAGGAACAGGTGCAGGAGTCTCTGGCAGGTTTTGTCTCCAGGGTCGCTGCGAATGTGGAGCAAATGGAGGAGTCCATCGCGAACATCAGCAGAGCCTTTGTGGAGACATTGGCGCATGAACGCATCACCACGGAAAGGATGGCAACCTCCGTGGAAGGGATGGCTACCTCCGTGGTAAGGCTGGCTACCATAGAGGAGCGGATGGCTACGGTAGAGGAGAGGATGGCTATGGCCATGGAGGAGCTTGGTCGCCAGGGTCTTGAAAACATGGTCATTGTTCAGAATAGAATGACATCTCTTGAGGAGCGATGGTCAGCCATTGAGCATACAAACCAGACCTTCATGGAAGTTCTCTGGAGTAGGACTTCCAGTGTAGAAACTGGTCCTTATGGCCCCCCTGCAGTGCAGCAAGGTGCTGTCAAGCCACTTGCTAGCTCTGAAATGGGGCTGACCTATGAGAGGGATGTTGGTGGCAGACATCAAGGAAGTGGGGGCTCCCTTCCAAGCGCTCACACTTCCATGCCACTGCAGAGCCCTCGGTCAGAGCCCCACCAGAGTCCACACCCAGCTGAGATCGGCGTCTCAGCCCCTGCACAGCCGCAGGAGCAGCAGACTGTTGACGAGCCCTCACAGGTTCGCAACCCCAGAGGACGCCCGTCAAAGGTGTCGAGACAGGAGCAGCAAGAAAGTGAGCAAGGGGCCTCCACATCTGCTGAAGCCACAGGGGAAGCACCACATAGGAGCACACATAAGAGGAAGATAAAGCACAAGTAGTCACAAGGGTAGTCACTTGGGTGTTGTGATGTATTGTTTTTTGACCAGCCTTGTCATGGTATCATAAACAGATTTGATGGCAAACTGTTGAAGTTGTGGCCTGTGTCATTTCGCAAATGGGACTTCCACATTGAGGGCTTAGGGCGACTTGCAATTGTCATTATGGTGGTCAGAGTAATAGGAATCCGCAGGTTCTTCTCCATTGTCGATGGTCTGGTAAGAAGGTACGAGGCAAAAGTGTTTGATTGTGCCGGCTAAGCAAATCTGGCCAACATGAGTGCGTCCCTTGCATCCCGGCCAGCAATGTGGTCGCGCACTGGCGCCTTCTGGCCTGTGCAGCTTCAGGTGGGTGAGCAGCAGCTTGGCGCTCCTGTTGATGTTCCTGTTGTTGCTGCTGCTGTTGGTGCTACTGTTGCTCATGGTTCTGCTGCTGCCACGGCTGGTCTTTATCTGAATCTGATTTCCAGGAGGAAACGAAATAAATGGTTCCCATGCTTCTGGTATATGCCTCAGTTGTGGAGATGCCGGTGTTGGACTGGGGTGGACAAATGTAAGAAGTCACACAACACCAGGTTATAGTCCAACAGTTTTATTTGAAATCACAAGCTTTCGGAGCGCTGCTCCTTCATCAGGTGAAGTGGAGAGATGCCTATAGACACAGATTATGCAGATGCTGGGGTCTTTTGTTTTTCATACAGACCCCAGCATCTGCAACATTTTACCCCTTGTGACCCCACCTCATTGTTCTTTGATGTAATGTTTTCCTGACTGACCTGTTTGGACACCATTCACACCTTTGATTGCTGTGATTATCTCTCTGCCGAGGTGTGATAAATGGCAGTTAGAAAGATTACCTGTAATCATCTTGCATTATTCTCTGACTATATAATCTGTGTCTATAGGCATCTCTCCACTTCACCTGATGAAGGAGCAGCGCTCCGAAAGCTTGTGATTTCAAATAAAACTGTTGGACTATAACCTGGTGTTGTGTGACTTCTTACATTTATGCCTCAGTTGAGGAAGCACTTAGTCAAGGTGGGGAGAGGGGTTTCCTAAGAGGTCACACTGGAGATGGGTGTCAGGCTCCAAACTTCCACAACAATGGGTATACCTGTTAAAAGTTCCCCCAGACCTGAGACAACAAAGTTCTGCCACCTGCAAATGATCATTGGTGAAAACTCCTTTTTAATAGTGGAGCTGCAGCTGTTAGTAAGCAATCCAATTGTGAGGCCGCCAGGATTAACTGGCATGTTCCAGAGGAGGCGTGTAGGATGGGGAAAATGTCTAAAAATCAGGAAGGCCTCTCAAAATGGGATTATAGAGGCAATTAAGTGGTTGTTAAGGGCTTTAAGGGCCTATCCCGCCTCTTGGAGGCAGGATGGAAATGGGGCCTGAAAACACGAATGTGGGAAAATTGCTCGGAGGCGGGATGGAGGCAGGATCAGGCCTGGCCGTCATTCTTTGCGATTTTGACAACTTACATGCCTCCAAACCCGCCTCCTCGGGCCTGGTAAAATCGAGCCCGCTGTCAACACTTCTTAAAGGGACACACACATCTTTCAGGTAAGTTTGCATTTAAGCTTTTGGACTGGATTTTAATTTTATTTAAGTAGTGGCTTGGTGCAATACATGTTAACAGTTTTTAAAGTGCTCAGAGTGTGCTGCTGGATGCTTGCAAGGTGTCGGATGGTAAAGGAAGGCCTCTGAGAAGTCAGAAAATGTTGGAAATTCTCAGCAGGTTAGGCAACATCCGTGGAGAAAGAAACAGTTCACGTCTCAGGTCGAGATGCTGCCTGACCTGCTGAGTATTTCCAACATTTTATGCTTTTATTTCATATTTACAGCATCCGCTCACAGAGGGAAGAGGAAGATGCAGAAGGAAGAATGCAACCCAGACAGCCCCTTCCTGGCCGGAATATCCAGGATGGAATCATCCGCCTGCGATACCAGTGACCACAACCCCAATTCCCCTTTCAACATTTGTCCCACACCTTACCTTCCCTCTGTTACTGACCATCACAGCATCCTCTTGGCCACAATGCTGCAATAAAAGCCACCACAAAACAAAGTTTTTCAATCCAACTTTATACATCTATCCCTCCAATATGACATAAAGAAATCAACTCATCACCCTTATGCATTCCCTTAGTGACTGTCTTGTGTGTGCCTTTGCCTATCCTACACAGTGCTACACCAGTGGCTGCAGTATGGTTGGTTGAAACATAGAGATAGGAACAGGAGTAGGCCATTCGGCCCTTCGAGCCTGCTCCGCCATTCAATGAGATCATGGCTGATCTTCGTCTGAGATCTTAGCTGATCTTACCAGTTCAGTACCCCGTCCCCGCCTTTTCTCCGTAACCCTTAATCCCCTTAGCCTTCAGAAATATATCCAATTCTCTCTTGAAAATATTTATTGAATTAGCCTTCACAGCCCTCTGTGGCAGGGAATTCCACAGGCTCACCACTCTTTGAGTGAAGAAATTCTTCCTCATCTCTGTTTTAAATGATTTGCCCGCTATTTTTAGACTGTGGCCCCTGGTTCTGTGCTCCCCTGCCATTGGAAACATTCTCTCTGAATTCAGCCTGTCCAGGCCTGCCATAATTTTATATGTTTCGATGAGATCCCCTCTCAATCTTCTAAACTCCAGTGAGTACAAGCCCAAACTATTCAATCTCTCCTCGTAGGTCATTCCCGCCATTCCAGGTATCAGCCTGGTGAATCGCCGCTGCACTCTTTCCATGGCAAGAACATCCTTCCGCAGATGGGGCGACCAAAACTGTACACAATACTCCAGATGCGGTCTCACCAGCACCTTGTACAGCTGTAGTAAGGTATCCCTATTCCTATACTCGAACCCCCTTGATATGAAGGCCAACATACCATTTGCCTTCTTAATCGCCTGTTGCACCTGCATGCTCTCCTTCAGTGACTGGTGCACAAGAACACCCAGATCCCTCTGCACTTCCCCATCTCCCAATCTATTGCCATTTAGATAATAATCTACCCTCCTGTTTTTACCCCCAAAGTGGATAACCTCGCATTTATCCACATTATAGTGCATCTGCCACGTATCCGCCCATTCCCCCAACCTGTCCAAATCGCACTGTAGCCTCCTGACATCCTCATCAGAGCCCACCCCTCCTCCTAGTTTAGTGTCGTCAGCGAATTTGGAAATATTGCATCCAATTCCCTGATCCAGATCATTTATATATATTGTGAACAGCTGGGGTCCCAGGACAGATCCTTGCGGCACCCCGCTGGTCACTGCCTGCCACTCCGAAAACGAGCCGTTTATTCCAACTCTCTGTTTTCTATCCGCCAGCCAGTTCTCTATCCACGTTAATACTTTGCCCCCAATCCCATGAGCCTTAATTTTGCATGATAATCTTTTGTGTGGAACCTTATCGAAGGCTTTCTGGAAGTCAAGGTACACCACATCCACTGGCTCTCCCCCATCTATTTTACCAGTTACTTCCTCAAAAAATTCCAGCAGATTAGTCAAACACGATTTACCCTTTGTAAATCCATGTTGACTCTGTCCGATCCTTTCCCCATTTGTCAAGTGCTCCGCTATTTTATCCTTAATAATGGACTCTAGCATTTTGCCCACAACCGATGTAAGGCTTACTGGTCTATAATTCCCTGCTTTCTCTCTACCCCCCTTTTTAAATATTGGGGTAACATTAGCTACCCTCCAATCCACGGGTACTGTTCCCGAGTCAATGGAGTTCCGGAAGATGATCCTTAGAGCATCTGCTATCTCCAGGGCCACCTCCTTAAGTACCCTAGGATGTAGTTTATCAGGCCCCGGGGATTTGTCGGCCTTCAGTCCCCTCAACTTACCCAACACCATATCCCTAGAGATACTAATTTCTGTCAGCTCCTCCCTCTCATTAGTCCCTATGTTTGCCGATATTCCTGGGAGGTTATTTGTGTCCTCCTTTGTGAATACAGAACCAAAGTATGAGTTTAATTGGTCTGCCATTTCCTTATTCTCCATTATATATTCTCCCGAATCGGACTGCAAGGGACCGACTTGGGATTTTACCAGTCTTTTCCTCCTGATATACCGATAAAAGCTTTTGCAGTCTGTCTTTATGTTTGCTGCAAGTTTACTTTCGTATTCTATTTTCCCCTTCCTGATTAATCCCTTTGTCCTCTTTTGCTGTATCCTGTACTGCCCCCAATCTTCCGGTCTGGTGCTTTTTTTTGCCAGTTGATATGCCCTTTTTTTTGATTTTATGCTGTCCCTAATTTCCCTCGTTATCCACGGTTGAGCCACCTTTTTAGGTTTATTTTTATGCCAAACCGGTATAAACATGTTCTGGAATTCTTCCATTCTATCTTTGAATGCTTGCCATTGTCTATCCACTGTCAATCCCCCCAGAAACACCACCCAATCAATCTTACCCAATTCCCGTCTCATACCCTCGTAGTTCCCTTTATTTAAGTTCTGGACCTTAGTCTCTGATTCAATGAAGGCTGCTGACTTTCAGTAGGGAAGACTGCAGATGGTCTTGCAGGTCGACCTTGAGGAGCTGGTGGCTAGGACTGAAATCGAATGACGGTGTTTCTTCTTCCCTCTCTTCTCCCTCTCCTTGGTCAACCAGTGGCTGGGCAGGCTGCATTTCTTGGGTGTGTGAAATGAGGAAGGCAAACGGTGGAGTTGTGAGGGGAAGGCGGGAAAGCAAGAGGTGCATGCCGGAAGGAGGATAACATATGAGGTTACCAGCATCTTGTATTCTTTCAGCCCTCAGCCCTGCCGCTGGCCAAGGGCTCAGCCATGCCCCTGCCAAGAATGGCCAGCACCACCTCCTCCAAGGGGGTGAGCTGAAACTAGGAATGGGAGGTGTGCCTCGTGTTTGGTACAGATTGTTGGTAGGTGAATGATTGGCTGGGGGTCGTGCAGTGTGTGAGGCTAGTGGTGCAGTCGGTAGTAGACGGCTCTTGAAGATGCATTCACTGACCTTGACCGCTGGTCTGAGGCCATAAAGCTTCTTTGGGCACTGGAGGCAGATCGTGGGGGCGACACTGCTGGTAGTGACAGCCTCGGTGATATGGTCCCACATCGTTCTTTCTGGAGGGCAGTGTTGACCCCCTGTACAAAGCTGGAGTGCTGCGTGTGAGACCCTGGGTGCCCCTTCCCGGGCTGGCTGATCCATTTGTGTTAGTGCTGAAGCACTTTTCCCATTTCATTTTAGGTGTGAAAGGGAATTCAACTTTAAGAGCTGAAGACTCCCATTTGGAATTTCTTTTTAAATTTTTTTCAGAAGGCAGTTGAGCTCCAAGGGCTAAAAACTGCCTATTTTTACATGATTTTAATTTTTTTCAATTCAGAAGGCAGTTCCCCTTTAAGGGACCGCGCTGCTTTCTAAAATGACAGCCTTACTTTCAGAGAAGGCTGTTCTTGCTGTGACGACACTACGGCCACACTACATTCGGGTCTCCTGCCAGGACAAACGCCACCAGGACAGCATTGCACAGTGAGTTTAGCACTGGGCTAATGTTAATTAGTTCCCAGCACCAATTTTTCAGTTCGGCCAGCGCCACCATTTTCGGCAACCGTTAACACTGGCCTGCGGTGGCACCAGCATGAATTTCTAGGCATAAATCTCTTCTGTTTAATCTTGTATCTTTGCCTCTTCGTTCTCGAGCCCTCAACCACTGGAAATAGTCTACTTCCATCTACCATATCCCATCCTTTCAGAATTTTAAGCATGGCTACAAATTGACAAACCTCTCGCTCTCGAGTCCCCCTCACTTTGAACAATTCTCTTTTTACTGATAAACTTGTAAAAATAATTTACTGTTTCTTTTATTATTTTTTGAAATATTTTCGTCATTGACCCTCTTAGCTTTCGTTATCCCATTCTTAACCTCTTATTTTCTCAGTCTCAGTTAGTTTTTTCATTATTGTTATTCCTGTAGTCCTCATAGATCTTCTAATTCAATTTTAATTGTTTTCTAACCTCTTTATTTATCCACAGCATCTGAAAACTACTAGTAGTTTACTTTTTTTTAAATGCAATACATGTTTCCTACATTACAACAGTGGCTACACTTTTTTTAAGTACTTAATTGGCTGTAAAGCGCTTTGGGATGTCCTGAGGATGTGAAAAGGTGCTGTAGAAATGCAAGTTATTTTCTTCTTTCTTTATTCATTCTGTACCTTTGCAATCTTTAAACATCCCTATGTTGCTCATTGGTCCTGTGTGCCAATTCCACTCTCCTGGGCTAGCTCACTCCCCTTTCTATAATCTGCCCTTATACAATCTGATGCTCTAGTTTCTGTACTGACTTTTTCCCCTTTCGAGTTGGATCTTGAACCGTATCATATTGTGTTTACTACTGCCAAGGTGCTCACCCACAACTAGCTCATGGACCCAATCTATTTCATTACTCATAACCAGATCTAGCAACACCTCGGCCCTTGTAGGTCAACTAACATACTGCTCGAGGAGAGAACCCTGTACGCATTTTAGGAATTCCATTCCATTTTTTCTATCTCTGTCCCAATCAATAAATGAATAATTAATATCTCCCTGAACAATAATTTTGTTACTGTATTCCTACTTATCTCTAATCGGTCTGCAGGTTTCCTTCTCATAAGTTGGTGGTCTGTAATACCTTTTTTATCTTTGAGCTCCAACCATATTGACTCTGTCTGTATCCCTTTCTGTCTACATCACCCCTCTCTAAAGCATCAATTCCCTCTTTCACCAATATCGCTCCCACCTCCTTTCTTATCTTTTCTGTCCCTCCGATATTATATCCAAATGCGTTTTATTTTCCATTCTTTTCCAGTTTGCAGCCAGTCAGTGAAATTAGGTCTAGATCTTCCTGTGAAATAATTGCTTCCAGTTCCCCCAGTTAGTTTCCCACATTCTGCACATTGCAATACTTGCGCTTTAACCTTCTTTTGCTTCTTTTAAACACCTTTCCTTTTCCCATGATTGGTTTTGCCTAAGTACCCCCCACCTTCATCAGTTTTTTCCCTTTTCTCGCCCCATTTGATTGTATTCTTCTACTCCATATCCCTCTTGTGAAGTTGGTTTCTGCATGAGTGTTATCCTCATCTATTTCTCCCTCTCTATCATTGGTTTTATTTTCCCAGCTCCCCTCCCTCCTAGTTTACAAAACCTCATCTCTTCTCCATTTAGCCGTTTTTGCCAGTACATTAGCATCCTGCCTGTTCAGGTGTAGCCCGTCCTTGCGGAATAACTCCCATCTGTCCCAGAACTGGTGCCAATGCCCAGTGAAGTGGAATCCCTCTTCCTGACACCACGTATGTATTGTCATGTATTGACATCCCGAATCTTCCTGTCCTTCCCAGTTCCAGCACATGGCTGGGGAATTGGTGAATGAGATTACCACCCATTAAATCCTGCTCCGAAGCTTGTTTCCTAATGTCCTAAAATCATCCTGCAGGACTTTAGGCTTCTCTTTACCAATTTGTTCTCACAAAGACCATGATAACGAGTTGCAATCCCTTCCTTAAGAACATAGGGACAGGAGGAGGCCATTCAGCCCCTTGAGCCTGTAATGCCATTCAATTAGATCATGATTGATCTGTATCCACTATTCCAAAAAGTACTTTGATGTGGAGTATTTTAAACCAACACTCGACACAAGGTTTTCAGATCGATAGTCAAGTTGTCTTTATTACACCGGTGGGGAGACAGTCTTAGCCAGACTTCTCCAAATTGTTACAGCAAGCACTACATTTTTATACATTTAAATAAGCATGGCGGCCTCATGCACAATTCATTCCCGCAGCCCGATTGGATCTTGGCCCGCATGCACCTTCACGGATTGGGCTACATGTCCTAAGGTAAGCATGTGTAAGCTGCATACTCAATTATTAGCCCAAACTGCTGAACACTGATTAAAAAATAACTTGGAAGCATTGTGACCCAGATAACAAAACCATAAGGGCAGCTGAAGTGCTAGACATCCTGCCTAAACTGAGTTGTTTTTAGTCTCAAAGGTTGGTTATCTTGACCACACCTTATGGATGTGGTCTTTCATGTCAGCAACTGCCTCTCTTACACCATTCTGTGAGCTGCCAGCAATGTTATTTTAACTTTTTCCCCACTTCAATCCCCTCTTTTGGTGCTTGGCCCCTGCCCAAGTTAAACCACATGTATAAGCATCACGGTGCCTCCTGCCCCATGCGGTGATCAGTCGCTGGTTTGGGAGGCCTTGCATACCCATCATGTTTAGAGCAAACTTGTGTTTTCCAGCTCTTTCCGAATCGCTTTAGCTCTTTGTTTGCTCAGTTTCCTTTTTACAAGCGGTGCATGCTGCTATTCCCCATCCTATAGCCATGACTAACTGTACTATCACTAATATATGAGAAATGATGCGGATCCATGGGTGTATGTTAACATTCATTCCCCAATCCCACAACTTCTCATACCACGGGACTTCCTGTAGCCCTACCTCTATGTCTTTTTCTAATTCCCCGAGATTCCTTTGCAACACTATGTATTGTTTCACCATCTTGCTCAAATCCTCTTTCATTTCTTGCAGATCCTCTTGCAGGCGGGGTATTGGGGCCCCTACCGGGTCTTCATAATTGACCAACTCGTCCCTTAGATTATCTGTCACATTTAGTTTTATCTCCTCTCTTGAATGTACATACACCAATCTGGTGTGTCGAATTGTCACGGGATCTTTGGCGTAAAGCAGAAGTTGGGCATTGTGATTGCACACACAAGGTTACTATATTGGTACTCAGTCTCCGTGGTGGCTATACAATACCCCCCTTCTCCCCTATATCCTGAGTGGGTGTGATGGTGGTCAACATGTGATAATTCCAACACACACCCTTCTGTCTTATTATAGCCGCACTCATCCTTAGGGCCTTCTCCTACCGGATGTGGGCATATCGTCAGCGTGCCTTTCCCGTGGCATCTGTTTAGGGAGACTTCTCTCATAGTACCATTTTTCCTGATGGCATAGGTATCAATCGGATAGTATTGGAGGTATGTCTCACCCCTCACTATGCCTATGTTTGTTACCTGGTACTGTGGGTATGAAGTCATGTCTAGTCCCACCACTGGTATCAGGAGTGCCATGCCTATCATTGCTGTCACTTCTGCTTTACATTTTTGTATCACCAGATATACTCTGGTCATCCCTTTGAGGGTGTAAGCACTCAGGGGGCCTGGGTTCTGGCTCAGGCCATGGAGCTGTGTGCTGTTAATCCAGTCTGGTACCTCACCTCGCTGTATCTGTGCCAGATTATGTTTCAACTGTCCGGTGATCCATTGGCCATAGGCATGACATAAGCCTCGCCCTACCCCATCTTTTGCCTGTTCCTCATTTCTATGGTTTATTTTGTTGATAGTGCTAGCATGGTCCTCTATAACCTTGATTCCCTCGAGTAATTTCCTTGTTGTATGTTCTCCTAACTCTGATCCTTGTTGAACCAAACCAGTTTCCTTCTCTAAAATCTGTTGCATTACCCTTTGTAGTCGTTCCACGCTACTCTAGACTCCTTGTATAGCTAGGGCATTAATGAATGATGTCGCTGTGTTTATTCTCGTGAGTATGTCGGTTCCTAAGCTCCTCTTAATCCTTTGGTGGAATGCAGCATGTCCCCTGAAACTAGTGGCCCCTGTCGCATCAGCAGCTTGGTTAATTACATATTTATCATATATGCATACAATTCTCTAGTTTTGTTAAACCTCTCACAATATCCTGGCCATTGTAACATGGTTAATTTCATTAGCACTGGTACAATTTCGTGTCTCACGTTATCATACAATTGTTCTCCCTCGGTAAATAATACTAGTCCATTCATAGGCCCAGGTGTCATAACTGGACATTGTAGCATCATTGGTAGTGTGGTCGTAGTTGTAGCAGCAGTCGGCGGGGATGTGGGCTTAGGGGGACAAATCTCATACCATGCCACCTCCTTCCATCCATTACCCCCACATGGTTCCTTCTTGCTGGGTCTCTCGCCGTTTTGTGGTAGCGGGGTCCCACCGTCAGTCGGGAGATTGATCCATTTTCTACAGTCTAGCCATCCGCATCCTTCTATGTTTCTATTGTAACTATAACTCTCCAGAGTGCAGATCGGAACAGAGTGTTAAGCTGCGAGTTTCGTGAGTGAGGGAGTTCGGGGAGGGAGGTGTTCCTTTCCTTTTCTATCTTTGTCAGCTTCCAGGAGAGCAGGAGCTGAAAGCTGCACAAGAGGGGACAGAGAACCAGCGGTGAGTATTTCTACAGTATTTCTACACTCAGTAAAAGTAAAAGTAAGGTCTCTAGTTTAGAGTAAGTAGTGTTTAAAGGGAAGTAAGGTCCCTAGTATATTTAATATACTTTAATTTAAAGGAAGTAAAGGGAGTAAATTAAGGGTAGGACATGGCAGGGCAGCTCGGCTGTGTGGAGTGCTCCTCCTGTGCTATGTGGGAAGCCAAGGGACACTTTTGGTGTCCAGGGCGAACACGTGTGTGATGCGCTATCAATTACTCATAAAAGACTGAGAGTTAAGAGAGTAACTAAAGGCTTTTATTAACAAAAGAATGAAGGTCTGCCTCGAGTGGTCGACCGGTCCAGAAATACAAAGGGCTGGGGAGCAGTCACCTTTATACTAGGACTTGTGGGAGGAGTCAGCCGAGACATGTCCAGGCATGTACACAGTGGAATACAAACAGTGGTTTACCACATTCACCCCTTGTTTAAAATTGAGTCCGGCGGGGTGAAGTGTATTAAAAGTTAGTGTATTGGAGTCTCTCCGGAGGTCTTGTCTGCCGCTGTGGTCGGCGTGGCGACGGCAGGGGTAGTGGAGCTTCCGGCGTCGAGTCCTGCGTGGGCTGTGGCACAGGCGTGTCGTCCTCGTAGATGTCGAGCGGGTCGCGGGGCCCAGGCCTGCCGTCTGCTGGGGCTGGATATCGGATCGTTGGGGGGGGTGGTAGTGAGTAGTGGGTTACTGCGGCCCCCGAGGGTGCAAGGTCTCTTATGGAGACTGTGTCCTCCCGCCCGTCCGGGTATGCAATGTAAGCATTCTGGGGGTTGGCGTGGAGGAGGTCGACCCTCTCGACCAGGGGGTGCCTTCTCAGTAGGACCGGCCCTGGGGACGTCAGCCATGGCGGTAGCGATGTCCCCGATGTGGACTTCCTTGGGAAGACAAACATTTTCTCATGAGGGGTGGCGTTAGTGGCAGTGCAGAGCAGTGACCGAATAGAGTGGAGCGCATCGGGGAGCACATCCTGCCAGCGGGAGGTTGGAAGGCCCCTAGACTTTAAGGCTAGCAGGGCGGCCTTCCAAACTGTCGCATTTTCTCTTTCCACCTGTCCGTTCCCCCGGGGGTTGTAACTGGTGGTCCTGCTTGTGGCAATACCCCTAGTTAGCAGGTACTGACGGAGTTCATCGCTCATAAACGATGAGCCCCGGTCGCTATGGATATAGCTGGGGAAACCGAACAGGGTGAAGAGGTCGTTCAGACATTTAATGACCGTGGCACTGGTCATGTCCGGGCAGGGGATGGCGAACGGGAAACGGGAGTACTCATCAATAATATTGAGGAAGTACACATTGCGGTCGGAGGAGGGGAGAGGCCCTTTAAAATCAACGCTCAGGCGCTCGAAGGGGCGAGTGGCTTTTATCAGGTGGGCCCTGTCTGGTCTATAAAAGTGCGGTTTGCACTCAGCGCAGACTTGGCAGTTCCTGGTCATGGTCCTGACCTCCTCAATAGAGTAAGGCAGGTTGCGGGCCTTGATGAAGTGGAAGAACCTGGTGACCCCCGGGTGGCAGAGGTCATTGTGGAGGGCCCGCAGTCTATCGATCTGCGCGCTGGCGCAGGTGCCACGCGATAGCGCATCCGGGGGTTCATTGAGCTTCCCGGGCCGGTACAAGATCTCGTAATTGTAGGTGGAAAGTTCGATTCTCCACCTCAAGATCTTGTCATTTTTGATTTTGCCCCTCTGCTTGCTGTTAAACATGAAAGCAACTGAACGTTGGTCAGTGAGCAGGGTAAATCGTTTTCCGGCCAGGTAGTGCCTCCAATGACGCACAGCCTCCACAATCGCCTGGGCCTCCTTCTCAACAGCGGAGTGTCTGGTCTCCGGGCCTTGGAGGGTTCATGAAAAGAAGGCCACGGGTCTCCCCGCCTGATTGAGGGTAGCGGCCAGGGCAAAGTCGGACGCGTCGCTTTCCACCTGGAAGGGGATGGATTCGTCCACTGCGTGCATGGTGGCTTTGGCAATGTCTTCCTTGATACGGTGGAAGGCTAAGCGGGCCTCTGCCGTCAAGGGAAAAGAGGTGGACTTGATCAGCGGATGGGCCTTGTCCGCATAGGAGGGGACCCACTGGGCATAATAGGAGAAAAACCCTAGGCACCTCTTCAGGGCCTTGAGGCAGTGGGGCAGTGGGAGTTCCATAAGGGGACGCATCCGGTCGGGGTCGGGGCCGATGACTCCGTGTTCCACAACACAGCCAAGGATGGCGAGGCGGTTTGTGCGGAATATGCACTTCTCCTTGTTATATGTCAGGTTCAGGAGTTGGGCGGTGCGGAGGAATTTTTCGAGGTTTGCGTCATGGTCCTGCAAGTCACGGCCGCAGATGGTCACATTGTCCAGATATGGGAAAGTGGCCTGCAACGCATTTTGATCTACCATCCGGTCCATCTCCCTTTGGAAGACGGAGACCCCGTTGGTGACGCCAAAGGGAACCCTAAGGAAGTGGTAGAGGCGGCCGTTTGCCTCAAAGGCAGTATACTGGCGGTCCTCAGGGCGGATAGGCAGCTGGTGGTACGCTGATTTCAGGTCAATGGTCGAGAAGACGCGGTACTGCGCGATCTGGTTGACCATATCAGCTATGCGGGGGAGTGGGTAGGCGTCCAGCAGGGTGTAGCGATTTATTGTCTGGCTGTAGTCGATGACCAGGCGCTGCTTCTCGCCGGTCTTAACGACCACAACCTGGGCTCGCCAGGGGCTGGTGCTGCCCTCAATAATCCCTTACTTCAGGAGCCGCTCCACTTCGGTTTTAATGAAAACCCTGTCCCCGGCACTGTATCGCCTGCTCTTTGTGACGATGGGCTTACAGTCGGGGGTGAGGTTAGCAAACAGTGGGGGGGGGGGTGACTCTGAGTGTGGAGAGGTTGCACCTGGTGCGCGGCGGGCAATTTTGGAGCTGCTGGCTGCGGACTGTGAGTGGGGGTAGGGGTCCACCGTACGCCATCGTAACACTTTTAAGGTGGCACTGAAAATCTAACCCCAGCAGGACGGCAGCGCAGAGGTCGGGCAGGACCAGAAGTTTAAAATGATCGTACACGGTCCCGTCTACTACGAGTGTCACTACGCAGTAGCCGCCGATGTCCGCCGACTGGGACTCGGAGGCCATAGAAATCCGCTGGTGCGCAGGCAGGACTGGGAGAGAGCAACGCCGCACCGTGTCGGGGTGGATGAAGCTCTCCGTGCTCCCAGAGTCAAAAAGGCAGATTGTATCGTGGCCATTTACCTTAATGTCCATTGTGGAACTGGCCAGCTGGTGCGGTCTCGCTTGGTCCAGTGTAACGGATGCCAGCGTAGGGGTCGGTGTGTCGCTGCGGGTATCAGATGAGGCGGTGTTGGGGGCCTGCTGCGTTCCGGCTGTCGTCCAAGATGGCGGCGTCCATGATCCCCATGTGGCTGGAGGCGTCCAAAATGGCTGCTGTACCGGTGGTTCGCACATGGCCGGGGAGGCCCAAGATGGCGGCCCGCATGGCCCACACGCGGCGCTGCTGGGGTTCGGGGTGGCTTTGGCCCTGCAGACGTTAGCGTAGTGTCCCTTCTTCCCGCAGCCCGAGCAGATCGCGTTTTTCGCCGGGCAGCGCGCTCTGGGGTGTTTTGCCTGGCCACAGAAGTAGCATTTCTGGCCTTGGGGCACTGCTGTCTGGCCTTGGGACACGCTGCGGTAGTTGTGCCGTTGCTGGGGTGTGGCTGGGGTGGCACGGCGCTATGAGGCGGTCCTACCGTGTCCCAGGCTGTCATTCCCCGTGGCGTCCACGGTGCAGAGGAGTAGGCATCCATGCCCCGGTAGGCTGCATCCAATGATAGTGCGAGTTCAGAGGCCTTGTTGAGGTCGAGGTCACTCTGCTCCAACAGTCGCTGTCGGGTGTAATTGGATCTGTGGCCCGCTACAAAAGCGTCCCGGATAAGTTCCTCTGTGTACACGGCGGCCTTTACATCCTTACAACCACAGGCCCGGCCAAGCACAGACAGTGCCTGAAGGTATTCCACAGTCGATTCCCCAGGTTGTTGTTTACGACTCCCCAGAAGGTGCCTGGCGTACACTTCGTTCACTGGGCGCGTGTACTGGTCCTTGAGGAGCTTGATAGCGTCCGCGTACGAGGTCGCGTCTTGGATGACCGAGTACACTCGGTGGTTCACTTTGGAGGTCAGGACATCCAGTTTGTCCTCGTCCGATTTGATTGCTGCGGAGGCGGTCACGAATTTTTCGAAACACTTAAGCCAGTGAGTAAACTTGGTGGATGAGTCCGCCTCCCGATGATCTAAGTCCAGGCATGCTGGTGTGAGGATCTTCTCCATTATAAAAATGTTGTTAATAAAATTGATGCGCTATCAATTACTCATAAAAGACTGAGAGTTAAGAGAGTAACTAAAGGCTTTTATTAACAAAAGAATGAAGGTCTGCCTCGAGTGGTCGACCGGTCCAGAAATACAAAGGGCTGGGGAGCAGTCACCTTTATACTAGGACTTGTGGGAGGAGTCAGCCGAGGCATCTCCAGGCATGTACACAGTGGAATACAAACAGTGGTTTACCACAGTGTACAGGAAGTGTCTCCAGCTGCAACTACTCAAAATCCACATTTCGGAGCTGGAGCTGCGGCTGGAGTCACTGTGGAGCATCTGCAAAGCTGAGGTCTTCATGAATAGCACGTTTAACAAGGTGGTCACTCCGCAGGTAAAGAGTGCACAGGCAGACAGGAAATGGGTGACCGCCAGACAGAGTAAAAGAACTAGGAAGGTAGTGCAGGAGTCCCCTGGGTCCATCTCCCGCGCCAACAGATTTTCTGTTTTCGATACTGCTGGGGGAGATGGTTTCTCAGGGGAATGCAGCAAGAGCCAAGTCTGTGGCACTATGAGTGGCTCAGCTGCACAGGAGGGGAGGAAAAAGAATGGCAGAGCAATAGTGATAGGGGATTCTATCGTAAGGGGAACAGATAGACGTTTCTGTGGCCACAGACATGACTCCAGGATGGTATGTTGCCTCCCTGGTGCCAGGATCAAGGATGTCACTGAACAGCTGCAAGGCATTCTGAAGGTGGAGGGTGAACAGTCAGAGGTCGTGGTTCACATTGGTACCAATGACCTGGGTAGAAAGAGGGATGAGGTCCTGTAAGCAGAATATAGGGATCTAGGTAGCAGATTAAAAAGCAGGACCTCAAAGGTTGTAATCTCTGGATTACTCCCGGTGCCACATGCTAGTGAGTATAGGAATAGGAGGATAGAGCAGATGAATGCGTGGCTAAAGAGTTGGTGCAGGAGGGAGGGCTTTAGTTTCCTGGATCACTGGGTCTGCTTCTGGGGAAGGTGGGACCTGTACAAGTTGGATGGGTTGCACCTGAACCGGAACGGGACCAACATCCCTGCGGGTAGGTTTGCCAGTGCTGTTTGGGGGGGGGGTTTAAACTAACTTGGCAGGGGAATGGGATACGGAGTGGAGCTATAGTAGGGGGTGATGCACAGCCAAATATAGAGGAAAAAACAAGTCAGCCTGGAAGGCAGAGCAAATATGTAACGGCACAAGGGAGTATGACAAGGCTGGATGGCATTTATTTTAATGCAAGGAGTCTTGCGAGTAAGGCAGATGAATTGAAGGTGTTGATGAACACATGGGAGTATGATATTGTTGCTATCACAGAGACATGGTTGAGGGAGGGGCAGGACTGGCAGCTCAATATTCCGGGGTATAGAATCTTCAGGCGAGACAGAGGGGGGTATAAAAGAGGAGGGGGTGTTGCAATATTAATCAAGGAGTCAATTACTGCTGTAAGGAGGGATGATATCTTAGCAGGTTCCTCTAATGAGGCCATACGGGTAGAACTTAAAAACAAAAAGGGGGCAAGCACTTTGCTGGGAGTGTACTATAGGCCCCCAAACAGTCAGAGGGAGATGGAGGAACAGATATGTAGGCAAATCTCAGAGAAGTGTAGAAATAATAGGGTAATAATAGTAGGGGATTTCACCTTCCCCAATATTAACTGGGATAGTCAGAGTGTGAAAGGCTTAGAGGGTGCGGAATTCTTAAAGTGCATCCAGGAGAGCTTTTTGAGCCAGCATGTAGAAAGTCCGACAAGAGAGGGGCGGTACTGGACCTAATTCTAGGGAATGTAGCCGGGCAAGTGGTAGAAGTGTCTGTAGGAGAGCATTTTGGTGACAGTGACCATAATTCGGTGAGATTTAAGGTAGTCATGGAAAATGACAAAGATGGACCGGAAGTAAAGGTTCTAAGTTGGGGGAAGGCTGATTTTAATATGATAAGGCAGGATCTGGTCAAAGTGGACTGGGATCAGCTACTTGTAGGAAAATCCACATCAGAGCAGTGGGAGTCTTTCAGAAAGGAAATAGAGAGAGTACAACGCCAACATGTTCCCGTAAAGGTCAAGGGTGGGACCAACAAGCCCAGGGAACCCTGGATGTCAAGGGATATACAAGAATGGATTAGGAAAAAAAGGGAGGCTTTTGGCAGATACTAAGGACTAAAAACAGTGGAAGCCCTAGAGGAGTATAGAAAGTGCAGGGTGGTACTTAAAAAAGAAATTAGGACAGCGAAGAGGGGGCATGAAAAATCACTGGCGGGCAAAATAAAGGAAAATCCCAAGGTGTTTTATATAAGTATATGAAGGGCAAGAGGATAACCAGGGAAAGAGTAGGGCCCCTTAGGGACCAAAGTGGCAATCTGTGTGTAGAGCCGGAAGATGTAGGTGAGGTTTTAAATGAATATTTTGCATCTGTGTTCACTATGGAGAAGGACGATGTAGGCATAGAAATCAGGCAGGGGGATTGTGATATACTTGAACAAATTAGTATTGAGAGGGAGGAGGTACTAACGGTTTTAGTGGGCTTAAAAGTGGATAAATCCCCAGGCCCAGACGAGATGTATCCCAGGCTGCTGTGTGAGGCAAGGGAGGAGATTGCAAGGGCTCTGACACAAATTTTCAGAACCTCTCTGGCCACAGGGGAGGTGCCAGAGGACTGGAGGACAGCTAACATAGTACCATTATTCAAGAAGGGTAGTAGCGATAAACCAGGGAATTACAGGCCAGTAGGGAAATTATTGGAAAAAATTCTGAGGGACAGCATTAGTCTCCACTTGGAGAGGCAAGGATTAATCAAGGATAGTCAGCATGGCTTTGTCAGGGGGAGATCATGTCGGACCAATTTGATTGAATTTTTCGAGGGGGTAACTAGGTGTGTGGATGAGGGTAGTGCCGTCGATGTGGTCTACATGGACTTCAGTAAGGCTTTTGACAAAGTCCCGCATGGGAGACTGGTCAAGAAGGTAAGAGCCCATGGGATCCAGGGCAATTTGGCACATTGGATCCAAAATTGGCTTAGTGGCAGGAGGCAGAGGGTGATGGTCGAAGGCTGTTTTGGGGACTGGAAGCCTGTGTCCAGTGGTGTACCGCAGGGATTGGTGCTGGGTCCTTTGCTGTTTGTAGTGTACATTGATGATTTAGCTATGAATGTAGGAGGTATGATCAGTAAGTTCGCAGATGACACAAAAATTGGTGGAGTGGTAAATAGCGAGGAGGGAAGCCTCAGGCTACAGGGCGATATAGACGGGTTGGTTAGATGGGCAGAACAGTGGCAAATAGAATTTAACCCTGAAAAGTGTGAGGTGATGCATTTTGGGAGGACTAACAAGGCAAGGGAATACACAATGAATGGCAGGACCCTAGGAAGAACAGAGGATCAGAGGGACCTTGGTGTGCATGTACATAGATCCCTGAAGGTAACAGGACAGGTAGATAAGGTGGTTAAAAAGGCATATGGTATACTTGCCTTCATTAGCTGAGGCATAGAATATAAGAGCAGCGAGGTTATGATGGAGCTGTACAAAACGCTAGTGAGGCCACAGCTGGATTACTGTGTGCAGTTCTGGTCGCCACACTATAGGAAGGATGTGATTGCATTGGAGAGGGTGCAGAGGAGATTCACTAGGATGTTACTTGGGCTGGAGCGCTTCAGTTATGAAGAGAGGCTGGACAGGCTGGGGTTGTTTTCCTTAGAGCAGAGAAGGCTGAAGGGGGACCTGATTGAGGTGTACAAAATTATGGAGGCATAGATAGGGTAGATAGAAAGGAACTTTTCCCCTTAGTAGAGGGGTCAATAACCAGGGGGCATACTTTCAAGGTAAGGGGCAGGAAGTTTAGAGGGGATTTGAGGAAAAACTTTTTCACCCAGAGGGTGGTTGGAATCTGGAACTCACTGCCTGAAAGGGTGGTAGAGGCAGGAACCCTCACAACATTCAAGAAGCATTTAGATGAACACTTGAAACGCCATAGCATACAAGGCTATGGACCAAGTGCTGGAAAATGGGATTAGAATCAAATCAAAATCAAATCAACTTTTATTGTCATTGTTAGTGCACAAGTGCAGTACAACGAAATGTAGGCTTGCGGCTCCCGAGAGTGTACATTTGGATTAAGACATTTAAACATTCAACATACATTTGGTTTGTAGTATATTAACATAAATATGACCATAATAAAGTGCACAGAATAGACAGGGCTTGATGGCCAGCGCGGACACGATGGGCCGAAGTGCCTCTTTCTGTGCTGTATAACTCATTGGGCTCGATTTTGTCAATGGGGAGCTTTTGGAGGCGGGACTCCCACTCTTTGGGTTTTAGTCCCGCCTCCATAGACTTGTGGCCAACCCACGCTATTTTCCCTTGATTGACCTTGTTAAGCCCGCCCAGCGGGCTCAGCAGGCCAATTAAGGGACATCTGGTTACTGGTGACGTCAGCGATTGACATTTCATCTGTCAAGAGCTTTTGACAGATGAAAAATCAGCGTTTAACACGGACAATCTGTCTTCTAACTTGAGTCCTTCTACTCAGACTCAGTTAGAGATCTCTCCAGACCAGAAAGCAGAGGCTGCAGCTTTTGACAGTTCAGCGGCCATTCTGTTTTCTGTGCCAGTGAGCTGAGGGACTCCCGAGAACTGAAGGAAGCCTGCAGGAGAAAGTAAAGGTAAGTAAAACTTATTAAAACACTTTACACTTACCTCACACACTTACCTCTGCACACATGCACTCATCTCTCACCTGCACAACGGACATCTCGACCTCTCCAACCCCTGCAGACCTCGCTAACTTGGCGTGTTTCGGAGCCGTTGGGAAGCCCACACTTCAGGGCTAAAAATAGGGATTAGGCAAAAAACTGCCTGTTAACAGTTAATTGGCACTAATCCCCTTCCCGCCTCGAGGAGGTGGCTCCCAGCACAGGTCGGGCACCCGCCTCCTGGGACATTGGCACGGAGGCGGGTTGGGGGCGGGATGGGTTCCTGCCCCCCGATTCTGCAATTTTCCCACCACTCCCGCCTCCAAACCCACCTTCTCGGGGCTTGGAAAATCAATCCTTATGACTCTATGGCCTCGATTTTCATTGAACTGTGGAGTTGGGCTTGGAGGCGTGCAGAGGGTTAAAATCGCAAAAACTGGCGGGCGGGCCCCCGCCTGGTTCCCGACTCCGAGCAATTTTAACTCAGTCTTGTCTGATGGTCCCGACTCCGTCCTGCATCCAAGAGGCAGGACTGGTCGTTAAGGTCCTTAACAACCACTAAATGGCCTCTATAATTCTATTTTGAAAGACCCTTGCGATTTTAACCCTTTCCCCACGTGAAACACGCCTGGTAGGAAACACTCAACTGAGGCATATACCAGAAGCATGGGAGCCATTTATTTCCTTCCCATCTGGGCATTAGAGGAGCTCGAGCACCAACCGCAGCAGCAGCAGAACCAGGAATAACTGCAGCAGGAGCGCCAGGCTGCTGCTCACCCACCTGAGGCTGCACAGGCCAGAAGGGGCCAGCGCCTGGAAGCCCGTCGGTGCAGGAGATACCCCCCAAACAGGGTCTACAGGCGCAGGGTCAGCTACCTCAACATGTCTGAGCAGAAGTGCCAAAGGCGACTCCGACTTTCGCGAGAGGTAGTGACTGACATCTGCAAGACCTGCTGCCCAGAGGACCAGGTGGACAAGCATTACCAGTGGCCATCAAAGTCACCACCGCAATCAACTTTTTTGCCTCAGGCTCATTCCAGGGATCAGCAGCAGACATCAGCGGCATCTCCCAGGTGGCCGCACACACTTGCATCATGCAGGTAACCGATGCCCTCTTTGCCCTCGCGCACAATCACATCCATTTCACCAAGGATCGAGCAAGTGTCATAGCACGAGCGGTTGGATTAGCTAATCTGGCAGGCTTTCCAAGAATACAGGGTGTCATTGACTGCACACATGTGGCCCTTACGGCACCCCATCGCAATCCAGGTATTTTTGTCAACCGCAAGGGCTTCCACTCCCTCAACGTTCAGTTGGTGTGTGACCACAAGAAGGAAATTTTGCATGTTTGTGCCATGTACCCTGGCAGTTGCCATGATGCCTTCATACTGCACCAGTCTAGTGTGCCTCCGCTATTCAGTCCGCCAGATCAACTTAACAGATGGCTACTTGGAGACAAGGGCTATCCCTGAGGACGTGGCTAATGACGCCGTTGAGGAGGCCAGCCAACGAAACTGAGGAGCGCTACAACTCCAGCCACATTTCCACCAGATCCATTATCAAGCAAACCATCGGTTTGCTGAAGATGCGCTTCAGATGCCTGGATAGATCAGGTGGAGCCCTGCAGTACTCAGCAGCCAGGGTCTCCAGAATCGTCGTGGTTTGCTGTGCACTTCACAACATGGCACAGCGTCGTGGCTTGCAGATTCCTGAGGACCAAGTGGCTCGTCACATATCCTCCTCAGATGAGGATGATGAGGAGGAGGAGCAGGAGCAGCAGCAGCATCCTGCAGAGGCCCATCAACCAGCGGCAGCAGTACGCAAGAACATTGCTGCCCGGGATGCAAGGAACGCACTCATCCTGGCCAGATTTCCTTAGCCTAGTCAATCAAACACTTTTGCCTTGCAGCTTCTTACCAGAGCTTTGACAATGGCCAAGAACCAGAGGATTCCTAGCACTCTGACCACCATACTGACAGTTGCAAGTATTCCTAAGGCCCCAATGTGGAAGTCCCAATAGCGAAATGACAGACGCCAGAACTGCAACATTTGCCATCAGAATTTTTATGTTCAATAACGACGTGATGCATTTTTACAATAAACACACAATTACACCCAAGTGACTACCCTTGTGACTATTTGTGCAGAATTTTCCTCTTATGCGTGCTCCTACGTGGTACCTCCCCTGTGGCTTCAGCAGATGTGGAGGCCCCTTGCTCACTTTCCTGCTGCTCCTGTCTCGACACCTTTTGCGGGCATCCTCTGGGGTTGCAAGCCTGTGAGGGATTGTCAACAGTCCGCTGCTCCTGCAGATGTGCAGGGGTTGAGATGTCTGTCTCACTTGGGTGTGGACTCCAGTGGGGCTCTGACCGAGGGAAGTGTGAGCGCTTGGAGAGGAGCCCCCACTTCCTTGAGGTCTGCCACCAACCTCCCTCTCATGGGTCAGGTCCCCCTCAGTGCCTGCAAGTGGCTGGAGAGCACCTTGCTGCACATCAGGGGGGCCATGGGGACCCGTATCTGCAATGGCAGTCCTACTCAGAAGGACTTCTATGAAGGTCTGGTTTCTCTGTTCAATAGATGCCCATCGCTCCTCAAGAGATGTCATTCTATTCTGAACAATTACCATGTTTTCCATACCCTGGCGACTAAGCTCCTCCATGGCCATAGCCATCCTCTCCTCTACCATAGCCATCCTCTCCTCTACGGTAGCCAGCCTTACCACGGAGGTAGCAATCCTTTCCACGGAGGAAGCCATCCTTTCCGTGTTGATGCGTTCATGCGCCAATGACTCCACAAAGGCTCTGCTCATGTTCGCTATGGACTCCTCCATTCGCTCCACACTCGCAGCGACCCTAGAGACAAAACCTGCCAGAGACTCCTGCATCTGTGCCTGGAGTTCCATCACCTCTGATCTTATGGATGGACCCAGAGGCAGAGGGTCGACATGCTGCTGAGCCGAGCTGGCAGAGTCCTGCGCCCTCCGACTAGGACTCTCCACTGCTGTCCCTGTCTCCACAATCTGCTGATGCTCACTTGTGAGCTGTGATACACCAGGTGACAACACTACTCTATGTCCCAAAAGTCCCACCGAGGTGTGAGTGTCTGCACAGGTGCTGGGTGCGCTGAATTCTGCTGATGCTGCACCCTCAGAGGTTGCAACTTCCTCTGAGGAATCTGGCCGCTCAGCCTCTTCTTCCTGGCTAGGGGGGATGGATGCTTGTGATGGTCCTGTGGGGGAGTGAAGGAAAGAGTCAGAGATGTGATGCAAAGGCTACATGCACATAGCTTTTTGCAGATGCTCATAAGTCCATCTGTTACAGCTTCACAATCATTATCAGTGACTCATGCAATGTCAAAGAGAGAGATGGGAAACTTTTCTGTCACCAGCTTGCTGTGTTACACCCGTCTGTCTGTCCCCCACGCGCGAATCATCCTCTATTCCCATCATTCCCATGACAGCCTCCTCCCAGGGGGTCAGGTGGGCTACTGAGGCTGTCCCTCCTCCTGTCCTGGCTCGCTCTCTTTTGTTGTGAGCTATCTTTTCCTGCAATGAGGGAGACAAGTGGAGGTTGAGTGAGAATGAAGGAGTGAGTGTAGAGATTGCATAGCATAGATACTAGAAGGAGACAAAGATGGAGTGAGGTTGCAAGACCAAGGGCCCTCCCTGTGTGTTGTCAGTTGTGTTCAAAGCATCAGAATGATAGGGAGTGTGAGGGCTGCATGGTGGAATAGTTATGTGAATGTGAGCATAGAGAGAGAGGGAATGGGTAAGGGTGCATGGATGTCAGTGCCAAGTGGGATGTGGAGGAAGAGATTGCTAAAGCTGAGTGCTGGTGAGGAAAGGCAATGGGGATCAGATTGAGGGTGATGGGAAATTCATGCTCACTTTTCCAGTGCGCTGAAGGTCATGAAATCTTTTCCTGCACTGTATCCAGGTTCTGCGGCTGACTCCCAAGGAGTTGACCTCCTCAGCCACCTACATCCACACTGCCTTGGTCTGAGTGGGAGGCCTCTTCCTCCCTGATGAAGGGAAGAGCACCTCCCTGTTGGCCCTAGTCCCATCCACTAATGCCTGCAGTGCCACCTTGTCAAAGCGAGGAGCTGATCTGGCCCTCCCGCTTGTCATATTTGCTGCAGCTCCCTCACACTGCACAGTCAAGAAGCTTGGCAGTCTGCAGAAGAAGCAAGGCTTGCTGTGGACCTTAAATGCAGCAGCAATGATGACGTCATCGGAGGGAACTTTCGGTCATGAAAAACCCATTTGCAAAGGCTTCCCACACGTCGGAAATCAATTGGCCAATTAAGTTAAAATTGCATCAATCTCCCACATCCATTTAGATTCGTGTGGGAAGCACGAAATTCGGATAACACGACACCATCCCGCACCTGAGTTAAAATCCCCCCCATGACTCTATTTACCATAGTTCACATTCCCAGTCCTCTTTTTCCCACATGGGACCGCGGATGAGACTCCGAATGTGATTGTTCCATTAAAACGTGCTTCTTCATCATGTACTTGTCGTGTAATATGGGATGTCCCTTCACTTATTTCGTGAACTATTAATATGCATATGATTCCCAGCAGTAATCCCACCTTCATGAAGTTTCCCTGTATATTAAGCAGAAGCCTGGTCGTCACCAGATGTTAGTTTATCTCCGGTGTTTATTCCATTGTTCTTGTGGGATTTAAGGTCAGATGGGTTATTGTTGTACCGTTTTAGTTGGGTCCAATGTTTCCACCTACCCTTTCCCCTCATATCTATGCATGCGCACGTATCGCTGGTCATGATAACCTCAAATGGTCCGGTCCATCTAGCTGAGAATCCCGATCTCTCTGGTGATATTTTAACAAATACCTGCTCGCCCACCTTGGGTAGGGGCTCCGAGGCCCCCTGCTTTTGTGTATTTTTAGCTCTGATGTCTTGCTGTTCTTTAACTTCTTGTTTGAGCTCCTTCAATTGATTATCCAATGTTTGTACATATTTCTTAATTTTATCTTTTAAGGGTCCCAGTCCCTCGCTACCAGATGCTACTCCTTCCGGCAGACGCATGGCTCGTCCAGTCATGAGTTCGTATGGTGTCAGTCCTGTTTGGGGTGGCTCTCAGCCTCATCAGGATACATGGGAGGACATCCACCCATCCCTGTCCGGTTTCGGTTATGGCCTTGCTTAAGGCTGGTTTCAGGGTTCTGTTAATTCGCTCTACCATGCCTGAGCTTTGCGGATAATAGGGGATGTGGAACTTCTGTCTTACTCCCAGTAGCTTACAAGCTTCCTTCATTACCTTTCCTGTAAAGTGGATGCCTTGATCTGAATCTATTTGCAACGGGACCCCCCATCTCGGTATCACGTCGTATGCAAATATCCGGGCCACAGTCTGAGCACCACAGTCTCTGGTGGGGAATGCTTCCACCCACCTTGTAAACTGGTCTATGATCACTAGGCAGCATTTCTTCCCTCTGCTGTTGGGTAGGGGTCCAGTAAAGTCTATCTGGAGGTTTTCCCAGGGGCCTTTGGGTCGTGGCTGGTGGGCCATTCTAACCTTTATGGGCCTACCTGGGTTATGCTGTCCACAGATGATGCAGCGTCTGCAGTATCTTGCCACATCTTGTCCCGTTCCACTCCACCACCAATCTATACTTAGCCTACCTGTCATGCCATTCCGCCCCCCATGGTCTGGCTCATGGTATATTTTCAACAAATTCTCCTGGATACAGCGAGGGGCTACCACCCTGAGGTCCTTTTTCCATATTTCATCTCTACCTCTGGCTGCACCTCTCTTTGTCCACTGCTCCTGCTCCTCCATTTCGGTCTCCTCTTGGATTCTCTTAATGTTCACTTCCTCTGCTCCTATCCTACCTGCTGCTATTGGTGTAGGCATCTCTGTGTCCGCCGCTGCTCTTGCTGCCTGATCAGCTAGCATATTTCCCTTTTGTTGCTCGCTCACTGTCTTGCGGTGTGCCTTTATTTTAATCACTGCTACCTCTTCTGCTCCTTTTACCGCTTCTACTAGGTCTCTCACTACTTCCTCATGCCGTATTTGTCCTCCTCCGGAGGTTACATATCCTCTCCTATTCCACGCTGTCATATAATCAATCACTACCCCAAATGCATACCTACTGTCTGTGTATATATTTACTCGTTTTCCTTTTGCCAATTTCAGTGCTTCCGTGAGAGCCACTAGTTCTGCTACCTGCGCTGAGGTTCCTCCTTCAAGCCCTCCCTTTGCGACTGTTTCTCCGTTCTCGGATACTACTGCCCAACCGGTGTGTGGCTCTCAATTTATATATCGGCAAGATCCGTCCAAATAAAAGGTGTTTTCGGGATTTTCAAGGGGTGATTCTAATACGGTTCCTCTGACCTCTTCTTTGATTACTAACTGACACTCATGTGCCTCACCCTCTGATAGCATTCCCTCCGCGGGGTTGACTCTATGTTCCCTTATAATCTGGACTGATCTGTCCTTGGGTATCAATACTGCTTCCCAAGCCGCCCTCCTTCTGTCTGATACAGCCTTCATTTTGCCTGTGTTTAGCAGGTCCACCACTGTGTGTTGCGTGTATAGTATCAGCTGTCCTGACATAGTGACGGGCTCACATATCTGCACTGCCCATGCGGCACAGTCAAGGGCCGCCACGCATCTCGCCATTCCTTTAGCCATGGGGGTTTGCTGGGTGGAGTAATAGGCAATTGGCCTCATATCTCCCCTGTACACTTGGGTGACCATGGCGTTATAGAAGTTCCCGTCTATACTATAGTATATATGGAATGGTTTGACTAGATTTGGCAATCCTAGTGCGGGTGCAGACGTCAGGGCAGCTTTTAATTTTGCATAAGCCTCGTCCTGCTCTGATTCCCATTCTATCTTGTCTGTGGCGGGTCTCCCCCCTTTAACTAACCATTGAATCGGCTCTGCTTTCCCTGCAAAGTCTGATATAAAATTCCTGCAGTAGTTAAATAGTCCCAACACTTTCCTCACTCCCCGGACGGTCACTTGCCTTGGCATGTCTTTTATGGCTGCCTTTTGTTCCTGCGGGAGTGCCTGATACCCCTGGCTAATTTTGTGTCCTAGATACTTTACTTTGGACAGTCCAACCTGTGCCTTTTTGGGGTTCATTTTAAAGCCAGCTTTCTTCAGTGCCTGGAGGGTGGCTAGTAATGCTCCCATGTGTCCTTTGGTGTCCTCTAATGCAATCATTATGTCATCGACATATTGGAGTAGGGCGCTCTGGTACTTTGATAGGTCTAATTCATCTAAGGCTTGACTCAGTACACGGTGGAATATATTTGGACTATTGTGGAACCCCTGCGGGACCCTGGTCCATGTATACTGTCTATCCCCAACAGTAAAGGCGAATTTCCCTTGTGATTCCTCTGCCAATGGTATGGACCAGAACCTGTTCGCTATATCCAAGACTGTAAATATCTTAAAGTCTGGTTTCAGACCATTAAATATTGTAGAGGGACTTGCCACTATTGGGTGTTCTCGCGGAGTTACCTTATTCAATGCGGTGTAATCTATAGTTAATCTCTACGATCCGTCTGGTTTACCTACCAGCCAAATTGGTGAGTTTGTGGTTGCTGTGGTTTCTTTTAACACTCCCTGTTTCACTAACTCGGTTACTATCCTGGATATGGCCTCTTTGGCTGCTGGTTTTAACAGGTATTGTCTATGCGCCTTGTGCTCCGGTCCGGGTATCATGATAGGGTTAATTATAGTTAGTCCGCAGTCCTGTTTGGAGGTGGCCCATACCCCTTCTACCGCCTGGCATAGGACTCCCCATATTCCATCTTGTGCCCAATCCCTTTCTAATTGTTTACATAGAAACATAGAAGATAGGAGCAGAAGTAGGCCATTCGGCCCCTCGAGCCTGCTCCATCATTCAATGAGATCATGGCTGATCATCCAAATTCAGTATCCTGTCCCTGCCTTCTCCCCATATACCTTGATCTCTTTAGCCTTAAGAAATATATCTAACTCCTTCTTGAATATATTTAATGAATTGGCCTCCACTGCCTTCTGTGGTAGAGAATTCCACAGGTTCACCACTCTCTGGGTGAAGAAATTCCTCCTCATCTCTGTCCTAAATGGCTTACCCCTTATCCTTAGACTGTGACCCCTGGTTCTGGACTCCCGGCCATCGGGAACATCCTTCCTGCATCTAGCCTGTCTAGTCCTGTTAGAATTTTATAAATTTCAATGAGATCCCCTCTCATTCTTCTAAACTCCAGCGAGTATAAGCCCAATCGACCCAATCTCTCCTCATACGTCATTCCTGCCATCTCAGGTATCAGTCTGGTGAATCTTCGCTGCACTCCCTCCGTGGCAAGAACATCCTTCCTCAGATAAGGCGACCAAAACTGCACACAATACTCAAGGTGTGGTCTCACCAAGGCCCTGTACAACTGCAGCAAGACATCTTTGTTCCTGTACTCGAACCCTCTCGCTACGAAGGCCAACATACCATTTGCCTTCTTAACCGCCTGCTGCACCTGCATGCTTACCTTCAGCGACTGGTGCACAAGGACACCCAGGTCTCGTTGCACTTCCCCTTCTCCCAATCTATTGCCATTCAGATAATAAGCTGCCTTCCTGTTTTTGCCACCAAAGTGGATAACCTCGCATTTATCCACATTATACTGCATCTGCCCAATCACCCAACCTGTCCAAATCATACTGGAGTTTCCCTGCATCCTCCTCACAGCACACACGCCCACCCAGCTTTGTGTCGTCTGCAAACTTGGAGATATTACATCTAGTTCCTTCATCTAGATCATTAATATATATTGTGAATAGCTGGGGTCCTAGCACTGATCCCTGCAGTACCCCACTAGTCACTGCCTGCCACTCGGAAAAAGACCCGTTTATTCCAACTCTTTGCTTCCTGTCTGCCAACCAGTTCTCTATCCAAGACAGTACCTTGCCCCCAATCCCATGTGCCTTAACTTTACACGCTAATATCTTTTTACTAATACTACCAATAATACTACCAAACTACGTTTAATACTACCAATCTTTGTCATGTAACTGGCCATATTCCTGGCTTCGAATTTATCATCAATTACGCGCTTTCGTAATACAGTCTTATTTCGTACATCTATCACCAGGTCCAGTTCACTTAGTACATCCACTCCTAAGATTGTTCCCTCTGGGTTATCACATATCCTTAACTGGACCGGGAGAAAAATTCCTCCTAGTTCCAATAATTGTGTCTCGTTTTTGTACGCGTGATTACTCTTCCCGCCCACTCCTTGTATCAGTATTGAGGTTTTTGTGCGCGGGAGGTCCAAATTGGTTATAGACACTGATGCCCCTGTGTCAACTAACATATGATACTGCCGGCCCCCTAACAGTGCTGTTAGATACAGACAGGGATCGGTGCCCGTACTGGGGGCCGATGCTACCTAACAGGACTGTGACAGGGTTTTGATTAGTTCAATCAGTTGATTCTTATTCATATCAGCCACGTCCGCTATCTTCTCGCTGCAAGCTGCCTCTTGTTGTCTTGGGCCTTTGCCTGCCTTACCCCCTCCCTGGGCCCAACAGTCTCGCTGTTCGTGTCCAGGTTTATTACAGTTTCTACATTTCCTTCTTGTGTTTTTCAAAGGCAATGTGCATTGGTTATGCTTGTGCCCAGGCTTATTGCAGTTAAAACAGACTTCCATCTCTTTTGCTGCAGCTACCTGTACCTCCAAGGTGGCCACCTTAACTTTCTGCTGGTTGTCCACCTCGGTCGCCCATCTAATCAATTCATCAAAGGTCTGCATGGTGACCAGCCCAGTTTTTAGTATGGCCTGATGGGCACCACTCAGCCCTTCCTTGTACATTTTTAAAAATGCCAAATTGTCTCGTTGTGGTGCTATTATACCTGAGTGGGCTACGAAGCTAGTCCACTTCCGTTCTCCATAGTCATGGGCGGACTTCTCTTTCCCCTGACTAATTCCTATGACTAGTCCCCAGTTTACTGGTACTACTCCCAAGACTTGTGTAACAGCGGTCCGAAATGCTGTATAATCCGCATCTCTTTGCTGGTTTGCAGGGGCTACATCTTGACACCATGTCCCGTCCCTGTATTGTTGGGGTAATTGACCCCACATATCTTCGCTCATTTTTGCCCTCACTAGTCCATCAACATCCGAGTGTGGAAGTTGTGACATATTCTCATTTCTCTTAGTTTCTGCCAGAATACGGCATTACTCTGTCGGGGCTTTAGTTCCGGCAGGTATTTGAAGCAACTTCAATTTATCTCCTGGGGAGAAAGGTACATAAGTGTTCTTTATCTGAGCTGGTACTGCTGGGATGGCTATGGTGCCTGGGGGTGCCCCTGCCGGTATAGGTACTGCTGGGATGGCTATGGTGCCTGGGGGTGCCCCTGCCGGTATAGGCACTGCGGGGGTGCCCGGAATAAATTCCACCTTAATAGGTGCCGCTTTTACATCATCATATGGGGGCGGGATTTCCCCGCCATTATAGTCAGGGTCATATTCAGCCGCTTTTTGGCCTAGCGCGTCCCAGTCTATCCCGTCCTCGTCTACTCCTTTCACCTCCGACGGCGTTACAGGAGCTGTTGCCATTACTGGTACTCGGGTACAATTTTGGCACCCATTTTTGGTCCATATTCGAGTGCGTCTACTCAACTCATAATATGCGCGAGCCACTAAAATGATGGCCTTTTCTCCCTTTAATTTTGTTTCTTTGGCCCACCATTCTCTTTGTTTGGCTGGTGGGTCGTTCGGTTGCCAATTGTTTTTAGCCATTTTGTCAATTAATCTTTTATTTTTGTCTGCTAAATAGCATGTCAGAGACCCCACCGGTCCCCGCTCGAGCTCTTCCCATTTCCCGGCCGCCATTTTTGTTCGGGTTATTTATTGTCAGAGGTATGCTTATACTTTACACCAAAGTTAACGCACTACTTGCAACTCATACCACGCCTATACTTCCGCGCGTTTCGCCCGAACCCCGAGACCACGTATCGATTCAAACCTTTTAGTTCTTTGATTCCAAAGGGGGCGGTGGACACGAGACGGTGTTGCCTTGCCCTAACTGTACGTGGTAGTTTGAAAGTATTCACGTTTTTTGGCTCAGCTTCACTCGCCCGTGCCTCTCGTCCGTGTGGAATCCTGTTCGTGACGCCAGTTGATGTGGAGTATTTTAAACCAACACTCGACACAAGGTTTTCAGATCGATAGTCAAGTTGTCTTTATTACACCAGTGGGGAGACAGTCTGCTCTGTCTTAGCCAGACTTCTCCAAATTGTTACAGCAAGCACTACATTTTTATACATTCAAATAAGCATGGCGGCCTCATGCACAATTCATTCCCGCAACCTGATTGGATCTTGGCCCGCATGCACCTTCACGGATTGGGTTACATGTCCTAAGGTAAACATGTGTAAGCTGCATACTCAATTATTAGCCCAAACTGCTGAACACTGATTAAAAAATAACTTGGCAGTATTGTGACCCAGATAACAAAACCATAGGGGCAGCTGAAGTGCGAGACATCATGGGCCGGATATTCCGATCCCTACGGGTGGGTACGCGCTGTGTACCCACCCATAGGACATCAGAAATACCGGTTTCAGGCATGCACTGCGCATGCGCTGGAAACCAGCATTTCTGATCTGTCAAGAAAGCTCTTGACAGATCCTCCGGCTGCGCTGGAGCAGGGCCTCTACGGGGGGAGAGTTCCGCTTTTTGGAGACCCTCCGCCCGCAGAAAATCCTTACAATTCTTGCGCCTGGTAAAAGCAGGCGTAAGGTCTGCTTTTACCAGGGTAAGAGTTGAAAAAAGTTAAAAAAAATTTCCACTGATTTATCATTTAAAAATACTTTAAAAAAGGTAAGTCTACTTTTAGCCCCGTAAAAAACTTTAATTATTTTTTTCAAAAATTTAAAGTTTTTAAAATAAATAATTAATTTATTTGTACTTTCAAGCCATTTTAAAAATGTGATTTTTTAAAAATGTATTTAAAGTTTTATTATGTTTTGGGGTGATCTCCATTCATATACTTGACAGGTCTTCCTGTCAAGTGCATGAAGGGAGATTCCCTTCTTTGATTGGCCCCCCATGGCCCACGTGATCCCAGGGACACTGCGAACTACCTGCGCCTCTGGGATACGTGGGCCCTGCGCACCGGCACTTTGGAGAGGCCCAGGAGCGGAACTCTGCACCTCCCGGGAGCCCTCAGGTAAGGGCGCAGATTTTTCCAGATCGCAGTCCTCCGCCCGCGGGAGTCCTGCGATCGGAATATCTGGGCCCATGTCTCAACTGAGTTGTTTTTAGTCTCAAAGGTTGGTTATCTTGACCACACCTTATGGATGTGGTCTTTCATGTCAGCAACTGCCTCTCTTACACCATTCTGTGAGCTGCCAGCGATGTTATTTTAACTCTTTCCCCACTTCAACTTCATTGAAAAAAGTCACACAACACCAGGTTATAGTCCAACAGCTTTATTTGAAATCACAAGCTTTCGGAGCGCTGCTCCTTCTTCAGGTGAAGTGGAGAAATGCATAAAGACACAGCTTATATAGTCAGAGAATCATGTCAGATGTTTACAGGTAACCTTTCCAACTGCCATTAATCACACCTCGGCAGAGAGATAATCACAGCAGTCAAAGGTGTGAATGGTGTCCAAACAGGTCAGTCAGGGAAACATTACATCAAAGAATAATGAGGTGGGGTCACAAGGGGTCAAATATTGCAGATGCTGGGGTCTGTATGAAAAACAAAAAAACAGACAAAAAACATTTTCTTTTTTTTTGGCTGGAAATCACAGCAGGTCCGGCCGCATCCGTGTAGAGAGAACAAGCCAATGTCGACTCGAGTCTGGATGACCCTGCATCAGGTGGGGTTACATGTAGCGTGACATGAACCCAAGATCTCTGTTGAGGCTGTCCTCATGGGTGCGGAACTTGGCTATCAGTTTCTGCTCGACGATTTTGCGTTGTCGTGTGTCTCGAAGGCCACCTTGGAGAATGCTTACCCGAAGATCGGAGGCTGAATGTCCTTGACTTCATTGGCTGTAAAGCGCTTTGGGACATCCAGTGGTCGTGAAAGGCGCTATAGAAATGCAAATCTTTCTTTTTCTTAACTCCACCTACCCACCATGGTTCCATATCCCTTAATACCCTTACCTAACAAAAATCTATCAATCTCAGTTTTAAAATTTTCAATTGACCCCTCAGCCTCAACAGCTTTTTGGGGGAGTTTCAGATTTCCACTACCCTTTGATGTATGACTTTCTACGCCATCATCTAAGTCGTTAATAAATACTGTGAATATTTGAGGCCCCATTTGCTGCTAAATCCCTTATCCATGCCTTTGTTACCTCTAGACTTGACTATTCCAACGCACTCCTGGCTGGCCTCCCATTTTCCACCCTCCATAAACTTAAGCTCATACAAAACCCTGCTGCCCGTGTCCTAACTCGCACCAAGTCCCGTTCACCCATCACCCCTGTGCTCGCTGACCTACATTGGCTCCCGGTTAAGCAACGCCTCGATTTTAAAATTCTCACCCTTGTTTTCAAATCCGTCCATGGCCTCGCTGCTCCCTATCTCTATAACCTTTTCCAGCCCGACAACCCCCCCCGAGATCTCTGCACTCCTCCAATCCTGGCCTCTTGAGCATCCCCAATTTTCATCGCTCCACCATTGGCCGTTGTGCCTTCAGCTGCCTGGGCCCTAAGCTCTGGAATTCCTTCCCTAAACCTCTCCACCTCTCTTTCCTCCTTTAAGATGCTCCTTAAATCCTACTTCTTTGACCAAACTTTTGGTCAATTGGTCTAATATCTCATGTGGCTCGGTGTCAATTTTTGTTTGATAACGCTCCGGTGAAGCGCCTTGGGATGTTTCACTATGTTAAAGGCGCTAAATAAATGCAAGCTGTTGTAATTCCCAGCAGTGTTGCTAATCTCCCCCCTTGAGCCATCTCTTGTTTCTTGAGATCATTGGTAGTTATTGATGGAGCTGCCCATAGTCTTCATTTCCCCCACAGGAAGCTCAAGCTACCAGTCTGTTTAAGAGCATAAGGTGCCCCGGGCACTCTTGTTCTAGCCTTTCCTTCCTGCCTTTCTCTGCCCCATCTTTGTTCCTCCACTGCCTGCTCCAGAACTCTCATTGAAGTGACTTTCATCTCAAACTCTCGCTCCAGAAACTGCGCTGCCTCCATGATGTGTCGGGTTGTTTCCGTCTCAAGTTCTGAGATTTTGAGCTTGAACAAGGCGAGTTGCAGACACTTCCCACAGACTGTGATTGCCCGAATCAACTCGATACTCTCACATCTTGCAGGAGTTGACACACTACTGTCCCTTTCTTTGTTGACAATATTAGGTTTATTTAGTTCTAAAGTTTATGTTACTTATGTATAAAATCAGCTAGTATGCTTAGCACCTCCTTCCCTCTCTGCACCTAATTCCCTCTCTTCAACCTCCTGTTTTAGAAGTTCTTAATCTCACTCTGCTATCAGCTCATTCTGATGTCTGTGTGAAAACATTCCCTCTCTCGTTCCCCCTTTATGCTCCTAGTGAAGAAAAGGACTTTTCCCGACTTCAAGACGTCCCAAAGCGTTTTGCAGGCAATTAATTACTCTTGAGGCATAGTCACTGTTGTAATGTCGGGAAATGCAGCAGCCAATTTGCGCACAGCAAGCTCCCACAGTTAAAGACCGAGCACCAGGCCAGGTGCAATGGGCCAAATGGTCTCCTGCTGTGCTGAAAATTCAATGGGCCGGATATTCCAATCCCTATGGGTGGGTACGCGCTGTGTACCCACCCGTAGGGACATCGGAAATGCCGGTTTCAGGCATGCACTGCGCATGCGCTGGAAACCGGCATTTGCGATCTGTCAAGAAAGCTCTTGACAGATCCTCTGGCTGCCCTGGAGAAGGGCCTCTACAGGGGGAGAGTTCCGCTTTTTGGAGACCCTCCACCCGCAGAAAACACTTACAATTCTTGCGCCTGGTAAAAGCTTTTACCAGGATAAGAGTAGAAAAAAAGTTTAAAAATTTTTTTTCCACTGATTTATCATTTAAAAATACTTTAAAAAAGGGTACGTTTATTTTTAGCCCCGTAAAAAACTTTAATTATTTTTTTCAAAAATTTAAAGTTTTGTTTAAAATAGTTAATTTATTTGTACTTTCTAGTCATTTTAAAAATGTGATGTTTTTTAAAATTTATTTAAAGTTTTACTATGTTTTGGGGGTGATCTCCATTCATATGTTTGACAGGTCTTCCTGTCAAATGTATGAAGGGAGATTCCCTTCTTTGATTGGCTCCCCATGGCCCACGTGATCCCAGGGACGCTGTGAACTACCTGCGCCTCTGGGATACGTGGGCCCTGCGCACCGGCAGTTTGGAGAGGCCCAGCATTGGAACTGTGCGCCTCCAGAGAGCCCTCGGGTAAGGGCGCAGATTTTTCCAGATCGCATTCCTCTGCCCGCAGGAGGCCTGCGATCGGAATATCTGGGCCAGTGAGTCCAAGAGAAATGCAACATAGGCGCTACTTCCAGCGCAGTGCAAACAGGAGTGACACTTGTCGCTGCTTCTACGCACTATGGTGAAGTTTGGCAAACTCTCAGGTGAAGGGTCAAGGGCCATAGTGCAGGACACAGCCAAGCTTAAGAAGAATGGGGCTGAAGACAAAGTAAATCAAGCAAGCAGTCAATGTCTCTTAATCTCTCCTGCTTTCTATCCTATCATTGACCTTCCCTTTTGTTATTTCATCCCCTCCCCCTTTTCCCAGCCCCTAAACTTGCTTTCCATTTCCTGTTTTTTTCGAGTTCTGCCGAAAGGTCTTCGACCTGAAACGTTAACTCTGTTTCTCTCTCCACGGATGCTACCTGGCCTGCTGAGTATTTCCAGCATTTTCTGTTGTTATTTTGGATTTCCAGCATCCGCAGTATTTTGCTATCGTAATAGGTGACAAAGTGTTGGTTGTAAAAGCCTGAATATTAAGGAGGGGGCGACCTGATAGAGGTCTTCAAGTTAATAAGACAAGTTTCAAACAATGTCCTCCATCTGCCCCACAGGAGGCGGTCTGCTGTCTGATCGAGCACATCCAATCGATCAAGGTCGAGAACCAGCAGCTGCGGGAGGTGCTGGTGTGCCTGATCCGCCGCTCCCGGGTCCTCCGTGAGCAGCAGATGGAGCTGGAGGAACAGCGCAGCCAGCTGCTCCGGGAGAGAGAGTACTGCACCAAGTTGAGGACGCTGCGACACAAGAAGCAGCTCAACGAATACATGGAGCCGGAGACTGAGAAGGAGCCCAAGATTGAGGAGAAGCCAAAGACCATGGAGCGGCCAAAGAGCGAGGAGGAGCCGAAGAGCGAGGAGCGGCCAAAGAGCGAGGAGGAGTCAGAGACTGAGGAGCAGCCAAAGCTCAAGCAACCAGAGGTCGAGGAGCCAGAAGATGAGGACCAAGAGGACGAGGAGTCAAAGGATGGGTCGCTAGAGAAGCTGGAAGAGGCTGGGCTGGAGAACGGAGGGACAGTGCCAGAACCATGAAGCTTACAGGCAACACTCAACCGCCTTAGCCAGCTGCCTCTCCAATGTAACTATGAGAGACCCTCCTCGATCCAAGGAAGTTGTCAGACTCCACATCATCTTCCGAGTCACATCAGGCTTCCAATTTTCTTTTTCCTGTTGCAAATTTTGCATCTTAAGTTTTTTTCCCCTCAATATTAAACTGTTGTATAATATAGCCTCTAGTACGAGTAATCTCTTTTAAACAAAACTGTTACCAACCACCCCTCAAAGTACGCCCACTCATTTTTCTCAAGCCCTGCAACCTAGCTCTTTCATTTGTTTTTACAAGGGGGCAAAACCATATTTAATGTTAGTGTTCCTCAGAAGAAGGTGCTGGGTCGCCTTCTCAAAGAGATTGTGTCGTAACTAAGGAGCTTGCTGGGCCATATCAGAGGTATTAAGAGCACAAGGCTGGAATCAGTCCCTTTTGTGATCATTTAAGAGCTTTGATGCTATTTTTCCTGGTGCCAGCCCACAAATCACCAGATTTATTGTACAGTTTCACAAGTTGCCCTGGTGGGATCTGAACTTATAACCTCTGGGTTGCTAGTCCAGTGCTGTCACCACCACACAATTGTACCCAACAATAGAAATTACGTTCTTGCAATGGCTTTAAGAGATCGAATTAGGGATGATAAAGGCCATTCGATCCATCTCAATTCATCCATGTAGAAAGATCCTAATGTTCCCTCATTGCAGCATCTAATATATTCCTGAATTATTCCAGGGTTCTTTTTAATCATTTATGGGATGTGGGCATCGCTGGCAAGGCCAGCATTTATTGCCCATCCTTAAGATGCCCTCAAGGTGAGCCACCTTCTTGAACCGCTGCAGTCCGTGTGGTGAAGGTACTCCCACAGTGCTGTTAGGGAGGGAGTTCCAGGATTTTGACCCAACAACGATAAAGGAACGGCGATATATTTCCAAGTCAGGATGGTGTGTGACTTGGAGGGGAACTTAGAGGTGATGGTGTTCCTATGCGCCTGCTGCCCTTGTCCTGCTAGGTGGTAGAGGTTGCGGGTTTGGGAGGTGCTGTCGAAGAAACCTTGGCGAGTTGCTGCAGTGCATCTTGTAGATGGTACACACTGCAGCCATGGTGCGCTGGTGGTGGAGGGAGTTACTGTTTAAGGTGGTGGATGGGGTGCCAATCAAGTGAGCTGCTTTGTCCTGGATGGTGTCGAGCTTCTTGAGTGTTGTTGTAACTGCACGCATCCAGGCTAGTGGAGAGTATTCCATCACACTCCTGACTTGTAGATGATGGAAAGGCTTTGGGGAGTCAGGAAGTGAGACACTCGCCACAGAATACCCAGCCTCTTACCTGCTCGTTGCTCAGTATTTATGTGGCTGGTGCAGTTAAGTTTCTGGTCAATCGTGACCCCCCCCCCGCCCAAGATGTTGATGGTGGGGGATTCGACGATGGTAATGCCGTTGACTGTCAAGCAACGGTGGTTAGACTCTGTCTTGTTGGAGACAGTCATTGCCTGGCACTTGTGTGGCGCGAATGTTACTTGCCACTTATCAGCCCAAGCCTGAATGTCATCCATGTCTTGCTGCATGTGGGCATAGACTGCTTCATTATCTGAGGAGTTGTGAATGTAACTGAACACTGCAATCATCAGTGAACATCCCCACTTCTGATCTTATGATGGAGGGAAGGTAATTGATGAAGCAGTTGAGGATGATTGGGCCTAGGACACTGCCCTGAGGAACTCCTGCAGCGATGTCCTGGGGTTGAGATGATTGACCTCCAACAACCATAACCATCTTGTTTTGTGTTAGATATGACTCCAGCCAGTGGAGAATCCCCCCCGATTCCCATTGACTTCAATTTTACTAGGACCCCTTGATGCCACACTCAGTCAAATGCTGCCTTGATGTCTAGGGCAGTCACTCTCACCTCACCTCTGGAATTCAGCTCGTCAATATTTGGACCAAGGCTGTAATGAGGTCTGGAACCCAAACTGAGCATCGGTGAGCAGGTTATTGGTAAGTGCCGCTTGATAGCACTGTCGTCGACACCTTCCATCACGTTGCCGATGATTGAGTAGACTGATGGGGCGGTAATTGGCCAGATTGGATTTGTCCTACTTTTTGTGGACAGGACATACCTGGGCAGTTTTCCACATTGTCGGGTAGATGCCAGTGATGTAGCTGTACTGGAACAGCTTGGCTAGAGGCACGGCTGGTTCTGGAGCACAAGTCTTCAGTACAACAGCCAAGATGTTGTCAGGGGCCCATAGCCTTTGCTGTATTCAGTGCGCTCAACGCTTGCTATAATGTGGAGTGAACAAATTGGCTGAAGACTGGCTTCTGTGATGGCGGGGACCTCAAGAGGATGCCAAGATGGATCATCCACTCGGCCTTTCTTGCTGAAGATAGTTGCAAACGCTTCAGTCTTGTCTTTTGCACTCGTTTGCTGGGCTCCGCCATCATTGAGGATGGGGATGTTCATGGAGTCTCCTCCCATTATTTAATTGTCCACCACCATTCATGACTGGAAATGGCAGGACTGCAGATCTGATTGGTTGGTTATGGGGTTGCTTAGCTGTCTATAGCATGCTGCTTCCACTGTTTAGCATGCATGTAGTCCTGAGTTGCAGCTTCCCCAGGTTGGCACCTCATTTTTAGGTATGCCTGGTGCTGCTCCTGGCATGCTCTTCTACACTCCTTATTGAACCAGGGTTGGTCCCCTGGCTTGATGGTAATGGTAGAGGGATATGGCGGGCCATTAGGTTACAGATTGTGGTGGAATATAATTCTGCTGTATATGGCCCACAGCACCTCATGGATGCCCAGTTTTGAGCTGCTAAATCTGTTCTGAATCTATCTCATGTAGCTCGATGGTAGTGCCACACAACACGATGGAGCGTGTGCTCAATGTGAAGATGGGACTTCATCCCCACAAGGACTGTGTGGTGGTCACTCCTACCAATACAGTCATGGAAATGGTGTTAGGAAAATTGGTGGGACTGAAGGCCAATAAATCGCCAGGGCCTGATAATCTACATCCCAGGGTACTTAAGGAAGTGGCCCTAGAAATAGTAGATGCATTGCTGGTCATCTTCCAGAACTCAATAGACTCTGGAACAGTACCCATGGATTGGAGGGTAGCTAATGTTACCCCACTATTCAAAAAAGGTGGCAGAGAAAAAGCGGGGAATTATAGACCGGTAAGCCTGACATCGGTAGTGGGGAAAATGCTAGAGTCCATTATAAAAGATGTAATAGCAGAGCACTTGGAAAGCAGTGACAGGATCGGACAAAGTCAACATGGATTTACAAAAGGTAAATCATGCTTGACTAATCTACTGGAATTTTTTGAGGATGTAACTGGTAAAATAGAGAAGGGAGAACCAGTGGATGTGGTGTATTTGGACTTTCAGAAGGCTTCGATAAGGTCCCGCATAAGAGGTTAGCGTGCAAAATTAAGGCACATGGGATTGGGGGCAAGGTATTGACTTGGATAGAGAACTGGTTGGCGGACAGAAAGCAAAGAGTTGGAATAAACGGGTTGTTTTCCGAGTGGCAGGCAGTGACTAGTGGGGTACCGCAAGGATCGTTCCTAGGACCCCAGCTGTTCTCAATATATATTGATCTGTACGAGGGAATTGGATGTAATATCTCCAAATTTGCAGACGACACAAAGCTGGGTGGGAGGGTATGCTGTGAGGAGGATGTCGTGAAACTCCAGTATGATTTGGACAGGTTGGGTGATTGGGCAGAAACATGGCAAATGCACTATAATGTGGATAAATGTGAGGTTATCCACTTTGGTGGCAAAAACAGGAAGGCAGATTATTATTTGAATGGCAATAGATTGGGAGAAGGGGAAGTGCAAAGAGACCTGGGTGTTCTTGTGCACCAGTCGCTGAAGGTAAGCATGCAGGTGCAGCAGGCGGTTAAGAAGGCAAATGGTATGTTGGCCTTCGTAGCAAGAGGGTTCAAGTACAAGAACAAGGATGTCTTGCTGCAGTTGTATAGGGCCTTAGTGAGACCGCACCTTGAGTATTGTGTGCAGTTTTGGTCACCTTACCTGAGGAAGGACGTTCTTGCCATGGAGGGAGTGCAGCGAAGATTCACCAGGCTGATACCTGGGATGGCAGGAATGACGTACGAGGAGAGATTGTGCCAATTGGGCTTATACTCACTGGAGTTTAGAAGATTGAGAGGGGATCTCATCGAAACCTATAAAATTCTGTCAGGTCTGGACAGACTAGATGCAGAAAGGATGTTTCTGATGGCCGGGGAGTCCAGAACCAGGGGTCATAGTCTAAGGATAAGGGGTAAGGCATTTAGGACTGAAATGAGGAGGAATTTCTTCACCCAGAGAGTGGTGAACCTGTGGAATTCTCTGCCACAGGGGGTGGTGGAGGCCAGTTCATTAAATATATTCAAGGTAGAGTTGGATATATTTCTTGAGGCTAAAGGGATCAAGGGATATGGGGAGAAGGCAGGAACAGGGTACTGAATTTGGATGATCAGCCATGATCTCATTGAATGGCGGAGCAGTCTCGAAGGGCTGAATGGCCTACTCCTGCTCCTATCTTCTATGTTTCTATGGACAGATGCATCTGCAACAGGTAGATTGGTGAGGATGCGGTCAAGTAGGTTTTTCCCTCGTGTTGGTTCTCTCACCCCCTGCTGCAGGCCCAGTCTGGCAGCTATGTCCTTCAGGACTCGGCCAGCTCGGTCAGTAGTGATACTACTGAGCCACTCCACCTCCAATACTCTATCTGGGAGTCCATTCCATTTACTGATCACTTTGTGTGTGAAGAATTTCCTGACATCAGTCCTACAATTACCTTTTACTAGTTTGAACTTGTGTCCCCCAGTTGTTCTCCCACAGTTTAAAGTAATAGTCCAGGTAAACTTTTTCTATACCCTTAATAAATCTTATTTACATCTAAGAGCACCTCTCTCTAGGCTGATGGGGTGTTTTTTTTTTACTCTGGACGGACAATGACCAAGCAGTACGATTCCATTAAGGATGACTGGTTAGACCCCTCTGTGCCGACTCTACCAGTGGGCAGAGTGTGAGCATTCCCACCCACCGGTACCTCAAAACTGCACCAGGGTTGTCCAACCAGGCATAGGACACCAATTTGAATCAGCCGAACAATTGGGTCACCCACATGAAGGTCCCGACGGGCGGATTAGGAGTGGCAATGGGACTGCACGTTTAACCCCGCGATGGTCACAGTACTGACACTAAGATCAACCTGGTGGCTTTTCTCTGCATTGTGTTTGAATGTTTCCCTTCTGTCTTGGTGCCCAGACCTGGATGCAGTTATAAGGTGCCGTCTGACCAGGATGCTATCAGGTTTGATCACCACCTCCTCTGATTATCCTCCTACTGTTTTGGCTGTATGTCGTTCCAACATCCTATTGGCTTTAGTGATTGCTGCACTGCATTGGTTGGATATGCTTAGCATCAAGTCTAAGATGCCTAGGTCTCAGCATTGTCCTCAGCCATCATAACATCATTCATGGAGGTATGTGTCTCGTCTATTTTCCTTCCTATGTGTAGCACTTTACACTTTCTGTGTTATACATCACCAGCCATTGTTCTGCCCACTTACACATCTTGTGAAACACATTCAGTAATTCCTGAGCTGCCTCTTCCGAGACAGGGCAGGCTTCCAATTTAACCCTCCATTTCACCTTTCCCGATCGTCCGCTTGGTGCCTTTTCTTGGCTCAGGCCACTAAACTGTGCTACGTCACGTGTTGTGGATTGAGATTTTAGAAGTGTGTTCCTAGGTAATATATAGGCAGGGCTTGTTGTGTGGAGGCTTACAAGACCGGAATGCCGGTCACAGAATCTGCTATTTCCGATCTTCAGTTCTTCCAGCAAGGTTCCAGGCTGGGAGTGGGGCCTCACACAATGGCCTTAATTTAGGCAAATGTAGTACAATAAAAGCATTAAAGATTTGCATTTACATAGCACCTTTCACGTGGTGAAACATCCCATGGTACTTCATAGCTGGGAACCAGTCCTGAGTAGTAGGCGGACTAAGGTAGGGGACTAAAGGTGGCTGGCAAAGAGGTCGGTTTTGAGGTGGTTTATTTTAAGGTGGAGAGATGGAGGGGATTAGCAAGGGAGTCCCAGAGTGGGGGTCATGGGACGTGGGCAACACACAGTACAACAACAACAGCTTGCATTTATGTACCTCCTTTAACATAGTAAAACATCCCAAGGTGCTTCACAGGAGCGTTATCAAATGTAATTTGACAACGAGCTACATAAGGAGATATTAGGGCAGATGACCAAAAGCTTGGTCAAAGAGGTAGGTTTTAAGGAGCATCAAATGAGGAAAGAGGTAGAGAGGAAGAACAGAATTGAAAGAGTGGAGAGTCGCGCAGGGATGTGGGGGTGCAGGAGGTTGGGAGGGACGAGGTTATGAAAACAAAAGCAAAGATTTTGAAGTCCATGCCCCGGGGAGTTTTTCTGTCCCTAAGGTGCTGGAATCCTGTTCCTAATCTGCCCCCCTCCAGTACCTTGATATTTTTTTTCTTTATTCATTCATGGAATGTGGGTGTCGCTTGCAAGGCCAGCATTTATTGCCCATTCCAAATTACCCTTAACTGAGTGGCTTAGTGGGCCATTTCAAAGAGTCAACCACATTGCTGTTTGTCTGCAGTCACATATAGGCCCAGACCGGGCGAGGACGGCAGATCTCCTTCTCTGAAAGACATTAGTGAACAAGATGGGTTTTGACAACAATCCAGTAGTTTCATGGTCACCAATACTGATACTGTTGAGATACCGCGGCAAACGTGGGAGTCGAGACAGAGCTATTGAAAACACAACTGCTTTATTCTGACCACATGGCAAACAGGAACTAGAAAAGCCCGCACATCCACTTAAATACTTCCCAGACAGGAAGTGCTCCCGGCAGCCTGTCCCTGCGGGAAACAAGTTGCTGGAGGAAAGGGCCCCCGGCTGGGGGCTTCTGCTTAGACTGTCTGTGCCGCCGTGAGCGGATTATGTCCAGTGGTGGCGTGTCGCCACAGAGCTCCCCCCAGAATCCGCTTAGGAGGAGTGGACGAGTCGTGACGGTGGTCTAATGGTTCTGCCGCAGCGGCTCTGAGTGGTCGCCGGTCTGGTTGGTTGGGTCGGGCGGTTCGCCGCCGGCTGTGCTGGCTTGCCGGGGGGACGGCCTCTGGCTGGAGGCTGGGCCACGGGGACCTGTTCCCCTGGTTCTGTGTGTGCTGGTTTGAGCCGGTCGATGGAGGCTGTCTCGACCCTGTCGCCGAGTCGCAGCTTGAATACCTTGTCCCCGGTTTGTAGTACCTCGTACGGACCATCGTACGGGGGTCGCAGGGGCCCGCGGTGCGCGTCGTGTCGCACGAAGACGAAGCGCGCCTGCTGTAAATTTGGCGGGACGTGAGGTGCGAGTTCGCCGTATCGGTTGACCGGAAGTGGGGCGAACTGCTGAGCGGAAGAGAAAGAGTCGAGCCGCTGCTGTTCGGCCGACCAAGACTTGGTAGGCTCCGGAAGGAATTCGCCTGGGACGCGCAGCTGTTGTCCGTAGACTAACTCCGCTGCCGAGGACTGCAGGTCTTCCTTGACCGCAGTGCGTAGGCCGAGTAGCACCCACGGTAGGCGGTCAGTCCAGGTACTGTCCTGCAGGCCGGCGCGGAGTGAGGCCTTGAGTGACCTGTGGAAGCGTTCACAAAGTCCATTGGCCTGCGGGTGGTACGCCGTGGTGCGGTGGAGCGTCACCCCGAGGTTGCGTGCTGTGGCCGTCCAGAGTTCGGAGGTGAACTGGGCGCCTCTGTCGGAGGTTATGTCGGCCGGTACGCCGAACCTCGCAACCCAGGTGTTAACGAACGCCCTGGCGATGTCGGCTGTGGTGGTGGAGGCCAGCGTGTGTAGCGGTCGACCATCGTGAGGAGATAAGTTTGGCCTTGCGATGGCGGCAGGGGACCGACGATGTCGACGTGTACGTGGTCGAAGCGGCGGCTGGGTACCTCGAAGTCTCCCAGGGGTGCTTTGGTGTGCAGCTGTACCTTAGCCCGTTGGCAGGCGAGGCAGGAGGTGGCCCAAGTCCGAACATCTCTGCTAAGGCCGCGCCAGACGAAGCGCTTGGAGAGGAGTTTGACGGATGCGCGGGAACCCGGGTGAGAGAGCCCGTGGAGCGCGTCGAAGACGCGGCGGCGCCAGGTCTCAGGGACGACCGGCCTGGGTTGGCCGAGTGAGACATTGCACGTGACTGCCGTGGCTTCAGGCCCGTGCGCGACCTTGGCTAGGCGTAGCCCTGGCAGGCTGGTAGCCGCTGAGAGGAGGTCTGGGTCCGTGAGCTGGGCCGCTGCTAGTTGTGCGTAGTCGACCGCGAGGTGATTCGCACAGACGGCGGGACGGGAAAGGCAGTCGGCGACCACGTTGTCTCTACCGGAGACATGCTGAATGTCCGTAGTAAACTCAGAGACGGCCGCGAGCTGGCGTTGCTGCCTAGCGGACCAGGGTTCGGTGTGCTTGGCCATCGCGTATGTGAGTGGCTTGTGGTCCACATACGCGGTGAAGGGGCGGCCTTCCAGGAGGAACCTGAAATGGCGGACCGACAGGTGGAGTGCGAGAAGCTCGCGGTCGAAAGTGGAGTATTTGACCTCCGGGGGGCGCAGTTGGCGGCTGTAGAAGGCAAGTGGCTGCCACGCGCCATTGACCCACTGCTTGAACACGGCCCCGACCGCGTGGTCGGAGGCGTCGGTGGTGAGCGCGACCCAGGCATCGGCCCTCGGGTGCGCGAGCAGAGTGGCGTCGGCGAGCGCGTTTTTGGTGGCGTCGAAGGCGGCTGCCGTGTCAGTGGTCCAGGCTACATCCATCTTGCCGGATTTTCCTCGGAGGGAGTCGTATAGGGGCTTCATAAGGGCTGCGGCTCTGGGGATGAACCTGTTGTAGAAGTTCACCATCCCGAGGAACTCCTGGAGGCCCTTGATGGTTGTGGGGCGGGGGAATTGCTGGACGGCCTGCACCTTGTTGGGCAGGGGGACGGCCCCAGCAGGGGTGATGTGGTGACCGAGAAAATCGATCTCGGTTAGGCCGAATTGGCACTTCGCCGGGCTGAGGATGAGCCCGTGTTGGGCTAGGCGCCCGAACAGGATGCGAAGGTGTTCGAGGTGTTCCTGTTTGGAGGAGCTGGCCACGAGAATGTCGTCTAGATAGACGAATAGGAAGTTCAGGTCCCGGAGGACTGAGTCCATAAGGCGCTGGAAAGCCTGTGCTGCATTCTTGAGGCCGAAGGGCATCCTCAGGAACTCGAACAGGCCAATTGGGGTGATGACGGCCGTTTTGGGGATGTCCGCGGGGTGTACGGGGACTTGGTGGTAACCGCGCACCAGGTCGACTTTGGAAAAGACGGTTCGTCCGGCCAGTCGGACCGAGAAGTCCTGGATGTGCGGCACCGGGTACCGATCGGGGGTGGTGGCGTCGTTGAGGCGGCGGTAGTCCCCGCAAGGGCGCCAGCCTCCGCCGGGCTTGGGGGCGATGTGGAGGGGCGAGGCCCAAGGGCTGCTGGAGCGGCGGATGATGCCGAGTTGTTCCATGTTGGTAAACTCGGCCCGCGCGATTTCCAGCTTGGCCGGGTTGAGTCTGCGGGCGTGGGCAGAAACTGGGGGGCCGGTGGTGGGGATATAGTGTTCCACACCGTGCTTGGCGGCTGTGGCCGAAAAGGTTGGGTTAGTGAGGGCGGGAAACTCAGCTAGGAGTGCCGTGTAGTCGTCTGTGGCTCTGGCGAGGCAGTAGGTCGTCGGGCCGGCCGAACGGGCCGGGGTAAAGGCGCCGGGGATGGGGGCCATAGTGTTGATGTCGACGAGGCGGTGCCTCGGAATGTCGACAAGGAGGCCGTGGGCGCGTAGGAAGTCGGCGCCAATGAGTGGGCAGAGGACCTTGGCTGTCAGGAACTCCCAGCGGTAGCGGTGGCCCGCGAGGTTGAGCGTGACCATGCGGGTGCCATATGTGCGGATTTCAGAGCCGTTGGCTGCAGCCAGTGTGATACCCCGTGTGCCGCGTTGGATCTCGAGGGCGGAGGCGGGGGTGATGCTGTGCTGGGCCCGTGTCGCACAGAAATCGGCGGTTGGTTCTGTCGTCAGTGACGTACAGTCGGGGCTCCTTCTGCCCCGCGGCCATCGCGGGGGCCGGTGCGGGGGGGGGGTTTGAAGGAACACGGTGGCGTGCAGCGTTGAGCCCTAGCGCCAAAACGGGTGTGGTAGTAGCAGTGACCCGGAGTGGTAGGGCGGTCGGGCCTAGCGGCCCGGGAAGACCGCGTGGTCGTTGCCGTGAGGTCGGGCGCGACGTCGCGAGCGGCCTGTGCAGAGAGCAGCCGGTTGGCCTTTTCGGCTATCTCATTCAGGTCCGTGGAGTCAGACTCCACAAGGAGCGGGCAGATGCTGGCGGGGGGCTGCCGAATGAAAAGCGTGCAAAAAAGGGCGCCGGGATTTTTGTCGTCGGAGAGGGATAGCATGTGGGAAAGCAGGTCTGATGGTGAAGCGTCACCAAGGCCGGGGAGGTCCAGGAGTTGGCAGTGGCGCTGGTAAGAGGACGTTTGAAATTTTTTAAGTAGCGCAGCCTTCAGATGCTCGTACTTGCCCTCCGTTGGTGGATTCTGCAGCGCTGCCCAAACCTTGGGGACTGTAGCGTAGGTGAGCGAGGCGACGAGGTAGTCGTACTTCGTGGTGTCGACTGTAATGCCTTTCAGCCGGAATCTGGACTCAGCTTGAACGAACCAGGCTTCGGCGAGGTTCTCCCAAAAGTCAGGTAATTTAACCGTGACTACGTTTGTATCCGCCATGCTAGCTTAGGATTCGTCCTGAGCGTCGGGGTCACCAGTGTTGAGATACCGCGGCAAACGTGGGAGTCGAGACAGAGCTATTGAAAACACAACTGCTTTATTCTGACCACATGGCAAACAGGAACTAGAAAAGCCCGCACATCCACTTAAATACTTCCCAGACAGGAAGTGCTCCCGGCAGCCTGTCCCTGCGGGAAACAAGTTGCTGGAGGAAAGGGCCCCCGGCTGGGGGCTTCTGCTTAGACTGTCTGTGCCGCCGTGAGCGGATTATGTCCAGTGGTGGCGTGTCGCCACAATACTAGCTTTTTTATTTATTCCAGATTTATTTGAATTTAAATTCCCTAGCTGCCATGGTGGGATTTGAACTCATGTTTACTGGATTATTCGTCTAGGCCTCTGGATTACTAATCCAGTAACATAACCACTATGCTACTGTACCCTTGTACAATATAGCCATTAATTAATCATGTGTGAAACTAAACAGTGGGTGACTGTAAGCTATTCGACTAGAGGGCCATCGTGTTCCACACACGCAAAAGCTTTTCAGCAACAGTCACTATATATCGATTGGGAACTGGAGCTCTGACCTAGGAAGCCAGTTGTAACACCTCAACTGCGGCCCTGGCTGAAATTAGTTAATTCAGCTGAGTCAGGGATCGATCCTCGGCCCCATTTCACCCGCATCGCTGAATATCACACTACAGAGGATGTTTACTGCACACTGAGCCGGGGGGGGGGGAAATAGAGGTCCGTAGGAATTTGCTGCAGGGCAGGTTACATGCAGCATAGTTTGGAGAGTTTGGAATTACTGGAGGATGGGACGAAAGCAAGGGGGGAGGGATAGAGCAGCCAGGTTTGACGATAGCAAAGTCATGTACAAAGGTTCAGGTTCCACAGCAGAGCAGCTAGGTTGGCAGCGATCGGCAAGGCCAAGGAGGTGGATGTAGGCGGTCTTGGTAACAGGTAGGATGTGGGATTTAAAGCTCAGCTCAGGGTCAAATAGGGTGATGAGATTAAGGGCCATCTGGTTGGGCCTGAGAGTGGCCAGGATGGGGAGATGGAATCGCTGACAAAGGAGCAAAGTTTCTGGCAGGGGCTGATGATGATGGCAATGTTGAGCTGGAGGCAGTTGTGAGTCAACCAAGACTTGATGGCAGAAAAGTCATCGAGAGGCAAATTTCCCTTCCTAAGAGGCTCTGAAGCAGTATTGCTCCGACAAAGTTACAAATTTTTACAAAGTATTTACAGCACAGAAACAGGCCATTCGGTCCAATAGCTCCATGTCGGTGTTAATGCTCCACATGAGCCTCCTCCCACCCTTCTTCATCAAACCCCATCAACATATCCTTCTGTTCCTTTCTCCCTCATGTGCTTATTTAGCTTCCCCTTAAATGTATCTATGCTATTCGCCGCAACTACTCCTTGTGGTAGTGAGTTCCACATTCTCACCACTCTCTGGGTAAAGAAGTTTCTCCTCAATTCCCTATTGGATTTATTGGTGACTGTCTTATATTTATGGCCCCTAGTTTTAGTCTCCCCCACAAGTGGAAACACCTTCTCTACATCTACCCTATCGAACCCCTTCATAATTTTCAAGACCTCTATCAGGTCAATAGAACCAGAGGCGACATGAGGAAACACATCGAGTTGTTGTGATTTGGAATGCGCTGAGAGGGGGGTGGAAGCATTTTTAATAGTAGCATTTAAAAGAGAATTGGATAAATACTCAAAGGAAAAAACATTAGAGGGCTATTGAGAAAGAGCAGGGGAGTGGGATTAATTGGATCAGTCTACCAAAGAAACAATTGCAGGGCTGTGGGGAAAAGAGCAGGATAGTGGGACTAATTGGATCGCTCTTTCAAAGAGCCGGCACAGGCACAATGGGCCGAATGGCCTCATGTGCTGTATCATTCTATGATTCTAGGTCACCTCTCTCGGTCTTTTCTTTTCTGGAGAAAAGAGCCCCAGCATTGTGTTCTACATATTGTGCTTTTTGCCATACATAGTGACCTGGCCCGAAGAATTTAGATCTCCTGTGTAAATACAGCAGCCCATGTGAAATTTTACAGTCAAATAATAGCAGAAAGCCCAAGTTCTCCTTGGAGATTTTTGATGAAGACCTCTTCCTTTTTTAATGAAAAAGTGATTTTAGATTAATATATTCTTGTATTACGTATAACTGTTGTTTACATTTGTAAATTGGTATTCTTGTCTTAAACTTGCCTGCATCTTTGCCCGAAAGGGTGTTGGAAGCAGATTCAATAGTAACTTTCAAAAGGGAATTGGATAAATACTTTTAAAAGAAACAATTGCCGGGCTGTGGGGAAAAGAGCAGGATAGTGGGACTAATTGGACAGCTCTTTCACAGAGCCGAGCCGGCATGATGCTGTATGATTTATTATGATTATGAACATCAAAGATAATGAAACCAGAGTTGGGGAGAAGATAAATCAAGTCGTGGGTACATATTGCTGAGGTTGGGTTTTAAAAGCCTGCCGATTGTAAGAGGATGAGCGGAGTGAAGCAGGCAAGTATTCACAGTATTAAAGTCTTGGCCCAAAAAAAAGTCTCGATTCCAACGCAGAAGGATGGAGTGTGTAGCACGGCATATCTGAAGTTCAGGAAGAACAAGGAGTCTGTTGGAAGTGGAACAAATGTTAGCCTGCACGGAAGTGGAAGACCAGCAGTTCGGGGAAGGATACAACGATAGGATTTCCAAGCAGTCAGTGAGCATAAAACTTCAGTAACGGTTTAAAAACAAAAAAATTAGACGATGTACAAAAGGGTACAGGCGGGTTAACAAAACACTTCTCACTACTGAAGAGGCTAAAAACAGTATACCAAACATATTTTTAAAAATACCACAAAATAGTAATTTATTTTTTAAAAATCGTTTTGGTAACAGCACAACAGTGAAGGCTGAGAATTCCTCCAGTCAACTAGTAATAAAACTTCACCTTCCAGTTACCTGGATCTCTCTGCTACATACCTGTACAGGAGGGAACTGCAGCTGCCCCATTACTGTACTACACTAAACTGAAAACTGTGCACCATCACATTTTTGCGCAGCACAGCAAGTAGCGATGAGTTAGGTAGAAGAAACTATCTCAATTACCTGAACTAAATGTAAAATCACAGTGTAACAAATATAAATTGTCACGTATAAAAAGGCAGTAACATCAGAATTAAGAATACACAAGTAACTGTCCAAGCATTAACCCCCTCCCCCCACCACGCCCAACTCTCCTAAATTTCTCCCTTCCTTTCCTGAAGGCACCGACCTATAGTGGGCTACAGTTACAAACGGCAGACCCCTCCAGTACCCTGTCCACATGTCCAATCATCACATCAGAGATTATACAGCGAGTGTCAGCAGGCTATTTATCCATGGAGTGCATCCCAGCCAAGTCTGATCCTGTCTCGAGTCCATGTGCGTACCACACACCTTCCGGCTCGGGTCACTGGACAGCATTCAGAAGCAGGAGCCTCTATTGATACCTTCCCCTCACTAACTCGGGGACACTGATGAGAACTATATGGTCCGTACTGCTGTCTCGGCTGAGATCTGTTCAACACAAATCTAATCTGGTGCCCTCCTGCTCCATGTGGGCCAGATCCAACCAGAGGTGCATCTGCCTGCTCAGCCATCAGGAAAGCCTCACCCCCCCACCCCTCCAATTTTAAACCTCCCCCAATCCACATTAAATAGAATGAAGAGTCAAAATCCACAAGCTTTTAAAATCAACACCAAAGAACAATACTGAAAAGGCTCAGGCTGTTTACTGAATACTGATAAAGATGAGACGGACACCAGTGCTGTCGCTAGGGTTGCAATAAAGCATGCGGCATTGCCACAGGCCATTTTATACGCCTACCCCAGGGTGTCTCAGTCAAGCGAAGGTGTGCAGTTTTCATATCATGCCCACCTGAGCTGTGCAAAGAACACCCAGCAGTACAATTCTACATTCTGCCCTTCCAAATGTGGTGGTTTCATTTGGAGTGAGTGTTTTGAGCTGTAAAACAAAAGGGGGTAATTTTAATTTTGGCCGACAGCGTAAAATGGGCGATATCGGATTAGCCGGCCATTATACATGCCGCTCGATTTCCTTTCCTTTGAAGTCAATGGACGGGAATATCGGGCGGGGTATATAATGGGCGGCCATTTTGATATCGTCCATTTTACACTCGCTCAAAGTTAAAATTACCCGAAGCGCTGATGGTTACAGGTCAGTCACTGGTTGGAGCAATTTGAGGTGATGAATTAAGAACATCGCACATATTTATTGGCTTAAAGTTCAAGTCCTCCCCTCCCACACACAGCGTAGTGGGGCCTACACACTAAATATGCCTAGAGACAGCAGTGAGGTCCCCCTGAAGCCACTGGTCTTCCAGGTTAAACCTGTAGCAATGGACATAAATCAGACACAATGCAGCACATGACCTACATTTCTCCCCCCAACTTCCACTGCAGTCCAAAGAGCACTGGAACAGCAGTAGTCGATGTCAGATTGGATCCTTACAAAGTGGATTTGGAAAGAAGCGAGAGCGACACTTATAACTGCGTACAGCGAGAACAGAAAAATCACTAAATATCAAAAATCAGCAGAGCACAGCAGACCTAATAAAACTTCAATGAACATTTACAACAGTTGAGTCAATCATCCACAAGGACAGTTCCGAGTATAATGAAATCCACAACATTGAAACAGTCTGGAAGGGAGAGGGAGGACACTGCTGGCTGTGCTCAGTCTGTTCCTTTCTGCTCAGCACCATTTAACTTGTTTAAATCCCTGGATTCCACTGGAAATCAGACGCTCGGTGTCTCCGACTGTGCCAGTCTTCACCTCTCCCTACCTCCGGGGGAGCTGGAATTACTGCCAGTGTTCACACACCAGAAGTTTTGACTGCATGCTGGGATGGTGCGCTATACACAGCAGCATCCCTACTCCATGAGGCAAGTCGGCCGAGTACACTTCGGGGTGAGCAGCCCCAGCAGTAAGTACGTAGTTCAATAGCCCAAGATAAACAGGTAAAAGGTCCTCGGCAATCCCGCAAGATCAGTGGTTTTAATATGTTGAGTACTAGTGGTCATTTTCATCTTTCCCTTCTGCTAATTCCCCTATCCAGAAGGCGCTGATACCTTTCGCAGTGCGGATGCTTGAGCGCGGGGTCACTCAGCAGTACCTCGGGCTAGTGGTCACTGTGTAAACCTGAGCAGAGTCACAGAATCATACATCACAGAAGGAGGCCATCTGGCCCATCGTGCCTATGTCGGCTGTTTGAAAGAATTACCCAATACGTCCCACTCACCCACTCTTTCTCCATAGCTTTACAAATTAAGTGACCGCTACTAGCAGGACATTCGAGGCCGTTCCTGACCTCTTGCCACATCTACGAGTGTCCTCTGCAGCAGTGGTCACTGGATGGTGATCAGGAGCAGGAATCCCGGGTCTGATATTTACTCTCCTTGGCCCAGGGTCGGGGCCATCCTCGCCGACAGCTCGGACTGAGATCAGTGAACTCGGCACAGAACAGGGGTCAAACCCAGAGCCCCTTGGTCCGAGCGGCTCAACTGCTCGCCGTCGTTATAACCAGGCTCGCTCTTTACAAAATATATACATTTATTCACAGGATCCAACAATTTCAATTTATTTTTTGGGGCATAAACTAAAACTGGCAATTTGGGTGGTCCTCAGAGGGTTAAAGGTTGCATGGTGCCGTCACAATGTCTCAAACAGTGCGGCTGCAAACAGAATGGCGTCCCCCCACCACCGAACAAGATGAGGGCTCTTTGCCAGGCATGCATGAAGCTGATGTGACAAAGATGGAGTGGAGGCCACAGGCAGGCCCCCAAACTCTACACTTTCTTACCTGGAAGAAAGACAAGTGGACAGAATTAAAAGCAACAGCAACACAGGCAATTTTAAAAAAAACAGGTATTTGTGAAGCAGGTGCTCGACTACTCTTTCGGGCCGCATTCTTCAAGGGCTTCAGTCTGCCTGTCAGCCGGTGATTAAATCGAGGTTTCGTCCTGGCACGATATGATAGAAATAGCGTGGTTTCTCGAAGGGCCCGTGTTCACTCCGTTCACTTCCTTCCCCACGTTTTCATAAATCACTTTTTCACCAGTTCCATTTAAACCTGAACTGCTCCCCTGGCCGATGGTCAAGGGCTGGGTTTCATCGGTGGAGCCCAAACTGGGAACCGTGGTCCCCCCTGCTACATCTGTGTAATCCCCGTTATAGCCGCCCTTCGACGCCTTTTTGTTCTTGTACCACTGGTGGCCGTACTTGTAGGCGAGAGCACCAAGAATAAGGCCAACGACCAGGAAGACAAACATCAGGAGATAAGTGGCAGAATTTGTATCCTTCCTGGGGTCGGTCGAAGGCCCTAGCTCCAGGCTGTACAAAGCTTCAGCAGTCTGCACTCCCTCCTCAACGCATATGCACTTGTAATCGCCCAGGCTGCTTTGTGTGGCTGTCACGTCAATCCCTCCGGCTCTGTCATTGTTGCTCAAGTTTCCATTGGGCGTTTTCCAGTGACAGCCTGACCAGGCGGAACTGGGTACACACTGAAGGAAAACTGTGGTCCCCATCACCACTGGTACCACCTTCGGCACCGGGTCATGATGGTCTGGAAAACAAAAAGCAACGAGACACAAGTTTATGGACAGCACTGAGCTTTAAATGTTGCCAGTGGAGATTAAATAGGGCAAGGCCCCAAAGTGCTTTGCAGCCAATGATGTACACTGTTGTAATGTAGGAAATGCGCACAAGCACCCACAAACAACAATGCGATAATGAGCAGATAATCTGTTTGTAGTGATGCTGATTGAGGGATGAATATTGGCCAGGACTGCTCTTCTTCCAATAGTGCCGAGGGATCTTTCATATCCACCTGAACTGTTTTAATGTCTTATCTGAAAGACATAAGCTCGGAGAGTTGCTGCAGTGTATCATGTCGATCGTACAAACTGCAGCTAGTGAGCCGGTGGTGGAGGGGTGGATATTGAGCCCAGAGGCAGGGACACTGATTGAGCAAACAGCTCTGCCCTGCATGGTTTTGCGCCAGGAGAAATTCCCTGCTCTTCTTTGAATAATGCCATGGGATCTTTGACATCCACTGACCAGATAGACAGAGCCTCGGTTTAATGTCTCATCTGAGAGATAGTGCCTCTGAGAGTTCCAGATTTCCACTATCCTTTGTGATAAAAAGTGCTTCCTGATTTCACTCCTGAATGGCCTAGCTCTAATTTGAAGATTGTGTCCTCTTGTTCTAGACTCCCCCACCAGAGGAAATCATTTCTCTGTTCCTACCCTATTGAATCAAAGATCGCATGGATGAACTACAGAATTTGTTCATCCCAGTTTGGCATAAAAATAAAACAAAAAAGGTGACTCAACCGTGGCTAACAAAGGAAATTAGGGATAGCATAAGATCCAAGGAGAGGGCAGAAAAAGCAGTAAACCTGAGGACTGGGAGCAGTTTAGGATTCAACAAAGGAGGACAAAGGGATTAATTAAGAGGGGGAAAATAGAATATGAGAGTAAGCTTGCAGGGAACATAAAAACTGACTGTAAAAGTTTTTATAGATATGTGAAGAGAAAAAGATTGGTGAAGTCAAGCGTAGGTCCCTTGCAATCAGAATCAGGGGAATTTATAATGGGGAACAAAGAAATGGCAGACCAATTAAATACATATTTTGCTTCTGTCTTCACAAAGGAGGACACAAATAACCTCCCAGAGATGCCAGAGAACATAGGGTCTGATGAAAGGGAGGAACTGAAAGAAATCAGTATTTGTAGGGAAATAGTGTTAGGGAAATTGATGGGATTGGAGGCCGATAAATCCCCAGGGCCTGATAATCTACATCCTAGGGTACTTAAGGAAGTGGCCCTAGAAATAGTAGATGCATTGCTGATCATCTTCCAACATTCGATGGAATCTGGAACAGTTCCCATGGATTGGAGGGTAGCTAATGTTACCCCACTATTCAAAAAAGGTGGTAGAGAGAAAACAGGGAATTACAGACCAGTAAGCCTGACATCGGTAGTGGGGAAAATGCTAGAGTCCATTATAAAAGATGTAATAGCAGAGCACTTGGAAAACAGTGACAGGATCGGGCAAAGTCAACATAGATTTACAAAAGGTAAATCGTGCTTGACTAATCTACTGGAATTTTTTGAGGATGTAACTGGTAAAATAGATAAGGGAGAACCAGTGGATGTGGTATATTTGGACTTTCAAAAGGCTTTCGATAAGCTCCCGCATAAGAAATTAGCATGTAAAGTTAAGGCACATGGGATTGGGGGCAAGGTATTGACTTGGATAGAGAACTGGTTGGCAGACAGAAAGCAAAGAGTTGGAATAAACGGGTCATAGATAGAAGATAGGAGCAGGAGTAAGCCATTCGGCCCCTCGAGCCTGCTCCGCCATTCAATGCGATCATGACTGATCATCCAAATTCAGTATCCTGTCCCTGCTTTCTCCCCATATCCCTTGATCCCTTTAGCCTTAAGAAATATATCTAACTCCTTCTTGAATATATTTAATGAATTGGTCTCAACTGCCTTCTGTGGTAGAGAATTTCACAGGTTCACCACTCTCTGGGTGAAGAAATTCCTCCTCATCTCTGTCCTAAATGGCTTACCCCTTATCCTTAGACTGTAACCCCTGGTTCTGGACTCCCCGGTCATCGGGAACATCCTTCCTGCATTTAGTCTGTCTAGTCCTGTTAAACTTTTATAAGTTTCAATGAGATCCCCTCTCATTCTTCTAAACTCCAGCAAGTATAAGCCCAATCGACCCAATCTCTCCTCATACGTCATTCCTGCCATCCCAGGTATCAGTCTGGTGAATCTTTGCTGCACTCCCTCCATGGCAAGAACATCCTTCCTCAGATAAGGCGACCAAAACTGCACACAATACTCAAGGTGTGGTCTCACCAAGGCCCTGTAAAACTGCAGCAAGACATCCTTGTTCCTGTACTCGAACCCTCTCGCTACGAAGGCCAACATACCATTTGCCTTCTTAACCGCCTGCTGCACCTGCGTGCTTACCTTCAGCGACTGGTGCACAAGGACACCCAGGTCTCGTTACACTTCCCCTTCTCCCAATCTATTGTCGTTCAGATAATAATCTGCCTTCCTGTTTTTGCCACCAAAGTGGATAACCTCGCATTTATCCACATTATACTGCATCTACCATGCATCTGCCCAATCACCCAACCTGTCCAAATCATACTGGAGTTTCTCGGCATCCTCCTCACAGCACACACGCCCGCCTAGCTTTGTGTCGCCTGCAAACTTAGAGATATTACATCTAGTTCCCTCGTCTAGCTCATTAATATATATTGTGAATAGCTGGAGTTCTAGGACCGATCCCTGCGGTACCCCACTAGTCACTGCCTACCACTCGGAAAAAGACCCGTTTATTCCAACTTTTTGCTTCCTGTCTGCCAACCAGTTCTCTACCCAAGTCAGTACCTTGCCCCCAATCCCATGTGCCTTAACTTTACACGCTAATCTCTTATGCGGGACTTTATCGAAAGCCTTCTGAAAGTCCAAATACACCACATCCACTGGTTCTCCCTTATCTATTTGTTGTTGCATGTGGGAGCTGGTAGACACCATTGAGGTCCACAGCGACTATATCTGCAGCAAATGCTGGTTGCTCGAGGAACTTCAGCTCAGAGTTGATGAGCTGGAGTCCGAGCTTCAGACACTGCGACACATTAGGGAGGGGGAGCGTTACCTGGACACTAAGTTCCAGGAGGCAGTCACACCCACTACAGTAATTACTTCCAATTTGACCCATGGTCAGGGACAGGAGGGTGTGACTACAAGCGAGGCAGGTATTGGGATCCAGGAGATAGTGATGGAAGAGCCTCAGCCCTTGGCCTTGTCTAACAGGTACGAGGTTCTTGTTCCCTGTGTGGTCGAGGGCAGGGACTGCAGGGAGGATGAGCACTCTGACCACAGCACCGTGATACAGGGAGCCATTCAAGTGGGGTGAGTAAAAATAAATGTTGTAGTGACAGGGAACAGTATAGTTAGGGGAATAGATACTGTTCTCTGCAGCCGAGAGCGTGAGTCCCGCAAGCTGTGTTGCCTGCCCGGTGCCAGGGTTAAGGACATCTCCTCTGGGCTGGAGAGGAACTTGGAGTGGGAGGGGGAAGATCCAGTTGTCATGGTCCACGTAGGTACCAATGACATAGGTAGGACAAAGAAAGAGGTTCTGCTGAGGGAGTATGAGCAGCTAGGGGCTAAATTCAAAAGCAGAACCACAAAGGTAATAATCTCTGGATTACTACCGGAGCCACGAGCAAATTTGCATAGGGTAAATAAGATCAGAGAAATGAACGAGTGGCTCAAAGACTGGTGTGGGAGAAATGGGTTTCGATTTGTGGGGCACTGGCACCAGTTCTGGGATAAGAGGGAGCCGTTCATGTGGACGGGCTTCACTTGAACCGTGCTGGGGCTAGAGTCCTGGCAAATCGAATAACTAGGGCTGTAGAGAGGGCTTTAAACTAAAGAGTGGGGGGGAGGTCCAGGTGAGCAGGAATTTAAAAAGTCAATGAGAAATGAGAAAACAATAGAGCAGGATAGAGATGGGGAAAATAATAACCAGAGTGTGACAGGAAGGGACAGAATATTTAAAAATAAGAGTGCAGCAGGTCTTTTTCCGACTGGCAGGCAGTGACTAGTGGGGTACCGCAGGGATCAGTCCTTGGACCCCAGCTATTCACAATATATATTAATGATCTAGACAAGGGAACTAGATGTAATATCTCCAAGTTTGCAGACGACACAAAGCTGGGTGGGCGTGTGTGCTGTGAGGAGGATGCCGAGAAACTCCAGTATGATTTGGACAGGTTGGGTGATTGGGCAGAAGCGTGGCAGTTGCAATATAACGTGGATAAATGCGAGGTTATCCACTTTGGTGTCAAAAACAGGAAGGCAGATTATTATCTGAATGGCAATACTGTAGATTGGGAGAAGGGGAAGTGCAACGAGGCCTGGGTGTCCTTGTGTACCAGTCGCTGAAGGTAAGTATGCAGGTGCAGCAGGCGGTTAAAGAAGGCAAATGGTATGTTGGCCTTCGTAGCGAGAGGGTTTGAGTACAGGAACAAGGATGTCTTGCTGCAGTTGTACAGGGCCTTGGTGAGACCACATCTTGACTATTGTGTGCAGTTTTGGTCGCCTTATCTGAGGAAGGATGTTCTTGCCATGGAAGGAGTTCAGCGAAGATTCACCAGGCTGATACCTGGGATGGCAGGAATAACGTATGAGGAGAGATTGGGTCGATTGGGCTTATACTCGCTGGAGTTTAGAAGAATGAGAGGGGATCTCATTGAAACTTATAAAATTCTGACAGGACTGGACAGACTAGATGCAGGAAGGATGTTCCCGATGGTCGGGGAGTCCAGAACCAGGGGTCACAGTCTAAGGATAAGGGGTAAGCCATTTAGGACAGAAATGAGGAGGAATTTCTTCACCCAGAGAGTGGTGAACCTGTGGAATTCTCTGCCACAGAAGGCAGTAGAGGCCAATTCATTAAATATATTCAAGAAGGAGTTGGATATATTTCTTAAGGCTAAAGGGATCAAGGGATATGGGGAGAAAGCAGGGACAGGGTACTGAATTTGGATGATCAGCCATGATCGCATTGAATGGCGGAGCAGGCTCGAGGGGCCGAATGGCCTACTCCTGCTCCTATCTTCTATGTTTCTATGTAACAACAACACATTTCTATGAATCCTTTTATTGTTTTAAATACCTCGATCATCCCTCAACCTTCTAAACTCGAAGGAATACAAGCCAAGTTTATTTAACCCCTTAAGCCCTGGTATCATTCTGGTGAATCTGTGCTGCTCCCCCTCCAAGGCCAGTATACCCCTTCCTGAGGTGCGGTGCCCAGAACTGAACGCAGTACTCCATATGGGGTCTGACCAAGACTCTGTACAACTGAAGCATCACTTCCTCCCCTTTGTATTCCACACCCCTCGAGATAAAGGCCAATATTCCATTGGCCTTTTTGGTTGCTTTTTGTACCTGTCCACTCGCTTTTAGCGATTTCTGTACATGGATGCCCAAATCACTTTGTTCCTCCACAGTTCCAGGAGTGCTAACTCATAAAGGGTTGCAGCTGGTTCACAAGAAAAAACTGCTATATTATTGGTGCCAGCTTGTGTCATCCAGTAGCTGCTCACTGGCTTAATTAATGATCTCACAGTAAAGGATCCTCTAGGGAAGAGTGATCATAACATTTGAGGGTGAGAAATTTGGATCTGAAACTAGTGCCTTAAACTTAAATAAAGGCAATTAATAGGGTATGAAGACAGAGTTGACTAAAGTGGACTGGGAAAATAGTTTAAAAGGTAAGACGGTAGATAAGTTGTAGCAGACCTTTAAGGAGATATTTCATAATTCTCAAGATATATTCCAGTGAGAAAGAAAGATACTTGGTCTACAGGGGAGTCAAGGGTTATGGGGAGCGGGCAGGAAAGTGGAGTTGAGGCCAAGATCAGATTGGTCATGATTTTATTGAATGGTGGAGCAGGCTTGAGAGGCTGAATGGCCTATTCCTGCTATTTCTTATGTTCTGGCAGTCTATTAATGATATTGCAGCCGTATGGTCCCATTCAACATTTTTGTGTCAATAATGAACTGACCCTGCCTTAATTTTTCCCGCGTGGTCCTTGCTCTGTGGCTCCCTGTAATAGCACGGTTAATGTTCGGAAACTCAGCACACTGGGCAACTCGCACCTGCCCCCCCACCCCCAGTCCAGGATGGTGGCTGCTAGCAGTGCCACTCTGCCTCCTCATAACCTTTAAAGAAGAGATTCCAACAGCTGTAATGTTTTTAAAACGGTGCCTCTGTGTGCAGGGCTGTACTGAGCTATACAAACAGTTAAGGCCCAGGGTTGGATCTTTCTCTGTGCTGTGCTAACAGAGCAGTGTCAAGGTAAGCGGGCTACTGTTGGGCTCATGGGACGGGGAGAATGAAAAGAAATCAGCCAAAATTCCTGCTCTTAACCACTCCTCAGTGATTCCTGCTCTTAAGTGTGCAGTTATGATGATCTGGAATGCACTGCCTGAAAGGGAAGGTGATGGACTGAATAACCTGCCAACACTCAATGTCCAGGTTCGCACACAAAGAATGGCCACAGACGGCTACCAGCGGACTTAATCTCTTATCTTGGAGACTCTCCCAGTCTCAGCACTCTGCAGCCACCAGTCTTGTTGGTTCAGGTCTTACAGCAGGAGCGTATGGTGTCAGCAGATGGAAGGTACATTGAGAAGTGACCTGTGCCTACCACAAAGTGACCATTACAGACAGCCACAGAAGTGTAACAATAAAATAAACAAAGCATCAATGTTGCATTGCCAGTCTAGTGGCTCGCTGCCTGAATCCTGAAAGACTCTCCTCATCTGGCAGTCTATTAGTGGTGTTGCAGCTGGACAATCCCCTTCGACATTTTTTTAGGCCTTTAATAAAGTGATCCTCCCTTCAACTTTTACCTTGAGGACATGCATGGCCAACGTTCTGAGGCAATATTCATCACTTGCCTAGAAAGGTGAAGCTGCAGTAACATTAAAGAAACTCAACACCACTGAGGACAAAGCAGATTGATTTATCGGTGCCCCTGCCTCTGGGCTCAATATCTACCCCTCCACCACTGGTGCACTGGCTACGGTATGTACGATCTACATGATGCACTGCAGCAACCCACCAAGGTAAGTGTGGTGCCCAGAATTGGACATAGACAGTGGCCTGGGAAATCCAAGCACATTTGACCATGTTCTCTTCCCCACCTTCCCCTTTACTCTTGCTGGGTTACAGTTCCATTGATGCCAGAAGCCTTTGGGTACTGTACCAAGTGGACATTCTTCATGTGTGCACCTAGACAGTACCAGCAGGATATTTGACCATGGAGGGCATCACAGCCAAACCTGATATTGTCTTAACCCGATGTGCACAATGCACATTTTCCAGTAGAGTGGGGTGTCACTGGATAGTGACCGGGGACCCCGTCGACAGATATCTAAGCTGGCACGAGGTATTTAGTTGAGACACTCGAGTTACCAACATTACCACTTCCAGGAGAGGGGACTGGGGGATTGAAAATCTACTGAGCATGGAGGGGTGGGTGTCTTATCAAAGGTACCTTCACCAGTGTTACACAAGGTGTTAATTTGCTGATGGTCATATTCCACATCTTGCAGCAACCTGCAGGGTAAGAAAACACTTAATGAAATAATTATCATTTGTATTTAAAAATAAAGTGACAATTCTACATTAAAACATAATTCCGCACAATTTTTGACTAACTAAATTAAAATATGTATTGCCAGTTGATGTCCCATGGAGTTGCGTACAGGAGGACAAGACTGCGCTTCCACTGGGAAGGTGTAATTACAGTGTTCTACAAAGGCCTTTTCAATTATAAATGGGGAGACAGGTAATTATAACGGAAAAAGTCGACATGAAGCGCACAGGCAGGCCCAAGATTTTTAAAATATTCTAGGTAGATACTTTGAATGAAAAGCTGTAATTCTGACACAGCTTCCCAAATGGGAGGAGCTCACAGTTGGGTTGTTGCACAGGAATTACACAGGAGGCCATTCAGCAACTCGAGCCTGTGGCACCATTCAACTAGATCATGGCAGTGCGCCTACTGAACTGCTAATCACACTGCCCCATATATTATAGTTATATGTTTATGTAAATATATATATTATACTTATATTACCATATATTTATCATATTACATTACTATTATTTCTAGTGGTAATTGAGGCTTTTTTGTACTATTCATCATATCCTGCAACTTGGACTGTTATTGCTATACTTTTTGCTTATTTGCTTATTGTTTTTATTTATACTTGTTTTTATTTTTTTGCTTTTATATTATATGCTTGTATTGTGGGAGTGAGTGGGGAGTAAGCATTCCATTGTACTAGTTACATATGGCAATAAAATGATCTTGAATCTTGAATATCCTTGGATACCCTTACCTAACGAGAATCTATCGATCTCAGTCTCGAAAGCTCCAACAGAACCCCCCAACATCCACAGCCTCTTGCGGGGGGGGAAAGAGTTCCAGATTTCCACTACCCTGTGCATGAAGAATTGTTTCCTGATTTCACTCCTGAACGGCCTAGCTCTAATTTTAAGATTGTGCCCCCTATTTCTGGATTCCTCAACAAGAGGAAATAAGTTTCTCTTTCTCCAACCTAGCTAATCCTTTTATCATCTTAAATACCTCAATTAGTTCACCCCTTAATGTTCTATACTCAAGGCAACGTTTATGCAATTTGTCCTAATAATCCTATACCCCGGTATCATTCTGGTGAATTTACGCTGCACCCCCTCCAATGCCAATAAATCCTTCCTGAGGTGAATGCTTTCACTGACCAGGAGCATAACGGAAATGCTGCACTGGCCTTTCCAACTTAGAACAAGTGGCCGCAGATTATGCTGCACCGCAACTCAAAGTCCACAGCTCGGTCACTACAGACAGACTGACCTCCTCTCACTTCACCAGGCCCAAACCCACTCCACAGGGAAAAGATCAGCCACCGACTCTTTCAACGTTGCTCTTCAGATGCCCGCTCGGTGCTGTGACTGACATAACGGCTCTAGAATATAGGGGATGGTGAATCACTACGGTCAGATGAGGAATAAGAAGGGGACTGCTACTGTGTCGGGAGTTTATTATAGACTGCTGAATGCTGGAGTAGGAGATATGGAGAAAAAACTGGAGAAAAACGGAGAAACAGGAGGGCCAAATAATATCTGACTTTAACTAGCTAAAGACAGACTGGTGTAAAGGAGGAGGAAAGATTCCTACACTGTGCCCAGGACCTCCTAGTTCAGTACGTTGTAGTTCAGTAAGAGGGAAGTGCTGGATCTAGTTCTAGGAAATGAATGGGCAACTAGGTAATGTAAGGGTAGAAAAACATCTTGGAACCAACGACCAGAACATAACTAAGTTCAATATAAAGATGGGAAAAAACAGGAAACAAAGATGGCAGCACGGTGGCATAGTGGTTAGCACTGTTGCCTCACAGCGCCAGGGACCCGGGTTCGAATCCGGCCTCGGGTGACTGTCTGTGTGGAGTTTGCACATTCTCCCCGTGTTTGCGTGGGTTTCCTCCGGGTGCTCCGGTTTCCTCCCACAGTCCAAAGATGTGCGAGTTAGGTTGATTGGCTATGATAAATTGACCCTTAGTGTTAGGGGGATTAAATACATGGGGTTACGGGGATAGGGTGGGATATGTGTTGGTGTAGGGGTTACGGGGATCGGGTGGGATATGTGTCGGTGCAGGCTCGATTGGCCGAAATGGCCTCTATCTGCACTGTGGGGTTTCTGTGATTCTGTGAAAGATAAAGGAACTTCACGGAAAAAAAACTTAACTGCAACAAGATTAATAGGGAAGTGGCCCAGATAAAAATGAAAATAAAATAAAATGGCAGATACAACAGTGGAAAATTTTCAAACACAAGATATATTCCAAAAGAACTAAAGTGGGTGCAGCAAAAGTTGGAGGTGTGTGGATGAGTAGAGAAATTAAAAAGACAATTAAAACAAATATATGGTTAATAAAACAAAAGGAAGTCAGAGTACAGAAAATATAAAGGGGGCAGAAAAGAATCAAGAGGTTAAGGGGGTAAAAAGAAAGCACTAGAGAACACAAGAGGAAATAGCAAAGGATTTCATAGACATAAAAAGTAGAGGAGCAGAGACACTTAAGGCTTTTGATACTTTAAAAGTGGGAGGACAAGTTGATAAGGCTGCTAAAAAATATGGGATCCTAGGTTTTATAAATAGTGGCAGAGAGTACAAAAGCAAAGAGGTAATTATAAATCTCTACAAATCATTGGTTAGGCTAACTATTGTGTGCTCAGTTTTGGGTTGAGGCCATGGAGAGAGTGTAGAAGGGATTTGCTAAGACGATACCAGGGATGAGAGGCTTTAGACATGAGGAGGAGACTAAAGAAGCTGCGGCCCTTTTCATTATAACCGAGAAGGTTAAGAGGAGATTTGATAGAGGTGTTCAAAATTATGAGAGTTTTTTTTTAATATAACTCAGGAAAAACTATTTCCACTGGTCAGTGAGTCAGTGACTAGAGGGCATAAATTTAAGATCACAACCAAAAAGAAATGGTGGGAGACGTTAGGAGAAATATTTTTTGTGCAGTGAATTGTTAGGTCATGGAATTCCCTATCAAAGACACAATCCACAATAGCTTTTAAGAGGGAAGTGGATAAATATTTAATAGGGTATGGGGAAAAGGCAGGGGGATAGAACTAATCGGTTACCTCTTTCAGAGAGCCAGCACAGGCATGATGGGCCGAAAGAATTCTACAATTCTATTTTCTCCGGTGCTATCACTGGGCTCCTTTACTGTAGAGGTTCGGAGGGATGAAATACACTAAACCCAATGCAATTTAATGTCTAGTCTCTTGGGAGAGGTACCGGAAACCTAATGGCACCAGTGGAATCGTACAACAGCGAAAGGGGTTTCAGGAGAGGAGGCAGAAAAGTGACTTTTGAAAAAGTATTTAAAAGGTCCAGTCACATAGGCACATACATATGACGCAGGTCAATAACGCTCCACAATGGTATGTGTTGGGATGGGCTAGATGGACTAGCTGGTCTTTTCCTGTCCGACGCTTTTGTATGTTTGTATGTGTTCGCAATGAACCAGCATAAGAATTTTCAGGGACCAGAAAAGCCCGGTCGGCCAACAAGCCTGTTCCTTTTTCATTCCACAATCCCACCTAGTCACCCTGCTACCATTTCCCTCAGTTGCTTCTCTCTCCAGAAGTGCAGCCCAGTTCTTTCACTGTTATTTTTTAGTGTCCGTTTCAAAGGCCTTCCCTGGTGCAACTCAATTACGCTTTGAGAGAAGATCCGACTCCTGCACTGGTACTCACCCCTGGGCGGGTTGGCTTCCAAAATGAACACATTCCAATTTCTGCACATCCCAGACGCACGACAGATCCCGTGCCAGGAGACAGGCATTGCAGCGGGAATACCTGCTGCAGTTTACTGCTGGAAGCTGGACCACTGTGCTAGCGGATCCAACGTAGACAGACCCCTGAAAGAAATTATCCCCATCAGCACCAAATTCACTCATAAACTCTTTCTCATTACCAATTTTGTTATTTTTTTATTCAGTTACGGGATGTGGGCGTCGCTGGCAATGCCAGCATTTATTACCCATCCCTAATTGCCCTTTGATACAATTGAGTGGCTTGCTCGGCCATTTCAGAGGGCAGTGAAGAGTCACATATAGGCCAGACCGGGTAAGGGCAGCAGATTTCCTTCCCTAAAGGACATTAGTGAGCCAGCTAGGTTTTTACAATCCAGTAATTTCATGGTCATCATACAGCTTTTTATTCCAGATTTATTTCATTAACTGAATTTAAATTTCCCAGCTGCCATAGTAGGATTCAAACTCATGTCTCTGGATCGTTGGTCCAGGCCTCTGGATTACTAGTCCAGTAACATAACCACTATGCTACTGTACCAATTTCCTTATGAACTCTTCTATTACTAATAAAATGATGGAAGGGGTTGGAGTGCAGCAGACTACATGGGGGAAAAATTCAGTATCGCCCCGTTTGGGGCGCCATTATCGGCCGTGCGCAAAGTTTAGCGCCTGGCGCTAATTATCGCCTCCGGCAAACTTGGCTTTTATCGCCTTTGGAGGTGATTGGAGCGCTAAATCAGGCGCTTCACACCTGTCTTAAGGCGCAAAGGCCGAGGAGCGAGGCACTACCTCACAGCGCTGCCGAAGCAAGGGCAAATCAAAAAAAACCTGCAAAGTGCTGCTCAGTACTCAAAACTCCTTTACACAGCGTTGAATCTCTCCAGAAGTCTCTCTCTCTCTCTCTCTCAGAATGCATGGTGCAAAAATGTCACCGACAAAAAAAGGCAGGAAGCGGTCGCCTTTAAATAGCGCTCCCCCAGTCCCTTTCTGACAGCATAACGCTCCCCTCAACCTGTCGTTGCTAGCGGCAGGCGGTAAGGCAGGGGGCACCACTCAATACCCAGTCCAGGGAGCTAACGGGATGTTGTGCACTCGACTGACGTCACAATTTGCCGTCACAGGAGATCGTGGCGGTAGTGTTTAGCGCCGCCGCAAAATGTCTAGTTAATTTCGCGAGCGGTGCAAACATCGCCGTGCCCGGGCACTAGTTGCTTTGCGCCCCATTAGCGCCCTCTTAAGGCGCTAACGGTAGGCGCAAACAACTGAATTTTTCCCCCCCATGAGTCATCATCAAGTCTCTTAGTTCATGGCTTAATGCAAAGTACTGATGATCCTGCAGGTTAATGATGTTCAACTAAGGGCAGGAAAAGTAGAACTGTCCTTCCGGAGTTTATATAGAGTAGCCCATTTATATTGCAGCCTTTGGGGCCAGCGCCTCTAAAGTGTCTACAGTGGCAGAGAGCACCACCTAGATAGTTAGGTTCATGACCCGCCTCTTGAAGCAGAGCATTTAGTCTGCCTATACAGCCCAGAAAACACAACCTGCACATTTCTGGCTTGTTTGGGCCTTCCTCCAACCCTCACCCAACCACACCCCATCACTGGGGAGGATATGTTACCAGAATAGAAACGCAGTGAATGGAACTCTGTCGGAACTACATTTGCAAGATCAACGCATGTGGGGTGTGTGGTAAACCACTGTTTGTATTCCACTGTGTACATGCCTGGACATGCCTCGGCTGACTCCTCCCACAAGTCCTAGTATAAAGGTGACTGCTCCCCAGCCCTTTGTATTTCTGGACCGGTCGACCACTCGAGGCAGACCTTCATTCTTTTGTTAATAAAAGCCTTTAGTTACTCTCTTAACTCTCAATCTTTTATGAGTAATTGATAGCGCATCAATTTTATTAACAAAATTTTTATAATGGAGAAGATCCTCACACCAGCATGCCTGGACTTAGATCATCGGGAGGCGGACTCATCCACCAAGTTTACTCACTGGCTTAAGTGTTTCGAAAAATTCCTGACCGCCTCCGCAGCAATCAAATCGGACGAGGACAAACTGGATGTCCTGACCTCCAAAGTGAACCACCGAGTGTACTCGGTCATCCAAGACGCGACCTCGTATGCGGACGCTATCAAGCTCCTCAAGGACCAGTACACGCGCCCAGTGAACGAAGTGTACGCCAGGCACCTTCTGGGGAGTCGTAAACAACAACCTGGGGAATCGACCGTGGAATACCTTCAGGCACTGTCTGTGCTTGGCCGGGCCTGTGGTTGTAAGGATGTAAAGGCCGCCGTGTACACAGAGGAACTTATCCGGGACGCTTTTGTAGCGGGCCACAGATCCAATTACACCCGACAGCGACTGTTGGAGCAGAGTGACCTCGACCTCAACAAGGCCTCTGAACTCGCACTATCATTGGATGCAGCCTACCGGGGCATGGATGCCTACTCCTCTGCACCGTGGACGCCGCGGGGAATGACAGCCTGGGACATGGTAGGACCGCCTCATAGCGCCGTGCCACCCCAGCCACACCCCAGCAACGGCCCAACTACCGCAGCAGTGTCCCAAGGCCAGACAGCAGTGCCCCAAGGCCAGAAATGCTACTTCTGTGGCCAGGCAAAACACCCCAGAGCGCGCTGCCCGGCGAAAAACGCGATCTGCTCGGGCTGTGGGAAGAAGGGACACTACGCTAACGTCTGCAGGGCCAAAGCCACCCCGAACCCCAGCAGCGCCGCGTGTGGGCCATGCGGGCCGCCATCTTGGGCCTCCCCGGCCATGTGCGAACCACCGGTACAGCAGCCATTTTGGACGCCTCCAGCCACATGGGGATCATGGACGCCGCCATCTCGGACGACAGCCGGAACGCAGCAGGCCCCCAACACCGCCTCATCTGATACCCGCAGCGACACACCGACCCCTACGCTGGCATCCGTTACACTGGACCAAGCGAGACCGCACCAGCTGGCCAGTTCCACAATGGACATTAAGGTAAATGGCCACGATACAATCTGCCTTTTTGACTCTGGGAGCACGGAGAGCTTCATCCACCCCGACACGGTGCGGCGTTGCTCTCTCCCAGTCCTGCCTGCGCACCAGCGGATTTCTATGGCCTCCGAGTCCCAGTCGGCGGACATCGGCGGCTACTGCGTAGTGACACTCGTAGTAGACGGGACCGTGTACGATCATTTTAAACTTCTGGTCCTGCCCGACCTCTGCGCTGCCGTCCTGCTGGGGTTAGATTTTCAGTGCCACCTTAAAAGTGTTACGATGGCGTACGGTGGACCCCTACCCCCACTCACAGTCCGCAGCCAGCAGCTCCCAAATTGCCCGCCGCGCACCAGGTGCAACCTCTCCACACTCAGAGTCACCCCCCCCCACTGTTTGCTAACCTCACCCCCGACTGTAAGCCCATCGCCACAAAGAGCAGGCGATACAGTGCCGGGGACAGGGTTTTCATTAAAACCGAAGTGGAGCGGCTCCTGAAGGAAGGGATTATTGAGGGCAGCACCAGCCCCTGGCGAGCCCAGGTTGTGGTCGTTAAGACCGGCGAGAAGCGGCGCCTGGTCATCGACTACAGCCAGACAATAAATCGCTACACCCTGCTGGACGCCTACCCACTCCCCCGCATAGCTGATATGGTCAACCAGATCGTGCAGTACCGCGTCTTCTCGACCATTGACCTGAAATCAGCGTACCACCAGCTCCCTATCCGCCCTGAGGACCGCCAGTATACTGCCTTTGAGGCAAACGGCCGCCTCTACCACTTCCTTAGGGTTCCCTTTGGCGTCACCAACGGGGTTTCCGTCTTCCAAAGGGAGATGGACCGGATGGTAGATCAAAATGTGTTGCAGGCCACTTTCCCATATCTGGACAATGTGACCATCTGCGGCCGTGACTTGCAGGACCATGACGCAAACCTCGAAAAATTCCTCCGCACCGCCCAACTCCTGAACCTGACATATAACAAGGAGAAGTGCATATTCCGCACAAACCGCCTCGCCATCCTTGGCTGTGTTGTGGAACACGGAGTCATCGGCCCCGACCCCGACCGGATGCGTCCCCTTATGGAACTCCCACTGCCTCAAGGCCCTGAAGAGGTGCCTAGGGTTTTTCTCCTATTATGCCCAGTGGGTCCCCTCCTATGCGGACAAGGCCCATCCGCTGATCAAGTCCACCTCTTTTCCCTTGACGGCAGAGGCCCGCTTAGCCTTCCACCGTATCAAGACATTGCCAAAGCCACCATGCACGCAGTGGACGAATCCATCCCCTTCCAGGTGGAAAGCGACGCGTCCGACTTTGCCCTGGCCGCTACCCTCAATCAGGCGGGGAGACCCGTGGCCTTCTTTTCACGAACACTCCAAGGCCCGGAGACCAGACACTCCGCTGTTGAGAAGGAGGCCCAGGCGATTGTGGAGGCTGTGCGTCATTGGAGGCACTACCTGGCCGGAAAACGATTTACCCTGCTCACTGGCCAACGTTCAGTTGCTTTCATGTTTAACAACAAGCAGAGGGGCAAAATCAAAAATGACAAGATCTTGAGGTGGAGAATCGAACTTTCCACCTACAATTACGAGATCTTGTACCGGCCCGGGAAGCTCAATGAACCCCCGGATGCGCTATCGCGTGGCACCTGCGCCAGCGCGCAGATCGATAGACTGCGGGCCCTCCACAATGACCTCTGCCACCCGGGGGTCACCAGGTTCTTCCACTTCATCAAGGCCCGCAACCTGCCTTACTCTATTGAGGAGGTCAGGACCATGACCAGGAACTGCCAAGTCTGCGCTGAGTGCAAACCGCACTTTTATAGACCAGACAGGGCCCACCTGATAAAAGCCACTCGCCCCTTCGAGCGCCTGAGCGTTGATTTTAAAGGGCCTCTCCCCTCCTCCGACCGCAATGTGTACTTCCTCAATATTATTGATGAGTACTCCCGTTTCCCGTTCGCCATCCCCTGCCCGGACATGACCAGTGCCACGGTCATTAAATGTCTGAACGACCTCTTCACCCTGTTCGGTTTCCCCAGCTATATCCATAGCGACCGGGGCTCATCGTTTATGAGCGATGAACTCCGTCAGTACCTGCTAACTAGGGGTATTGCCACAAGCAGGACCACCAGTTACAACCCCCGGGGGAACGGACAGGTGGAAAGAGAAAATGCGACAGTTTGGAAGGCCGCCCTGCTAGCCTTAAAGTCTAGGGGCCTTCCAACCTCCCGCTGGCAGGATGTGCTCCCCGATGCGCTCCACTCTATTCGGTCACTGCTCTGCACTGCCACTAACGCCACCCCTCATGAGAAAATGTTTGTCTTCCCAAGGAAGTCCACATCGGGGACATCGCTACCGCCATGGCTGACGTCCCCAGGGCCGGTCCTACTGAGAAGGCACCCCCTGGTCGAGAGGGTCGACCTCCTCCATGCCAACCCTCAGTATGCTTACATTGCATACCCGGACGGGCGGGAGGACGCAGTCTCCATAAGAGACCTTGCACCCTCGGGGGCCGCAGTAACCCACTACTCACTACCACCCCCCCCACGATCCGATATCCAGCCCCAGCAGACGGCAGGCCTGGGCCCTGAGACCCGCTCGACATCTACGAGGACGACACGCCTGTGCCACAGCCCACGCAGGACTCGACGCCGGAAGCTCCACTACCCCTGCCGTCGCCACGCCGATCACAGCGGCAGACAAGACCTCCGGAGAGACTCCAATACACTAACTTTTAATACACTTCACCCCGCCGGACTCAATTTTAAACAAGGGGTAAATGTGGTAAACCACTGTTTGTATTCCACTGTGTACATGCCTGGACATGCCTCGGCTGACTCCTCCCACAAGTCCTAGTATAAAGGTGACTGCTCCCCAGCCCTTTTTATTTCTGGACCGGTCGACCACTCGAGGCAGACCTTCATTCTTTTGTTAATAAAAGCCTTTAGTTACTCTCTTAACTCTCAGTCTTTTATGAGTAATTGATAGCGCATCAGGGTGTGAATTCAACAGGGATCTGGTCAGACTGGGGAACAGTATACAATACACAGTCTATGGAAAGAGCAAGACTGATGGGCTGAATGGCCATCTCTTGGTGCATCTGCATTTTCAAGATTAGTATAAGCTCCAGTTTTTGCTGCAAGGTTTGATGGCCTTGTGATTGGCTGGGTTTCTTACCTGCTGTAGTGCAATGTTCAGAACTTTCTCAGCTGGCTTGAAGACTACATAGTCCTCCATCACATGGGCTTTGGAGCCGCTTTTGACCGCTTTGTGCAAATGTCCAGTTTCTACATTACAACACCAAACAAGGTTACGTTATTCTCAAGTAAATCAAAATTTAGGATACAGTATATGAGTAATTTGAGACATGACATGTGGTAAGTGGAACATGCTTGGGAGGAACAGGAGACTTTGGACCTATAGTTCCCAAAGCTCTCCACCACTGGGAGTTTTCCTCATCTCATGTCTGGGTCTGTTGTAGACTGATAGAGATCAATTGCTGTGATTAGACAACTCCATTATCGTTGTAGCACACGACTACCAGGATGGTAGAAGATGAACTAGATAGACCGTGGTCTTTTTCATCCAGCAATTCCTATGTTCCTAACTATACTGCTCTCTCACAAAAACAATCACAAAATAGTGCACAAACTGATAGATTGTTGGCTTTAAGAGTCCTGTGTGAAATAAGTATTGACAGTCTCAGTTTATGGATGAGCTTGGTTCAGTAGTAGCACTCTTGCCTCTGAATTGGAAAGTTGTGTGTTAAGCCCCACACTGGGATTTGAGCTCATAATCTTAGCCAACACTCCAATGCAGCAGTGAAGGAGTGCTGCATTCAAACTGAGGTTCAGGTTCAGGTGGATGTTAAAGATTCCATGGCATTTTGTGAAGAAAAGCTGGGCGTGCACCCAGTGTCCTGGCCAATATTCTTCCCTTAACTAACACCACTAAAAGTAGATACAGGAAACTTTGGTTTATCCGGAGGTTGTATGTCTGGAATACTCGATCTAACGGCAAAAATCAGGAGCCGTTTTCTGTAAGTTTTTTTTAGATCTTGTTTTTTTTCCCCAGTCAGCCACTGCAAGGTCTGTAGCTATAGCAACAGCTTCAGCTAGAGACGCTTGCAGCTGCAGCTGAGTCTTTAGAAGCTGTTGCTAAGCAACAGTATTTGTTGTCAGATACGGAGATGAAAACCTCTGTATGCTTCAACATTAACTTTGTATGTCCGGCAGTTTTGATAGATCGGCAACACGCCGGTCCCGTCGCTGCCGGATATCACAAAGTTTCCTGTATACTGGTCAGCCTGTTGGTGTTTGTGGGAACTTGCAACATGCAAAATGGGTGACCCATTTGCCTAAAAAACAATAGTCACTGCATTTCAAACCAGTTACTGTGTGAAGTGCTTTCAGATGTTTGAGATATGATAATGTACTATATAAATGCAGGTCTGTCTGTTCTTCAATTTGCTTGTACTTCTTGCAATCTAGTATACTGTATTCGCTGCACACGATGTGGTCTCCTCTACATTGGGGAGACCAAACGCAGATTGGGTGACCGCTTTGCAGAACACCTCCGTTCAGTCCGTAAGGGTGACCCCGAGCTTCCGGTCGCCTGTCATTTCAATTCACCGCTCCATTCCCACTCGGACCTCACCGTCCGCGGCCTCTTGTATTGTTCCACGGAAGCTCAGCGTAAGCTCAAGGAACAGCACCTCATCTTTCGATTAGGCACTGTATAGCCTTCCGGACTCAATATCAAGTTCAAAAATTTCAGATCATAACCTCGGCCCCTATTATATTTTTATATATTTTTTATCCACACTTTTGGTTTGTGCCTTTTCCCTTTTCTCTCTCCCACATGGCAGCTGTCTCTCATTCTGCCAGCGTATTTCACACTTCATCTAGAGCCATCCTTTGTCTCTTTACCTGTCCTATTACCATCTCGTCTCGCCTTGAATATCTCAATGTCTCTTCACCTCTCCCAGACCTTCCCTTTTGTTCTTTCATCCCCTCCCCCATTTCCCAGCCCCCAAACTTGCTTTTTAATCTGTTTCATTTCCTGCTTTTTTCTCAGTTCCGACAAAGGGTCTTCGACCTGGAACGTTGATTCTGTTTCTCTCTCCACGGATGTTGCCTGGCCTGCTGAGTTTTTCCAGCATTTTCTGTTGTTATACCTTAAAATATCATCTGCCTGTCAAACTAGATAGCCAGTTAGTCTCATCATCCCTGGGATGTTGGGTGAGCACTGGGTCAGGCTCAGTGTGACCCACCTGCCCCAAATATTCACAGTTCAGGCTTACACATAAAGGCAGCTGCTTGAGCAAGGGGGTTTTCCAGCACCCACCGTCCAAGTATTATACCTCAGCATATTTGGAAAGAAAGGAGGGCAAATTGTATGAAAAATCACAGTGAAAACAAAGTTCTTAAGGTCTGAGCTGTAAACAAAAGATTGGATGTTTTGCAAAATACCAATGGCATTGAACTCAGCAGTTAAGAAACGTCAAGGAATGACTTACTTTGATTTGCATTGTGCCTGCTTAGTCTCGTGTTGAATTGAGTCTAGTTGCCGCCCATCGACAGCAGCCTGCCTTAAACAAGTGGCAGGATCAATTGGTTTATAGACCTGGACTTTTTATTTTGCAGACACTTGTGGAACTTTTAGATATACGGGTTACGGGAGACGGACAATGTGCACTGCTTCGTGCACTTACACTGGAAAAGGACAATGTCAATGATGATTCTTGGAGTTTGAACAGACACTGCGTCACGTACAGGTTGTCTCAAAGCCGCATATTGCAACATAAGCATGCTGGCATGTTGTGCTTTAGCAGCAAAACTGTCGGGTTGTCTGTCCCGGTGGCAGGTTACAAGTACATCTATGCCATCACCAATTCTTGGGCGTTGCCACCGTTACATGTTGGGCACCATCAATCGTAGCAGGTCCGTGCACAGACAGTCACTGGTACTCACATATCGAGAACCTCTGGACACTACTGTCACCCCTGCCCCCTTTCCTGGATCACAACATTTCACATACAGATCCCAGCTAACAAGGTAGATCACTTCCTCCACAGCCTTCAATGCCATTCTGAAGCAAACAGCTAAGGAGATTAAGAGCAGAAAACACTGCCAAAAAAGAGAAATAGCCAGGCTGACTTTTCAGGTTGAGACTCATCGTCAGACCAGTATTCCATGTTTTCGCTTTCAGTTCACTAATGTCTCACTAACTTATGAAGAAGGGCATCATCCCGAAACATTAACCGTATTCGGAGAGACCTCCAGACAGTATATTTCCAGCACTTTTAAGATGCTATATAAATGCATCTTTTTCCTTTAAAAAAAATTTGCAATCTTTTTGTATCTGTAACTGAGGAGATGCTTTAAAGAATGAGCCTCCAGTGACATTCCTGTCAATTTTCCCCTTCCTCTTTTCAGGGGAATGCTTGGTTGGTAGTTCTCTACACCAGACGAAGGCTCGAATACACTACACTATACACTACAGTACACTGCACTCTTCCACTGCACCTCTACCTCTCTCCCAAGGAGTACTAACTCCCTCGGTGGAGTACGGTTGCATAGGCGTCGTTGGATTTCTGGGATCTTGCCCAAGTGCCCATTGATCATGTGTGAACCTTGACAGTAAATGCCAGTATGTTACCAGACAGTGGAGGATGTTCTAGCCGGGCCGGATCCTGATCTGATATCCACTCACGTACCTTCCAGCAAAGGGGAAGGGGGAGGTAACTGAACTGCGATCGAGATCAAGAACACTGTGTAATTTTCCTTTCCATTCCCAGGGGTACTGCCGCCAACTGAAGCACCTGACCGCTACCCCAACAAAGATCAACTGACTCAATACCAACTGGGGATTGAAACTGGGACTTTCCTGGGCGATGCAGCTCAAAGATACAGGGGGAAAAATTCGGTATCGCCCCGTTTGGGGCGTTAGTATTGGCGGTGCGCAAAGTTTAGCGCCAGGCGCAAATTATCGCCACCTCGAGCGATATTGGGTTGCAGCGCCCCTGAAGGTGATCGCGGTGCTAAATCAGGCGCTGCACGGTAGTCTTAAGGCGCTAACCCGGCGGCGCAATGCAATTTCTCCGCGGGCGGGCGCAGCGCAGGTGCTGTCAATAATCAATTTGACCTAGACACGCTGGCGCTGGTCAGCTCTTAAAGGGGCGGATCGATTCTCATCTGCAGCCACACTCTGCGCCTTGTAGGCCTCAAAATCAACGGTAACCTACCTGTGGCGGCCAAAACTTCAAGGACATGGAGAGGGTCAGGGAGAGAGCGCAGCGCTTCAGCGAGGGGGCATTGGATGCTCTGGTTGGCACGGTGGAGCGCCGGCGATCTGTGCTGTACCCGGAGAATGGCAGGAGGCCTAATCAGACCAAATACCGCAGAGCTTGGAGGGAGGTTTCCCAAAGAGTCACCTCCAGCAGCATGGTGGCCAGGACTCCTGTGCAATGCAGGAAGAAGTTCAACGACCTCACTTGGGTCGTTAGGGTGAGTGCCTTTTTCAGATTTATCTTCATCCCTCCATTTGCACCTCACTTTATGGCCAGAGGGTGCGCAGAGCCCCAATGGCCAGCTGTCATCCAGCACCCATGGCCCTTTCTGGAAACACACACGCACATTCAGCTCAGTGCATAATGTAAGGCCTATTCTACCAAGGGAGGCATGTGATGTCAGCTCAGGGCAGCATAATGTAAGGGCTATTCTACCAAGGGAGGCATGTGATGTCAGCTCAGGGCAGCATAATGTAAGGGCTATTCTACCATGGGAGGCATGTGATGTCAGCTCAGGGCAACATGTTTCAACACACCCCGTCCTTTCTCTTGCAGGCCAAGCTGGCGAGGAACCGCAGGCAACAGCTTCGTACCGGAGGAGGCCCGCCTCACCTGCAGACCCTTACAGACCTAGAGGAGCAAGTCCACCAGATCGTTGCAAGCCGACTGAGTGGTCCCGTCGCCTCTGGAGCTGCCGACCCCATTGTGCACAGCGATGGTAAGGTCATCACCTTTTTGAACTCTCTCCTTCCACTTGTTCCCCCCACCAGCATGCTTTTTCACTCTGGACCCAAGTCAGAGCATTGCAGCACTCATGCATCCCTTGCTGCCACCCTGTCCTTTCGCTAAAGCCACTCATCAACCTCCCTGTTTTCAGATGCTGCATCACCAGCTCGGGAGCCAGGCCCTCAAGCTGCCACTGCGACTGACTCGGGAGGCGACGAGCAGGAGGAAGCCGGACCATCCGTACCACCCTCAGGCGAGCCAGCCCATCTGCAGACTGGGGAGACTACTTCCCTGGAGGGAAGCGGGGGGGAATGCTCTGAGGAGGATCCAGCTCCAGGAACCAGCGGCCTGCAGCAACGCGAGGGGGGTAGGGAAGCTCGGGGGCCATCTCCCCGGAGGGCGAGTCGGGCCGCGAGTGCTGCTGCACAGAGCGCAGAAGAGGTACGTGCCCTCGCAGAAATGAGCGCCCAGGCTGGGCTGAGGCACACTGAGTTCATGGCTGCAGTGGCAAGGATGCCTGAATCCATCGAGACACTGGCACTGTGGACCAGCCGATTGCTGTGCATGCTGCCCCGTCAGAGTGCCAGTGTGTCGGCCGACCAGGGAGCTGCTGTCCGCTCTCAGGATGACAGCATTCCTGATGCCACCACTGGCACGTCTCCACTGCAGCTGCCACCACCTGTAGGACAGACTGCTTCCACCCATGCAGAGTTGGAGCAGTCAGAAGCCGGGCCCTCCAGGCCCAGAGCACGTCCAGGCCGTCCCTCAGGGGCATCTGCGCTTTCGGACAGTCAGCAGGCCTCCCCCAGCCTTGCTGCAGCTACTGGGGTCCCATTACGGAGGAGCTGCAGGGAGGGAAGGGGCCAATCTCGCAAGCGAAGCAGATCACCATCGAGGGGGAAAAAGTAAAAGGTGCTGCTGATACCTGTTATTTGTAGAATTCAAGGCCGAGGATGCTGGTCTGAATGTTAGTTATGTTTTGGACAGTCTCCCGGGTGTGCGAGGCATTTATGCGGTAGTCTGTTTGTATTGCTTTTTGTTGCCATTGCTTTGTCATGCGGGAAGGAAGCACATTTTGTAAAATAAACAACTTTCTTTATTTACAATGGCCATGTCTGCTCTTTACATACATTTTGCCCTTCACAGGCTTTGGGGTATCAGAACGGTTCCATTCCTGTTTTTGGAATGGCAGCAAGCATTCCCTGAGAGGGGCCTAGAAGCGACTTCTGATAAGCCTCTGACGGACGGCCCTTCCAGTTTGTGCCTCCCTCCCGTCTTGGTTCTCCTCCTCCTCCTCTGCTGCTGCTTCACTGTCTGGTGGCATTGGCTGGGTCCTCAGGATTGCGAGGTTATGCAGCATGCAACACACAACCACGAAGTGGGAGACTCGCTCAGGTGAGTACTGAAGGGCTCCTCCGGAATGGTCCAGACAGCGGAACCGCTGCTTCAGCACGCCGATTGTGTGCTCAATAATGTTCCTGGTCGCTTGATGGCTCGCAGCGTAGCGTTCTTCAGCAGGGGTACTGGGCGAACGGAGCGGGGTCATCAGCCACGGGCACAGAGGATAGCCCTTGTCCCCGAGAAGCCAGCCTCCTGGGTGAGCCGAGGCCTTGAAAAGGTCTGCCACAGAAGTCTGGCGCAGGATGAAGGCATCGTGGCTGCTGCCTGGAAACTGGGCATTCACAGCGAGGATCAGCTGTCGGTGGTCACAGACCAGCTGTACATTCAAGGAATGGAACCCCTTGCGGTTGCGGAACTCCTCCGCATTCTCTACAGGCGCCCGCAAAGCCACATGTGTGCAGTCAATGGCGCCCTGCACCATGGGGAAGTCCGCTATTCTTGCGAAGCCCTCTGCGCGCTCCGGCTGCTTGCCCGGGGTCGTTGGGAAGGAGATGTACTGCTGCCTCCTTCTAAAGAGGGCATCAGTCACTTGACGGATGCAGCAATGCACCACGAACTGCGAGATGTTGGCTATGTCCCCAGTTGCGGCCTGAAAGGAGCCGCTTGCATAGAAGTTGAGGGCAACAGTGATCTTCACAGCCACCGACAGAGATGTCCTGCACCTTAGCTGAGGCTGCAGATCTGGCTGAAGCAGGTGGCACAGCTCAGTCACCACCTCCCTACTAAAGCGCAGCCTTCGGAAACACTGCTCCTCCGACATGTTCATATATGAAAATTGCTGTCGGAAAACCCTGGCAGCGTAAGGTCTCGTGTGGCGACGTCTGTTGGCCCTCCTCCGTCTGGCCATGCCTGCCCCTCTATCCCTGCGTCTCTGTGCCCTGTCAAGATGATTCAGCAGCAGGACGTTCCCATCCAATGCAGCCCCCATATTAAGTGCGCACAGAAAGTTATCCCGTTTGAGATGCTCACCAGCAGCAAGGTGATGGTCAGAAGGCTGAAGTTCTTCTGCCAGCGCTGGCTCAGTGTAGAAAGGGCTCTCTGTGTGCAGCTGAGCAACTCTCTGTATCTCTCTAAGAAGTTGTGGTCCAAAAATGGCTGCCGCTTTTATACCACAACAGTCCCCTTTAAAGAACGCCCCCCCAGCCCGACAATTTCCGGTCCGGGTCGCCCCAAAGGCGTTGCACACTGAAATGACGTCATGATCTGCGTGCGCCAGTGAGCGGGCGCTACGGTTTAGCGCCGGCGCTAAATGTCCGCTCAATATGGGGAGAGGCACAGGGATCGCAGCGCCCGGGCGCTAGTTGGTTAGCGCCCCACTTGTCGGCCTCTTTAGGCGCTAACGGGTGGCGCAAACAACCAAATTTTTCCCCCACAGTTTATTTCTGAATTTATGTGGCTAACTACATATTATGCTTCTAAAAATATAATCACCTTGACTGGTACTGCAACATTAGCATGTTTAAAATCAAAGAATTATAGAATCATGCAGCACAGAAAGAGAACATTCGGCCCCTCGTGCCTGTGCCAGCTCTTTGAAAGAGCTATCCAATTCGACCCAGTCACCTGCTCTTTCCCCATAGCCTGCAAATTTTTCATTTTCAAGTATATACCTAATTCCCTTTTGAAAGTTACTATTGAATCTGCTTCCACCACCCTTTCAGGCAGTGCATTCCAGATCATAACAACTCGCTGCGTAAAAAAAATTCTCATCTCCCTCTGGTTATCTTAAATCTGTGTCCTATGGTTACTGACCCTCTGATGAGCTGTGTTAATGGAGCAGTAGGACAAGGGTTTGGTGGTGAAACTCCAATTTTCCCTGTGTCATCAGGGAGGCACTGAGTTTGGGGAAGATGGAGAATTGGGAAAATAATGACCTCCAAGTGAGAGTTAAGGAGATGCTCCTACCAGAGACTGAGGAAAGGATCACCTGACTTTTCACCCAGGGAGATCTTTCAAAACAGACAATGGCGACAAAGTAACACTCTAAAGCACGGTGGCATAGTGGTTAGCACTGTTGCCTCACAGCGCCAGGGACCCGGGTTCGAATCCGGCCTCGGGCGACTGTCTGTGTGGAGTTTGCACATTCTCCCCGTGTTTGCGTGGGTTTCCTCCGGGTGCTCCGGTTTCCTCCCACAGTCCAAAGATGTGCGGGTTAGGTTGATTGGCTATGATAAATTGACCCTTAGTGTCAGGGGGATTAAATACGTGGGGTTACGGGGATAGGGTGGGATATGTGTTGGTGTAGGGGTTACGGGGATCGGGTGGGATATGTGTCGGTGCAGGCTCGATGGGCCGAAATGGCCTCTATCTGCACTGTGGGGTTTCTGTGATTCTGTGATTCTACTGTGGGGTAATAGAAACATAGAAAAATAGGAGCAGGAGTAGGCCATTCGGCCCTTCGAGCCTGCTCCGCCATTCAATATGATCATGGCTGATCCTCTATCTTAATACCATATTCCCGCTCTCTCACCATACCCTTTGATGCCTTTTATGTCTAGAAATCTATCTCCTTCTTAAATATATTCAGTGACGTGGCCTCCATAGCCTTCTGTGGTAGAAAATTCCACAGGTTCACCACCCTCTGAGTGAAGAAATTTCTCCTCATCGCAGTCCTAAATGTCCTACCCCGTATCCTGAGACTGTGACCCCTCATTCTAGACACCCCAGCCAGGGGAAACATCCTCCCTGCATCCAGTCTGTCTAGCCCTGTCAGAATTTTATACGTTTCAATGAGATCCCCTCTCATTCTTCTAAACTCTAGTGAATACAGGCCTAGTCGACCCAATCTCTCCTCATACGACAGTCCTGCCATCCCAGGAATCGGTCTGGTGAACCTTCGCTGCACTCCCTCTATGGCAAGTATATCCTTTCTTAGGTAAGGAGACCAAAACTGCACACAGCACTCCAGGTGTGGTCTCACCAAGGCCCTGTACAACTGTAGTAAGACATCCTTGCTCCTGTACTCAAATCCTCTTGCAATGAAGGCCAACATAATGTGGTAAACCACTTTTACCGTTCACTATCGTTACACTATAGTTATCACTGTTAGATCGTTTCCCTATAGTTATCACTGTTCACATTGTTGTATCACTGTACGAGGTCGCCTCTTGTCACGCTGCTATACCTGGGCTGACCACTGCCGACTCCGCCCATGGCTCCACCTACCTGCCCAGGTATAAAGGTGGTCGACTGGCTGGTATCCCTCCTTCTTGGATCTGATCACCCACGAGGGTGGGCTCTGTTATTTAGTCAATAAAAACCTATAGTTACTTTCTTAACTCGTCGCTTTTCATTGGACGAATTGATAGGTATATCACATACCATTTGCCTTCCTAACTGCTTGCTGCACCTGCATGTTTGCTTTCAGTGACTGGTGTACAAGGACACCCAGGTCCCTTTGTACATCAGCATTTCCCAATCTATCACCATTTAAATAATACTCTACCGTTCTGTTTTTCTTACCGAAGTGGATAACTTCACATTTATCCATGTTATACTGCATCTGCCATGTATTTGTCCACTCACTCAACTTGTCTAAATCGCCTTGAAGCCTCTTTGCATCCTCCTCACAACTCACAATCCCACCTAGTTTTGTGTCATCAGCAAACTTGGAAATATTACATTTGGTTCCCTCATCCAAATCATTGATATATATTGTGAGTAGCTGGGGCCCAAGCACTGATCCCTGCGGTACCCCACTAGTCACTGTCTACCACCCCGAAAAAGACCCATTTATTCCTACTCTCTGTTTCCTGTCTGTTAACCAATTTTCAATCCATGCCAGTATATTACCTCCAATCCCATGTGCTTTAATTTTGCACACTAACCTCTTATGTGGGACTTTATCAAAGGCCTTCTGAAAATCCAAATACATCACATCTACTGGTTCTCCCTTATCTATTCTACCAGTTACGTCCTCAAAAAACTCCAGTAGGTTTGTCAAACACGATTTCCCTTTCATAAATCCATGTTGACTTTGTCTAATCCCGTTGATATTTTCTAAGTGTCCTGTTATCACATCCTTTATAATGGTGTGGAGATGCTGGAGTTGGACTGGGGTGGACAAATGTAAGAAGTCACACAACACCAGGTTATAGTCCAACAGCTTTATTTGAAATCACAAGCTTTCGGAGCGCTGCTGGAGCAGCGCTCCGAAAGCTTGTGATTTCAAATAAAGCTGTTGGACTATAACCTGGTGTTGTGTGACTTCTTACATTTATCCTTTATAAAATAGACTCTAGCATTTTCCCTACTACTTATGTTAGGCTAACCAGTCTGTAGTTCCCAGTTTTCTCTCTCCCTCCTTTTTTAAATAGTGGGGTTACATTTGTCACCCTCCAATCTGCCGGAACTGTTCCATAATCTATGGAATTTTGGAAGATGACAACCAATGCATCCACTATTTCCATGGCTACCTCTTTTAGTACTCTGGGATGCAGATTATCAGGCCCTGGGGATTTATCAGCTTTCAGTCCCATTAATTTCTCCAGCACTATTTGTTTACTAATACCAATTTTTTTAATTACTCCTTCTCACTAGACCCTTGGTTCCCTCGCATTTCTGGGAAGTTATTTGTGTCCTCTTCCGTGAAGACAGAACCAAAGTATTTGTTTAATTGCTCTGCCATTTCCTTGTTCCCCATTGTAAATTCTCCCACATCTGACTGTAAGGGACCTACATTTGTCTTCGCTAATCTTGTTCTTTTTACATACTTGTAGAAGTGTCACAGCAGAGCCTAACCAGACGCCAACACACGAACAGGAAGAGTCACAGGGTAGCAATTGGCATCAGGCATCTTGATAAGTTCTTCCCTCTCTTGCCCAGCTGGGGCAGCAGTAGGGGTGTTACTACTGACTGAGGCCAACTATGATACCCCTTTGGCCAACCCCGGCTAAGGGCAACTAAACCCATAGTTCCCTGCCTGGTATAATGCCAGTTTTGTCATGAGGATTTCAGTAAAGCTTAATTCTGGGCACAGGAAAGTGCAACACTACATGGGGCATGTCCAGGATTTTTCAAAAGCAGAGAGGGGAGACTTTTGCCTGACCAGGATCCAACCCACATCCCAGAGGCAGAAGGGCAGCGTTCCAAGTATTCAGTCAGGGAGCTGGATCACTCTCTTTAGTTAGATTCCAAGTACCAGAAGAGAAAGCAAGGCACTGACATATATGAAGACAGATTAGGCTTCCTCACCTGTACCCAGGTAGAAAACCTCGTAGCCCAACCCATTGCTGGCACTCACTCTCTGGACAGTGATCTTGGAATACAGGGTGTTCCTCATAATGAGGAGAGGCTTTTCACCAATGGGGCTGATACAATCAGCCATCAGAAGATGGTCTCGAACAAACATCAACACATTATCCGGTAGATCCAAGGATGTGTTATACCCACGCTCCTTCAACTGGTTAGTGATGCACTGAACAAAAAACAAACAGGAAAAGGTCAATTATTATTAGCATCACCTGGGTTTCTGATCTTCAGTGATGTCTGCATCTTTACTGTTCTTAGTTACTGTCAGGCTGTATCTCTACTGATGTTAATCCAGCTCCCTCACACTGTCACTCAGTAACCCTTCCCCAACGCCCTGTGTTACTGACTGTATCTCTACTGATGTTAATCCAACTCCCTCACACTCTGGGCTGGATTTTCTCAATGGAGATGAGTTGGAGGCGGGGCTGTTACTTGTCGTGTCAATGTCCCGCCTCCATCATCGTCTGACCAACCAGAGGGATTTTCCCGATTGACTTTGTTAAGCCCGCCTTGCGGGTTCAGCAGGCCAATTAGGGGGAAGTCACTGACAGAGCACGTCAACGTCAGACGTGCTATCTGTCAAGACTTCTTGAAAGAAGAAATGTCAACTTTTGACAGCTCTGTGAAGCTGTCAAACACTGACATTCTCTGTAGTTTGATGAGTCCTTGTGTTCAGGACTCATCAAACCTTTCAACTTTGTCGATTTCACATGGCTGTTGGTTCGGAGGATCCAACAGCCAGTCTGTGAAATCAACGAGGAGGATGTCAGGTCTCCCGATCCAGAGAGGATGAAGGCTGTAGGAAGAAAACAAGGTAAGTGAACATTTTTTTACACTTATCACTCACCTTACATACTTACCACTCCACACTTGCACCCATCACTCACCTCTACATCTTACTTCCAGGTGCCTCCGACCGCCGCAGACCTCCTTCATCCTGGCGGGGTTCTCAGAGGTCGGGAAGCCTTCACCTGTGAAGGTAAAATGGCGCTAATCCTTTTTTCTGCCTGTTAACTACCTGTTAACAGGCAGTTAAAAGTAATTAATGCCTTTCCCGCCTCCAGGAGACGGGACCCGAAGCAGTACATCTTCCCGCCTCCTGGCAAAAGGGCACGGAGGCGGGATGGGGGTGGGTTTGCCATCCGCCCCCACTTTCTGCTACATTACCGGCAGTCCCACCTCCATGCCCGCCTCCTCGGGGCTTGGAAAATCCAGCCCTGTCACTCAGTAACCCCTCTCCCCCCAGGGCTGTGTTACTGACTGTATCTCTACTGATGTTAATCCAGCTCCCTCACACTGTCACTCAGTAACCCCTCTCCCCCAGCGCCCTGTGTTACTGACTGTATCTCTACTGATGTTAATCCAGCTCCCTCACACTGTCACTCAGTAACCCCTCCCCCAGCGCCCTGTGTTACTGACTGTATCTCTACTGATGTTAATCCAGCTCCCTCACACTGTCACTCAGTAACCCCTCCCCCAGCACCCTGTGTTACTGACTGTATCTCTACTGATGTTAATCCAGCTCCCTCACACTGTCACTCAGTAACCCCTCCCCCAGCGCCCTGTGTTACTGACTGTATCTCTACTGATGTTAATCCAGCTCCCTCACACTGTCACTCAGTAACCCCTCTCCCCCAGCGCTCTGTGTTACTGACTGTATCTCTACTGATGTTAATCCAGCTCCCTCACACTGTCACTCAGTAACCCCTCCCCCAGCGCCCTGTGTTACTGACTGTATCTCTACTGATGTTAATCCAGCTCCCTCACACTGTCACTCAGTAACCCCTCCCCCAGCGCCCTGTGTTACTGACTGTATCTCTACTGATGTTAATCCAGCTCTCTCACGCTGTCACTCAGTAACCCTTTCCCCAGCGCCCTATGTTACAGACTGCATCTCTACTGATGCTAATTCAGCTCCCTCACGCTGTCACTCAGTAACCCCTCTCCCCCAGCACCCTGTGTTACTGACTGTATCTGTATTGATGTTAATCCAGCCCTGTGTTACTGACTGTATCTGTACGGATGTTAATCCAGCTCCCTCACACTGGCACTCAGTAACCCCTCTCCCCCAGCGCCCTGTGTTAGTGACTGTATCTCAACTGATGTTAATCCCGTTTTCCCACACTGTTGGCTTCAGTAACTTTTGCCAGTCCATGCCCTCTGTTACTGACCGTATCTCTAATGTTAATCCAGCTTCCTCACATTGTTGGGCTCAGTAACCCCTCCCAGCCTGTGTTCTCAGCTCCCTTATTGAAACCAATGGAAACAGATAGGGTAAAACTGATATTAACATTGACCACAAATCTTTGTAACAGTTTGATTTTTGTAAGACCGTGGTCTTTAATGTTCTGTGACTCTGCTAATTTCCAGTTATGTTTTTAATAATATTTGAGAGTTGGCGGGAAGGTTTGCACCCTGTCCAGCCCCTCCGCCGGCAAAGACCTTTTTTTGTTACCCTGCTCTCCTCTCCTGAAGGTGCTGACTGCTGAGGAGATCCAGTTCAATGTGCGCTCTTCGTAGTTCGCCCAAGTCAGCGTCCTTTATGAGCCTAGACAAGAGTCAGCAGGCCATTCGACCTTGAGGGCCATCCACTCAGGTGCACTTCCAGCCAACGTTCCCGTTAAGCTGCGCGGGTGCGCAGCGGTCTGGAGGTCCCACGTAGGCCACTCACCGGCTTTACAATGGTAATAACCACACATGCATGAAAAATTGATTGGTCCGCGCAACCAGTTAAAGGGCCTGCGCACCAAAAGAAAAATAACAGGAAACATTTCTTCCAACATCATTCAGGAATGGAAACGGTGAGTGATTTTTTACTTTCTCCAACAATGTGGCAGTACTTAAAACAGCGGGAGACCAGGCAGCGCGGACATAATCGGAGGCGGTATCAGCGGCGGTATTTAAACAGCGGGAGACTGGGCAGCGCGGACCTAATCGGAGGCGGTATCAGCGGCGGTATTTAAACAGCGGGAGACTGGGCAGCGCGGTCCTATGCGGAAGCGGTATCAGCGGCGGTATTTAAACAGCGGGAGACCGGGCAGCGCGGTCCTATTCGGAGGCGGTATCAGCGGCGGTATTTAAACAGCGGGAGACCGGGCAGCGTGGACTGAATCGGAGGCTGTATCAGCGGCGGTATTTAAACAGCGGGAGACCGGGCAGCGTGCTCCTAATCGGAGGCGGTATCAGCGGCGGTATTTAAACAGCGGGAGACCGGGCAGCGCGGACCTAATTGGAGGCGGTATCAGCGGCGGTATTTAAACAGCGGGAGACCGGGCAGCGCGGTCCTAATTGGAGGCGGTATCAGCGGCGGTATTTAAACAGCGGGAGACCGGGCAGCGCGGACCTAATCGGAGGCGGTATCAACGGCGGTATTTAAACAGCAGGAAACCAGGCAGTGTGGACCGGTGAGTGTAAAGAAGTAAAAAGTAATCGAAGTGTGACGTCACCAGAAAGTAGGTAAGTGATTGGTTGGTGAGTATTTCTCTATTTCTCGCTTTTTTCCAAACTTGGGTGTCTAAATTTAAGTGCCTTGGTGTAGATCAAAAGATATATGTGTTCCAAATTTTAAAAACTAACTAATTAATTAATTGAGATGGGAGACCAGGCAATGTGTTGCTGTTGTTGCATGTGGGAGCTGGTGGACACCATTGAGGTCCACAGCGACTACATCTGCAGCAAATGCTGGTTGCTCGAGGAACTTCGGCTCAGACCCTTTCAGACAAAATTAAGGGAGGGTGATAACGATATAAGAATTAAAACTCATGTTTACGTAGATGGTTCATCTTCAATACGGGAAGGACAACAGTGTACAGGATTCGGAGTGGTAACTATGACCGAGGATGGGAAAAAGGTTCTTGAAACAACCCCAATTAAACTAGAAGGATCAAAAGGAGCAGAAATAGCTGAATTAAGTGCCATAGCATATGTAGTATTGCACCCAAAATCATTTCCCCCACCGGTGGAAATTCATTCAGACAGCAGTTACACCTGCAACAGCCTAACAGACTATTTACCCATTTGGCAAGCGAGAGGTTTTACGTCGGCAGACGGGAAACCATTAACAACGGGCCCACTTCTTAAAGTTATCTTTGATGCGGCCATGGCCAATCGGGGACAATATATAATGAAAAAGGTTAAAGCCCTTGTAAAAACCACACCATTAGGAAATCAATTAGCAGATGAAACAGCAAAACAAGGAGCCATTGATGGTTACCTAGGGGACCCGCTGCAGGGAAAGGAAGGGACACTAACAGAAACCCTCTCGGCTGTCAAGGTATCCTCCAAGACAGTAATAGATCTAAGGGAGAGCCAAAGCTCTGACCCGGATCTGAACAATATCTAATTAGGAAAGCCTTATCCCGAACCATATAGTCAATATAGAACCGGTTTAACTTTAAATCAAGGAGAGGTGCTAAAGAACGGAAAATATGTGGTACCGGAGGTGGATAGACCCGAAATAATTTACCAGTTCCATGATGTGGGAGGACACCAGGGGATAGATAGAACTACTGCCAAGATTAGGGATGTATGTTGGTGGCCAGAAATACAATCAGATGTGGAGAAATACATCAAGAACTGTTTGATTTGTGCTCAAAACAACCCTGGGAAATACAAGAATCAGGCTTTAATGGGATGCACTCAACAGGGCAAGGGCCCCTGGGCCCAACTTCAGAGATTATACAGGGCCACTCGACAGGGCAAGGGCCCCTGGGCCCAACTTCAGACAGATTATATCGGGCCACTTGACAGGGCAAGGGCCCCTGGGCTCAACTTCAGATAGATTATATAGGGCCACTCGACAGGGCAAGGGCCCCTGGGCCCAACTTCAGATAGATTATATAGGGCCACTCGACAAGGCAAGGGCCCCTGGGCCCAACTTCAGATAGATTATATAGGGCCACTCGACAGGGCAAGGGCCCCTGGGTCCAACTTCAGATAGGTTATATAGGGCCACTGCCCAGCTGCCCAGGGGGAAAGAAGTACATATTGGTAATAGTAGATGTATTTTCTAAATGGGTTGAGGCCTTCCCAACCAATAACAATTCAGCTGCCACTACTGCCAAAATCCTAATGGAAGAAGTGTTCACCCGATGGGGATTACCCGAAAGCATCGACTCAGATCAAGGGACCCATTTTACTGGGCAGGTCATGAGATCGGTCATGCAGTTGGCTGGGGTAAAGCAGGATTTTCACATTTCATACCATCCAGAGTCCAGTGGGATAGTAGAAAGAATGAACAGGACCCTAAAAACTATGATGAGGAAATTGGTCCAACAAAATCATACCTCCTGGCATAGGGTGCTCCCTTATGCATTAATGGCCATCCAGAACACGGTGGTAGCATCCACTGGCTACTCACCACATGAGTTAATGACAGGAAGGATTATGAAAGGTATCGAGGTATTTATGGGTCTGGACCTAAGTCAAATCCAGAAGACATCCTTGTCATCTGAAAAATACATGACTGATTTGGTGAAGTATTTGGAAGCGGCAAAAATGACCGCAGCTGTAAAAATGGGAAAAAGGCATCAGAAAAGTAAAGCCTATATTGACGGGAAAACCCACCCATGGGAAGTCAAGATAGGTGACCAGGTCATGGTTAAGATCCAAAGGGAGGGAACATTCCTGAGCCCAAAATGTGCAGGACCTTTAGAGTAACGGAAAAAGCTAGCCCGTCCGTATATAAGATAATGGACGGACAAGGAAAGTACAAATGGCACCACATCAATCAGTTAAAAACTGTCGGGAAAGTGGATAGTTTTCACCAGTACCATGTACAACTGGATGCTTTAGATCCCCAAGGATTGGATGAAGGAAATGATGGTTCAGATGACGGTAACCAATCAGATAGGTCCGATCAGGACTCGACAGGTCTGGTGGACGGAGTAGGGAACCTGTTCCTAAATGGCGAATGGGACCCAAATGAATCTCCTCCTAACTCACCAATAAGGGAGACAGCGAGTACCGGGTCACCAAATTTCATGGCCGCCACTCACCAACTCCAGGGTTGGGCACGCCTACCTGGAATGGATTGCTCCTCAAAGACCCCTCGTTTACAAAGGGTGACAATCTAGTCTAACAGCTGATCAGTTGCAAATCACATAATAAGGGGCCTCTGGAATTCCCTAAACGACCAAGGATACCAATTGGCTAAGGATGAACACATCTCAGACAAAATGGCCGAATCTGCACACGGCACGCGTTGACCATTCTGTTGTGATGATCACAGAAGCTGTGAGCTAACTGTCAAGAGGTCTCATGACTGATTAGAGCAACCTTGTGCAAACGGTCTTATCGGGGGGGAGGCACATAGGTAGTAAAATATAGATATAAAAGAAGGGAGCCAAGAGCTAGTTGAGCAGCGAGAACCTGGCAGCGAGAACCTAGGAGTCACACTCAAGAAGGGAGGAGCCACAAGTCCGGGACTTGTTGTAGGACACCAGCGCGAAGGCTGATCAATTTTCAAACGGGTAATATTGTTTTAAGCTAGCACACAGGGAAGTGAGTCCCGTGCCATTTTCCTTGTAAGTTATTCAAACAACTTGTTAACCAATAAAGTACTGAATGTATGCAACTTACTGCGTCCGACCGACATTTGACACTCTGAACTAAGAAGCATAATTGTTGAACTGTTGTTGAGCTGACTACTTATTACTAGCTCAATAGATACAGTGAATTTGAGACAACACCGGTGAGTGTAAAGAAGTAAAAAGTAATCGAAGTGTGACGTCACCAGAAAGTAGGTAAGTGATTGGTTGGTGAGTATTTCTCTATTTCTCGCTTTTTTCCAAACTTGGGTGTCTAAATTTAAGTGCCTTGGTGTAGATCAAAAGATATATGTGTTCCAAATTTTAAAAACTAACTAATTAATTAATTGAGATGGGAGACCAGGCAATGTGTTGCTGTTGTTGCATGTGGGAGCTGGTGGACACCATTGAGGTCCACAGCGACTACATCTGCAGCAAATGCTGGTTGCTCGAGGAACTTCGGCTCAGACCCTTTCAGACAAAATTAAGGGAGGGTGATAACGATATAAGAATTAAAACTCATGTTTACGTAGATGGTTCATCTTCAATACGGGAAGGACAACAGTGTACAGGATTCGGAGTGGTAACTATGACCGAGGATGGGAAAAAGGTTCTTGAAACAACCCCAATTAAACTAGAAGGATCAAAAGGAGCAGAAATAGCTGAATTAAGTGCCATAGCATATGTAGTATTGCACCCAAAATCATTTCCCCCACCGGTGGAAATTCATTCAGACAGCAGTTACACCTGCAACAGCCTAACAGACTATTTACCCATTTGGCAAGCGAGAGGTTTTACGTCGGCAGACGGGAAACCATTAACAACGGGCCCACTTCTTAAAGTTATCTTTGATGCGGCCATGGCCAATCGGGGACAATATATAATGAAAAAGGTTAAAGCCCTTGTAAAAACCACACCATTAGGAAATCAATTAGCAGATGAAACAGCAAAACAAGGAGCCATTGATGGTTACCTAGGGGACCCGCTGCAGGGAAAGGAAGGGACACTAACAGAAACCCTCTCGGCTGTCAAGGTATCCTCCAAGACAGTAATAGATCTAAGGGAGAGCCAAAGCTCTGACCCGGATCTGAACAATATCTAATTAGGAAAGCCTTATCCCGAACCATATAGTCAATATAGAACCGGTTTAACTTTAAATCAAGGAGAGGTGCTAAAGAACGGAAAATATGTGGTACCGGAGGTGGATAGACCCGAAATAATTTACCAGTTCCATGATGTGGGAGGACACCAGGGGATAGATAGAACTACTGCCAAGATTAGGGATGTATGTTGGTGGCCAGAAATACAATCAGATGTGGAGAAATACATCAAGAACTGTTTGATTTGTGCTCAAAACAACCCTGGGAAATACAAGAATCAGGCTTTAATGGGATGCACTCAACAGGGCAAGGGCCCCTGGGCCCAACTTCAGAGATTATACAGGGCCACTCGACAGGGCAAGGGCCCCTGGGCCCAACTTCAGACAGATTATATCGGGCCACTTGACAGGGCAAGGGCCCCTGGGCTCAACTTCAGATAGATTATATAGGGCCACTCGACAGGGCAAGGGCCCCTGGGCCCAACTTCAGATAGATTATATAGGGCCACTCGACAGGGCAAGGGCCCCTGGGCCCAACTTCAGATAGATTATATAGGGCCACTCGACAGGGCAAGGGCCCCTGGGTCCAACTTCAGATAGGTTATATAGGGCCACTGCCCAGCTGCCCAGGGGGAAAGAAGTACATATTGGTAATAGTAGATGTATTTTCTAAATGGGTTGAGGCCTTCCCAACCAATAACAATTCAGCTGCCACTACTGCCAAAATCCTAATGGAAGAAGTGTTCTCCCGATGGGGATTACCCGAAAGCATCGACTCAGATCAAGGGACCCATTTTACTGGGCAGGTCATGAGATCGGTCATGCAGTTGGCTGGGGTAAAGCAGGATTTTCACATTTCATACCATCCAGAGTCCAGTGGGATAGTAGAAAGAATGAACAGGACCCTAAAAACTATGATGAGGAAATTGGTCCAACAAAATCATACCTCCTGGCATAGGGTGCTCCCTTATGCATTAATGGCCATCCAGAACACGGTGGTAGCATCCACTGGCTACTCACCACATGAGTTAATGACAGGAAGGATTATGAAAGGTATCGAGGTATTTATGGGTCTGGACCTAAGTCAAATCCAGAAGACATCCTTGTCATCTGAAAAATACATGACTGATTTGGTGAAGTATTTGGAAGCGGCAAAAATGACCGCAGCTGTAAAAATGGGAAAAAGGCATCAGAAAAGTAAAGCCTATATTGACGGGAAAACCCACCCATGGGAAGTCAAGATAGGTGACCAGGTCATGGTTAAGATCCAAAGGGAGGGAACATTCCTGAGCCCAAAATGTGCAGGACCTTTAGAGTAACGGAAAAAGCTAGCCCGTCCGTATATAAGATAATGGACGGACAAGGAAAGTACAAATGGCACCACATCAATCAGTTAAAAACTGTCGGGAAAGTGGATAGTTTTCACCAGTACCATGTACAACTGGATGCTTTAGATCCCCAAGGATTGGATGAAGGAAATGATGGTTCAGATGACGGTAACCAATCAGATAGGTCCGATCAGGACTCGACAGGTCTGGTGGACGGAGTAGGGAACCTGTTCCTAAATGGCGAATGGGACCCAAATGAATCTCCTCCTAACTCACCAATAAGGGAGACAGCGAGTACCGGGTCACCAAATTTCATGGCCGCCACTCACCAACTCCAGGGTTGGGCACGCCTACCTGGAATGGATTGCTCCTCAAAGACCCCTCGTTTACAAAGGGTGACAATCTAGTCTAACAGCTGATCAGTTGCAAATCACATAATAAGGGGCCTCTGGAATTCCCTAAACGACCAAGGATACCAATTGGCTAAGGATGAACACATCTCAGACAAAATGGCCGAATCTGCACACGGCACGCGTTGACCATTCTGTTGTGATGATCACAGAAGCTGTGAGCTAACTGTCAAGAGGTCTCATGACTGATTAGAGCAACCTTGTGCAAACGGTCTTATCGGGGGGGAGGCACATAGGTAGTAAAATATAGATATAAAAGAAGGGAGCCAAGAGCTAGTTGAGCAGCGAGAACCTGGCAGCGAGAACCTAGGAGTCACACTCAAGAAGGGAGGAGCCACAAGTCCGGGACTTGTTGTAGGACACCAGCGCGAAGGCTGATCAATTTTCAAACGGGTAATATTGTTTTAAGCTAGCACACAGGGAAGTGAGTCCCGTGCCATTTTCCTTGTAAGTTATTCAAACAACTTGTTAACCAATAAAGTACTGAATGTATGCAACTTACTGCGTCCGACCGACATTTGACACTCTGAACTAAGAAGCATAATTGTTGAACTGTTGTTGAGCTGACTACTTATTACTAGCTCAATAGATACAGTGAATTTGAGACAACACCGGTGAGTGTAAAGAAGTAAAAAGTAATCGAAGTGTGACGTCACCAGAAAGTAGGTAAGTGATTGGTTGGTGAGTATTTCTCTATTTCTATCTTTTTTCCAAACTTGGGCATCTAAATTTAAGTGCCTTGGTGTAGATCAAAAGATATACATGTTCCAAATTTTAAAAACGAATTAATTAATTAATTGAGATGGGAGACCAGGCAATGTGTTGTTGTTACATAGAAACATAGATACATAGAAGGTATGAGCAGCAGTATGCCATTTGGCCCCTCGTGCCTGCTCCGCCATTCAATGAGATCATGGCTGATCATCCAAATTCAGTACCCTGTCCCTTCTTTCTCCCCATATCCCTTGATCCCTTTAGTCTTAAGAAATATATCTAACTCCTTCTTGAATATATTTAATGAATTGGCCTCAACTGCCTTCTGTGGTAGAGAATTCCACAGGTTCACCACTCTCTGGGTGAAGAAATTCCTCCTCATCTCTGTCCTAAATGGCTTACCCCTTATCCTTAGACTGTGACCCCTGGTTCTGGACTCCCCAGTCATCGGGAACATCCTTCCTGCATTTAGTCTGTCTAGTCCTGTTAGAATTTTATAAGTTTCAATGAGATCCCCTCTCATTCTTCTAAACTCCAGCGAGTATAAGCCCAATCGACCCAATCTCTCCTCATACGTCATTCCTGCCATCCCAGGTATCAGTCTGGTGAATCTTCGCTGCACTCCCTCCATGGCAAGAACATCCTTCCTCAGATAAGGCGACCAAAACTGCACACAATACTCAAAGATGTGGTCTCACCAAGGCCCTGTACAACTGCAGCAAGACATGCTTGTTCCTGTACTCGAACCCTCTCGCTACGAAGGCCAACATACCATTTGCCTTCTTAACCGCCTGCTGCACCTGCATGCTTACCTTCAGCGATTGGTGCACAAGGACACCCAGGTCTCGTTACACTTCCCCTTCTCCCAATCTATTGTCGTTCAGATAATAATCTGCCTTCCTGTTTTTGCCACCAAAGTGGACAACCTCGCATTTATCCACATTATACTGCATCTGCCCAATCACCCAACCTGTCCAAATCATACTGGAGTTTCTCGGCATCCTCCTTACAGCACACACGCCCACCTAGCTTTGTGTCGTCTGCAAACTTGGAGATATTACATCTAGTTCCCTCGTCTAGATCATTAATATATATTGTGAATAGCTGGGGTCCTAGGACCGATCCCTGCGGTACCCCACTAGTCACTGCCTGCCACTCGGAAAAAGACCTGTTTATTCCAACTCTTTGCTTCCTGTCTGCCAACCAGTTCTCTATCCAAGTCAGTACCTTGCCCCCAATCCCATGTGCCTTAACTTTACACGCTAATATCTTATGCGGGACTTTATCGAAAGCCTTCTGAAAGTCCAAATACACCACATCCACTGGTTCTCCCTTATCTATTTGTTGTTGCATGTGGGAGCTGGTGGACACCATTGAGGTCCACAGCGACTATATCTGCAGCAAATGCTGGTTGCTTGAGGAACTTCGGCTCAGAATTGCTGAGCTGGAGTCCGAGCTTCAGATACTGCGACACATTAGGGAGGGGGAGCATTACCTGGACACTAAGTTCCAGGAGGCAGTCACAACCACTAGAGTAATTACTTCCAATTTGACCCATGGTCAGGGACAGGAGGGTGTGACTACAAGCGAGGCAGGTATTGGGATCCAGGAGATAGTGATGGAGGAGCCTCAGCCCTTGGCCTTGTCTAACAGGTACGAGGTTCTTGCTCCCTGTGTGGTCGAGGGCAGGGACTGCAGGGAGGATGAGCAATCTGACCACAGCACCGTGGTAGAGGGAGCCATTCAAGTGGGGGGAGTAAAAAGAAATGTTGTAGTGATAGGGAACAGTATAGTTAGGGGAACAGATACTGTTCTCTGCAGCCGAAAGCGTGAGTCCCGCAGGCTGTGTTGCCTGCCCGGTGCCAGGGTTAAGGACATCTCCTCTGGGCTGGAGAGGAACTTGGAGTGGGAGGGGGAAGATCCAGTTGTCATGGTCCACGTAGGTACCAATGACATAGGTAGGACAAAGAAAGAGGTTCTGCTGAGGGAGTATGAGCAGCTAGGGGCTAAATTCAAAAGCAGAACCACAAAGGTAACAATCTCTGGATTACTACCGGAGCCACGAGCAAATTTGCATAGGGTAAATAAGATCAGAGAAATGAACGAGTGGCTCAAAGACTGGTGTGGGAGAAATGGGTTTCGATTTGTGGGGCACTGGCACCAGTTCTGGGATAAGAGGGAGCCGTTCGTGTGGACGGGCTTCACTTGAACCGTGCTGGGGCTAGAGTCCTGGCAAATCGAATAACTAGGGCTGTAGAGAGGGCTTTAAACTAAAGAGTGGGGGGGAGGTCCAGGTGAGCAGGAATTTAAAAAGTCAATGAGAAATGAGAAAACAATAGAGCAGGATAGAGATGGGGAAAATAATAACCAGAGTGTGACAGGAAGGGACAGAATGTTTAAAAATAAGAGTGCAACAGAAAATGGGGCTAAAACAATGAGAAATGGTAAAAAGACAAAGTTAAAAGCTCTATATCTGAATGCACGCAGCATTCATAACAAGATAGATGAGTTGACGGCACAAATAGATACAAATGGGTATGATCTGATCGCCATTACACAGACGTGGTGGCAAGGCGAATAGGGCTGGGAACTGTATAGTCCAGGGTATTTGACAATTTGGAAGGATAGACAGAAAGGAAATGGAGGTAGGATGGCTTTGTTGGTAAAGGATGGGATCAGTGCAGTGGTGAGAAGTGATATTGGCTCAGAAGATCAAGATGTAGAATCGCTTTGGGTGGAGATAAGAAATAATAAGGGGAAAAGTCTCTGGTGGGTGTAGTCTACAGGCCCCCGAAAAGTAGCAATACTGTTGGACAGAGTATAAATCAACAAATAATGGAGGCCTGTAAAAAAGGTACGGTAATAATCATGGGTGATTTTAATCTCCATATTGATTTGACAAATCAAATCGGCCATGGTAGCTTTGAGGAGGAGTTCATAGAGTGTATCCGGGATGGTTTCCTAGAACAGTATGTATTTAAGAGGGAATTAGATATATTTCTACGGGCAAAAGGGGTTAAGGGTTACGGAGAGAAGGCGGGGACGGGATACTGAATTAAAGGATCAGCCATGATCTCATTAAATGGCGGAGCAGGCACGAAGGGCCGAATGGCCTACTCCTGCTCCTATCTTCTATGTATCTATGTATCTATGTATCTATGGAACCAACCAGGGAATGGCTATCTTGGATCTGGTACTGTGTAATGAGACAAAATTAATAAATGATCTCATAGTAAAGGATCTTCTAGGAAAGAGTGATCATAACATGGTTGAATTTCAAATTCAGTTGGAGGGTGAGAAAGTTGTATCTCAAACCAGTGTCCTGATCTTAAACAAAGGCAATTACAATGGCATGAGGGCAGAACTGGCTAAAATGGACTGGAAAAATAAATTAAAAAGGTAAAACAGTTGAAATGCAGTGGCAGACATTTAAGGAGATATTTTATAACTCTCAACAAAAATATATTCCAGTGAGAAAGAAAGATTTTAAGAGAAAGGAGCACTATCCGTGGCTAACTAAGGAAGTAAAGGATGGTATCAAATTGAAAACGAAGGCATACAATGTTGCCAAGATTGGTGGGAGGCCAGAGGATTGGGAAATTTTTAAAAACCAGCAAAGGATGACTAAAAAAATAATGAGAGATGAATTATGAGAGTAAACTGGCAAGAAATATTAAAACAGAAAGTAAGAGCTTATACAGGTATATAAAAAGGAAGAGAGTAGCTAAAGTAAACGTTGGTCCCTTAGAGGATGAGAATGGGGAACGGGGAAATGGCAGAGACTCTGAACAAATATTGTGTATCTTTCTTCACAATAGAAGACACTAACAACATCCCAATCAAGGAGCCTCAGGGAGGGGGGAACTAAAGATAATCACTATCACTAAGGAAAAAGTACTTGGTAAAATAATGGGACTAAAAGATGACAAGTCCCTGGACCAGATGGCCTACAGCCCAGGGCCTTAAAAGAAGTGGCTGCAGAGATAGTGGATGCATTGGTTGCAATATACCAAAATTTCCTGGACTCTGGAGAGGTCCCAGCGGATTGGAAAACCGCAAATGTAACACCCCTATTTAAGAAAGGAGGGAGACAGAAGGCAGGAAACTATAGACCAGTTAGCCTAACATCTGTTGTTGGGAAAATGCTAGAGTCCTTCATTAAGGAAGCAGTAGCAGGGCATTTGGAAAATCATAATGCAGTCAAGCAGAGTCAGCATGGTTTTATGAAAGGGAAATCATGTTTAACAAATTTGCTGGAGTTCTTTGAGGATGTAACAAGCAGGGTGGATAAGGGTGAGCCAGTGGATGTGGTGTACTTGGATTTCCAGAAGGCATTCGATAAGGTGCCACATAAAAGGTTACGGCATAAGGTAAGAGCTCACGGAGTTGGGGGTAACATATTAGCATTGATAGAGAATTGGCTAATTAACAGAAAGCAGAGAGTTGGGATAAATGGGTCATTTTCTGGTTGGCAAACGGTAACTAGTGGGGTGCCACAGGGATCGGTGCTGGGGCTTCAACTATTTACAATCTACATTAATGACTTGGATGAAGGGACCAAATGTAATGTAGCCAAGTTTGCAGGTGATACAAAGATGGGTGGGAAAGCAAGTTGTGCTGAGGACTCAAAGATCCTGCAAAGGGATATAGACAGGCTAAGTGAGTGGGCAAACATTTGGCAGATGGAGTATAATGTGGGAAAGTGTGAGGTTATACACTTTGGCAGGAAAAATAAAAAAGCAAATTATTATTTAAATGGAGAGATATTACAAAATGCTACAGTTCAGAGGGACCTGGGGGTCCTTGTGCATGAAACACAAAAAGTTAGTATGCAGGTATAGCAAGTAATCAAAAAGGCAAATGGAATGTTGGCCTTTATTGCAAGGTGGTGCTGCTACAACTATACAGGGTATTGGTGAGACCACACCTTGAGTACTGCGTACAGTTTTGGTCTCTTTATTTAAGGAAGGATATAGTTGCATTGGAGGCAGTTCAGAGACGACTCACACGGTTGATTCCTGAGACGAGGGGGTTGACTTACGAAGAAAGGTTGAACAGGTTGGGCCTATACTCATTGGAATTTAGAAGAATGAGAGGTGATCTTATTGAAACATATAAGATACTGAGGGGGCTCGACAAGGTAGAGGCAGAGAGGATGTTTCCCCTCGTGGGGAAATCTAGAACTCGGGGGCATAGTTTCAGAATAAAGGGTCGCCCTTTTAGAACTGAAATGAGGAGGAATTTCTTCTCTCAGAGGGTCATAAATCTGTGGAATTCTCTGCCCCAGAGAGCTGTGGAGGCTAGGTCATTAAATACATTTAAGGTGGAGATAGACAGATTTTTGCAAGATAAGGGAGTGAAGGGTTATGGGGAGCGGGCAGGGAAGTGGCTTTGAGCCCAAGATCAGCCATGATCTTATTGAATGGCAGAGCAGGCTCGAGGGGCCAAGTAGCCTATTCCTGCTCTTATTTCTTATGTTTTTATGTTCTTAATGAGACCAGCACAGCCCAAGCATCGAAGCTTGGATGCTCTGTCCTGAATGCCTTAGACCAACACTGGCTCTAACACCCGAGGTACCAGCATCTAACTATTTCCCTTATTACAAAGTATGTCCTTTCACTTCGAATGGCCGGCAATCCCTTACTGTAACCAGCCTCCCACTTACTGTGCCAGGTCGTGGATCCGGGATTTCGCCTCGAAACACGTCCCATTTGTCAACTTCCCTTTTATACTCCAAAAATCGCCCATTGAAAGCTTTCTGCACATCTGCGATTCTGTAAGCACACACTGCGGCAACATCTTGGCTGTCCCTAGAGGCGGCGGGGGGGAGGGAAGAAACATTAATGAGTTTTCATTTTATTCTGGAGCTTTTACTCAGTGAATATCATGCTTTGATATGTAAAAAGACCCTCCCGTTGGAGGTTCCACAATTCAGCCCAGTAAAGGGAAACCCCATCCCATACAGCACACCATTCCTGGTCAAGGAGATTGACAGATAATCCATTCAGAGGCTCTTCCTAGGTTGCTTGAAGATCCACAAGAACAGTCAGATATAACTCACCTGACAATTAAATCCCATTTCCCCCCCGCCCCCACCTCATGGCCCCGATTTTCCCGAAGGTGCGGGGAATTGTCGGGTTCCCCGAATGTCGGGTTCTGACATGAATCTAAATGGGTCAGCCAGCTGCACGCAATTTTCCCTCAATTGGCCAATTTATTTCCAGCGTGTGGGCACCCTTGCTAAGTGTCCATTTCCAGTCAGAAAGCCCCACAGTATGATGTCATCATTCATGGTGCTTTTAAAGTCTCCAGCAAGCTTCTCAACCTCTGCAGGCTTCCCAACCAGTCGTACAGAATGGCAGAGGAGCCTGCACCAGCTGCTGCCAGCGGCAGAGGCCGAGCTGCCGCCAAATTTCATGAGACCTCATTGCAGACATTGGTGGATGGGGTGAGGGCCCGCAGGGAGGTCCTCTTCCCTAGCTCAGGGAGGAAGAGGCCTCCCAAAGAGACCAGGGCTGCATGGATGGAGGTGGCTGCAGAGGTCAACTCTCAGGGAGTCACCCGTCGGACCTGGATGCAGTGCAGGAAGCGCTTCCATGACCTTCACCGTACAGGAAAAGTAAGTATGAAGTTTCCATCACCTGCAACCTGATCCCCATTGCCTTTCCCCAACAGCACTCAGCTTCAGCAATCTCTTCCTCCACATCCCACTTCACAGTCACATCCATGCACCCTTACCCATTCCCTATCTCTCTATGCTCACATTCACATAACTATTCCACCATGCAGCCCTCACACTGCCTCTCACTCTGATGCTTGGAACACAACTGACAACACACAGGGAGGGCCCTTGGTCTTGCAGCCTCACACCATCTTTGTCTCCTTCTAAGTATCTATGCTATGCAATCTCTACACTCACTCCTGCACTCTCACTCAAACTCCACTTGTCTCCCTCATTGCAGGAAAAGAGAGCTCACAATAGGAGAGAGCGAGCGAGGACTGGAGGAGGACCACCCTCAATCGCCCACCTGAGCCCCTGGGAGGAAGCAGTGACGGAGATTGCTGGGGCTGACGTCGCTCCGGAAGCTAGGGAAGGAGCGACAGGAGCAAGCCCGCAAGCTGGTGACAGAATAGTTTCCCATTTCTCTCATTGACATAGCATGAGTCGCTGATATGATTCTGAAGCTACATCATTTGGACTTATGAGCATCTGCCAAATCCAATGTGCAAGTAGCCTTGGCATCACATCGCTAACTCTTTCCTTTACTCCCCCACAGGACCATCTGGAGCCCCCGTCGCCACTGCCGAGGAGGAAGAGGCTTTGCAGCCAGACTCCTCAGAGGAAGCTCCAGCCTCTGAGGGCGCAGCGTCAGCAGAAGTAAGCGCACCCAGCACCAGCGCAGATACTCGCACCTCGGGGGGGCCTTCAGGACATAGAGTAGTGTTGTCACCTGGTGTTTCATAGCTCACAAGTGAGCATCAGCAGATTGTGGAGACAGGGACAGCAGTGGAGAGTCCTCGTCGGAGGGCGCAGGCCTCTGCCAGCTCAGCTCAGCTGCATGTCGGCCCTATGCCTCTGGGTCCATCCGCAAGAGAAGAGGTGATGGATCTCCATGCACAGATGCAGGAGTCTCTGGCAGGTTTTGTCTCCAGGGTCGCTGCGAGTGTGGAGCGAATGGAGGAGTCCATGGTGAGCATGAGCAGAGCCTTATTGGAGTCATTGGCGCATGAAAGCATCACCACGGAAAGGATGGCTACCTCCGTGGTAAGGCTGGATACCGCCGAGGAGAGGAGGGCTGCAGCCGAGGAGAGGAGGGCTGCGGCCGAGGAGAGGAGGGCTGCGGCTGAGGAGAGGAGGGCTACGGCCATGGAGGAACTTAGTCGCCAGGGTATCGAAAACATGGTGAGTGCTCAGAATAGAATGACATCTCTTGAGGAGCGATGGGCATCTATTGAGCACCGAAACCAGACCTTCATGGAAGTCCCTCTGAGCAGGACTTCCAGTGAAGAGACGGGTTCCCATGGCCCCCCTGATGTGCAGCAAGGTGCTCGCCAGCCACTTGCAGGCGCTGAGGGGGAGCTGACCCATGAGAGGGAGGTTATGGCACACCTCAAGGAAGTGGGGGCTCCTCTCCACGCGCTCACACTTCCATGGCACTTCAGAGCCCTTGGTCAGAGCCCCGCCGGAGTCCACACCCAAATGAGATAGGAGTCTCAACCCCTGCACAGCCGCAGGAGCAGCAGACTGCTGGCGAGCCCTCACAGGCTCGCCACCCCAGAGGACACCTGCCAAAGGTGTCGAGACAGGAGCAGCAGGAAAGTGAGCAAGGGGCCGCCACATCTGCTGAAGCCACAGGGGTACCACTACGTAGGAGCACACGTAAGAGAAAAATAAAGCACCACTAATCACAAGGGTAGTCACTTGGGTGAACAGTCTTGTATATAGTTTTAATGCCATCAGTTTCCTGTACATAAAAAATCTGGTGGCAACTGCTGCAGTTATGGCGTCTGTCATTTGGCGAATGGGGCTATCACATTGAGGCCTTAGGATTACTTGCAGATGTCATCAAGCTGGTCAAATAGGTAGAAATGTGCAGGCATGTGCCACTGTCCATGGTCAGTTAAGAAGCAGTGAGGCTACAGTGTTTGAGGTACCAGGCTACGCAAATCTGGCCAGGATGAGTGCGTTCCTTGCATTCCGCCCAGCAATGTTCTCGCGCACTGGTGCCGCTGGTTGACGGGCCTCTGCAGGATGCTCGTTTCCATCCTCCTCCTCAGCATCATCCTCATCCGAGGTGGCTCTGTGAGGAGCCTCTTGGTCCTGCAGAATCGGCAAGCCATGACGCTGTGCCATGTTGTGAAGCACACAGCATACCACGACGATTTTGGAGACCCTGGCTGATGAGTACTGTAGGGCTCCACCTGATCTATCGAGGCATCTGAAGCACATCTTTAGCAATCCGATGGCTTGCTCGATAATGCATCTGGTGGAAATGTGGCTGGAGTTGTAGCGCTCCTCAGCTTCGTTGGCTGGTCTCCTCAACGGCGTCATTAGCCAAGAGCGCAGGGGATATCCCTTGTCTCCAAGTAGCCATCCCTGAAGTTCGTTTGGCGGACTGAATAGCGGAGGCACAGTAGACTGGCGCAGTATGAAGGAGTCATGGCAGCTGCCAGGGTACTTGGCACAAACATGCAAAATCACCTTCTTGTGGTCACACACCAGCTGAACGTTAAGGGAGTGGAAGCCCTTGCGGTTGACAAAAACTCCTGGATTGCGATGGGGTGCCCTAAGGGCCACATGTGTGCAGTCAATGACGCCCTGCACCCTTGGAAAGTCTGCCAGCTGAGCTAATCCAAGCACTCGCGCCCTCACATTTGCGCGATCCCGGGTGAAATGGATGTGATTGTGCGCGAGGGCAAAGAGGGCATCGGTGACCTGTTTGATGCAAGTGTGTGCGGCCGCCTGGGAGATGCCGCTGATGTCTGCTGCTGATCCCTGGAAGGAGCCTGAGGCATAAAAGTTGAGTGCGGTGGTGACTTTGATGGCCACTGGTAAGGAGTGTCGACCTGGTGCTCTGGGCTCCAGGTCTTGCTGGAGCATTGTGCAGATGTCAGTCACTACCTCTCGCGAAAGTCGGAGCCGCCTTTGGCACTGCTGCTCGGTCATGTTGAGGTAGCTCACCCTGTGTCTGTAGACCCTGTTTGGGGGGTATCTCCTGCGCCGACGGCCTTCCATGCGCTGGCCCCTTCTGGCCTGTGCTGCCTCAGGTGGCTGAGCCGCAGCCTGTCACTCCTGCTGGTGCTGCTGTTGCTGCTGTTGCTGGGGCTGCTGTTGCTGGTGCTGTTGTTGCTGGAGCTGCTGTTGTTGCTGGATCTGCTCCAGCCTCCTCTGCTGTTGGAGATCCTCTGATGCCAAGAAGGGAAGGAACAAAAGACCTCCCATGCTTCTGGCAGATGCCTCCGTTGAGGAAGCGCTGAGTGAGGGTGGTGAGGGGGGCTTCCCAGGAGCTCACACTGGAGAAGTGTGTGAGGCTCCAACCTTCCACAGCTGTGCCTAAGCCTTCAACAACTTGCCCCAAGCCTGGAGCAACAAGGTCCTACAGCCTACCAATGCTGTCTGATTAAATCTCTTCATTCCTGACTGACCTGCAGCTGAAAGTAAGCAAGCCGACATTGTTCACGCCAGGTTTCATCAGCGGTGTTCCCACCAGGCGTGGTTTATGTGGGGAACGGCTGAAAATTGCAAGTGCCCCTTAAAGTTGGATTACAGCTGCCAATTATTGATCATTAGGCTCCTGACGACCCGGCTGCGGGCGGGACTGATTCGGGTTGCACTGAAACACCGGGGCGAAAGTCGAGCGGGGAATCGGGCAGTGGGGGGTCGCGACCCCCTATTTCTGCGATTTTCAGTCCCCGCCCGCCTGAAACCCTGCCCGACGGCTCCAGGAAAATCGGGGCCCATGTCTCCAATCAAGCACCAAGATACTGCTCCGTCACTCCCCATCACCTGACATCAGAAACTGACTGCATAATGCACCAGCCTCAACCCTATATGGAAATCAGAAAAACACAAGAGGGTAGAATGAGAAAAGACCACTCAATTTATCACGCCTACCTCAGTGTATCATTTATATTTATCATAGAATCATAGAATGATACAGCACAGGAGACCATTCAGCCCAGCGTGCCACGCCCCTGCTCTTTCCCCATAGCTTTGTGAATTTTTCTCCTTAAAGTATTTATCCAATTCCCCTTTAGAAAGTTACTATATTTCTCTGCTTCCACCACCCTTTCAGGCAGTGCGTTTCAGAACATAACTTGCTCCTCACCCTGCCTCTGGTTCTTTTGCCAATTACCTTAAATCTGATCTTGAATTTATTCACAATATTCCAGGTCGCCTCATCTGCAGAGGAATGAAACCAGCCAGCCATGTGTTGACTGATCTAGTGCACTAATTATTAAACTGGTCAGCTAGACATTCTACTGCTATACAATGACAACATCTCAGTGAAGGATTGACAGACCACCACACTTACAAAGATTGCTGTACACGGTGAAATGGAACCCGAGAAGCAGATAACTTTTGTTCACCAAAATTTAGCACTGCACATGGCAGTAACGCCTTGAAAGAACTCACATTTATATAGCACCTTTCATAACCTCAGGGCATCCAAAACCAATGAAGTATAGTCGCTGTTGTAATATAGGGAAACGCAGCAACCAATTTGCACACAAACCGCAAAGACATAAATGACCAGATAAGCTGTTATTAGTGATGTTGGTTGAGGGATAAATATTGGCCAGGACACAGGGGAGAAATCACTCTCACTCCCTCAGTACCGCATGGAGTACTATAAACGGGGTGATGCTGCTGGAACCAGAAGACCCAGGAATCATCTTGAGGTGAGTTTCCAGGAGACCCTCAGTGGTGCCTGTAAAGTCTGTGGGTTGTGCAGTTAATAAATACACAGACTTCAGAAGTAACAAACAAAACAGGTCTTTACTATTCGAAGGTCCGGGCGAATCTGCCCCAGAAATCCTGCTACAACACTTATATACTGGTGTGGTCACTATCGGTATTACAGTATACAGAAGCCAAACAAATAGTGCCACACCGAAAGTAGTTCCCTTAAAGGTGAACGGTTACATTCAATAGTTCCCTTAAAGGTAGACGGGTACATACACTACAGTGCCAAAGGCAGATGTGAACAGGTAGTGATGCTGGCTGCCATTCTTGTTTTCAGGGAGCGTCAAGGTCCAGCAAGTGAAAGTTGTGACCACAAATCAAACCACGTTATTGCTTCCTTGCCATCAGAAGTATGAAATCTGCCACACAATATAAACTGAGACAGATTCCACAACACTGAGAGCTCCGAGCATACTATACAGTCAATGTAGATAGTAGTGGCGCCACAACATGAAGGGACACGAAAGGATAAAATTAGATTTCAGCAGAAAATAATGACGATTTTTAAGAAAGCAATTGGCTGATTTTCAGACCCTAGTTCAGGAGAGGTTTAGACTGTCTTCAGCTTCCTGATAATGGGTGCTACAGCATTGCTCTACTTCCTGTTAAAAAGAGGATTGGACCCCACTCCTTTCCAAATTTTCAGCAGAGTGCGCTTTCTGCAGCTGTGTTACAATTTACACTTGCCAGAGCAAACCTAACATCTGCCTAAGCCAAAGATCTGATTACAAGTGCCAGTGTGCTCTGAATAGGCCCTACCTCTTGGGTACTTGACAGTGGGGAGGGGAGGAAATTATTGTGTACGGTAGTGTAGTGGTTATAGTAATCCAGAGGCCTGGAACAAAAGGCCAGAAAACTTGAGTTCAAAGTACCAGCAAGGCAGTTTTAGAATTTGACCAGTTTAAAAAAAAATCTTGAAATAAAAAGCTGGTAACAGTAAAATAATGAGCATGTGGCTATTGGAGTATCACAAAAACCCAACTGGAAACCTGCTGTCCTTACCTGGTCTGGCCTATGTGTGACTCCAGTCCCACACACGGCTGAGATGAGGAGGAATTTCTTCACTCAGAGGGTGGTGAATCTTTGGAATTCTCTACCCCAGAGGGCTGTGGATGCTCAGTAATTGAGTATATTCAAGACTGAGAGCGATAGATTTTTGGGTACTAGGGGAATCAAGGGATATGGGGATAGGGCGGGAAAGTGGAGTTGAGGTCGAAGATCAGCCATGATCTTATTGAATGGCGGAGCAGGCCCGAGGGGCCAAATGGTCAACTCCTGCTCCTATTTCTTATGTTCACACCAACGTGGTTGGCTCTTAACTGCTCACTGAAGTGGCCAAGCAAGTCACTCAGTTATATCATCAACTTCTATGGGAATTACGGATGAGTATTAAATGGCGGCTTTTTCAGTGACGCCCACATCCCAAGAATGAACAAAGAAGGTATTTAATTTCTTCCACACTAGAACTATCCAGATGATTCCTCTCCTTTGTAGAATAACAGATGATCTCTTTGCAAGAAAATAGTAATTGTCCCCTGCCCTTTTCTGGAATATAGTCCCACAGATGACCAACACTCCTGGTTACTTCACTCAAGTACCCATTCATGCAATGGGACTTGAACCCACAACCTTCTGACTCATAGGTGAGTATGCTACCACTGGGCCATGACAAGCAGTGAGAAAACAGCATCACCTAGGAAGTGAACATTTTCAGTTCTGCAACTACTTTGAGTACTACTTCTGCCTTCAGAGACAGCTTCCACATTATAGCCTCACAATTTTAAGCTGAAGACGGGTTTAACGCAAACAAGCTCCGAAACCCAGAAAATGAGAAGGAGGGTTTCTCATTTCAGAAAGCGTAACAGGCAACTTTGACACAACAAATAAAAAGAAAAAAACTGCAAATGCTGGAAATCGGAAACAAAAATGCTGCAACAGTGTTTTGAATGCAGTGTCAAAGTAACCAGCATCAAATCTCACAAACCGGAAAGCTCCTTTCTAAGCAGCTTGAGCTGCAGAATCCCGCCTTTCTTAAGTCATGCTATAAATGATAGTTATTAACAAAATGTCACTACGAAGGTTTAATATCTCTCACATTCTTAAATACACCTTTCACAACAGCTTCACAGTGAATCCCTCCCCCCCCCCTCCACCACTGCCTCGCTAGAAAAGGCATTTGTGAACAGAGGACAGGATTGGCCTTGGCTGTGATGTCGCTCCACTATTCCCAATCAAATAGCCTGCCCGGCCTTACACACAAAACAATTATAGATTCGGACGAGGTACTAAAGGGCAGCTAGAACCTGAGGAACTGTACCCCGGCAATAGATAGCACCTTCAGATGAGGAGGAGCAGGACCAGAGAAAATCAGGTAGGGAAAAAGGTTTAAAAAAAAATCACACCACCATTTTTATGCCTCAGCCCTATGTCAGCAATGGATTAAACTACAGCTCAGCATCCCAACCACCTACAGCCAGATGCTACTAAGCCACCTGGGCGCCAAACACGGCAGTCAAAACAGAGGCGGCATGGAGAAAATATTTAATTTACATACACACCACAGACAAAATAACATAGCACAGCTTGCCTAAATGGAAATATTTTGTTGGAGGTTACAAACAGAGCAAGGGCAATGCTCAAAGTACATCATAGTGTAGGGCAGAGATCGCAAAGGACAACAGAGATGGGGGAGGGAGAACAGATTCAGAGTACTCATAAGAAGCAACAGAGAGAGTCTCTAAGAGACTCGAAGACTCTAATTGGTGATATTAGCCCAGAAATTGCACACTGTTCTAAGTGCAATTCCAGGGTAATTCCCAGGGGGAGGAGGGGGAAGAACTGGGCAATACCCAGATCCACCAGTATTCTATCCCTTTATACTAGGAACAAAAATCCGGATCCTGGGGAAGTGCACTGGACCTTCCGTACTTTCAGAGACAAAGGCCGGAATTTTGCCGGCGCTCGGGGGGCGGGTTTGGAGGTGGGACATCCGGCAGAATTGCAAAGATTGACAGTGGGTCAGAAACCCGCTGTCAACCCGCCTCCAATCAATCTTCCCAAGTGTCAGGTCCCCGATTTGTGCATGGACCCGACACCTAGCAGCGGAAAGAAGGTTATAGCCACTTAACTGCTTGTTAACAGGTTGTTAACAGGCAGTTAAGAGGCTTTTTGCAATTTTGACAGTTCTACTGCGGGCTTCCCAACGTCCGGACACCACGCCAGGTAAGTGTGGCGTGCTGTATAGGTCTACTGTAATGTTTCTGCATTGGTGATAGCTGCAGAAGTGGTGTGAAGGATCCAATGGTGCACTGGTGAGTTTCAAAGGTAAGATAATGTTGGAAAAATCATTTTTAATGCATTTACACTTTTCTGTAGGTAACAAGTTTTGATGAGTAGTCCCACCTCATTGGGAGAACCTCTCTCACAAGTGAGAGATCGGGGGCGATTTTGCCAGCCCTGGGGAGGCAGGTTTGGAGGCGGGACTGCCGGGAAAATGGCAAGATCTGGGGGCGGATACCCATCCCGCCCCCAATCCGCCTCTGTGCCATCTTCCCAGGGGGCGAGTACCCAACCCGCGCCGGGTCCCATCTCCTGGAGGCGGGAAGGGGATTACAGCCACTTAACTGCCTGTTAACAGGCAGTTAAGTCTGCTGTATGCCTCAGAGACATGGACCATGTACAGCAGGCACCTCAAAGCACTGGAGAGGTATCACCAACGCTGCCTCCGCAAGATCCTGCAAATCCGTTGGCAGGATAGGCGCACCAACGTCAGTGTTCTTGCTCAGGCCAACATCCCCAGCATCGAAGCTCTGACCACGCTCAATCAGCTCCGATGGACGGGTCACATTGTCCGCATGCCCGATACGAGACTCCCAAAACAAGTGCTCTACTCGGAGCTCCGGCACGGCAAGAGAGCCCCAGGTGGGCAGAGGAAACGCTTCAAGGACACCCTCAAAGCCTCCTTGAAAAAGTGTAACATCCCCACTGACACCTGGGAATCCCTGGCCCAAGACCGCACAAAGTGGAGGAGAAGCATCCGGGAAGGCGCCAAACACCTCGAGTCTCTTCGCCGGGAGCAAGCGGAAGCCAAGCGCAGGCAGCGCAAGGAGCGCACGTCAACCCAAGCACCCCACCCACCCGCCCCTTCAACCACCGTCTGCCCCACCTGTGACAGAGACTGTAGGTCCCACATTGGACTCATCAGTCACCTGCAAACTAATTTTTAATGTGGAAGCAAGTCATCCTCGGTTCCGAGGGACTGCCTAAGAAGAAGAAGAAGAGGATTATCCTCATTTTTCCATCAGAGATGCGGGCTTCCCGATGTCGGGAAACGCCGCCAGGGTCAGCGAGGTGAGCAGTGGGTTGCGGGGGTGAGAGGAGTCCAAAAGTACGCTATGGAGGTGAGTGATGGGTGCAAGTGTGGAGAGGTATGTGAGGTGAGTGAAAAGTGTTAGAAAAAGTTTCCTTACCTTTGTTTCTTCCTGCAGGCTTCAATCGTTGGGGATCCGGAGGCTCCGGCATCTCCACGGCAGAGATGACAGAATGGCTGCTGCAATCTCCGATGCAACAGCCATCTGCTTTCTGCTCAGAAAATAGGTTTTGTGAGTCTTGAGTACAAGAATTCACCAAACAACAGAGAATGTCAGTGTTTGACAGCTTCTCAAAGCTGTCAAACGATGAAAATTCATCTGTCAAAAATTTTTGACAGATGAAACGTCATACGCTAACGTTCTCTGTCACCGGCTTTCCCTTAATTGGCCTGTTAAGCCCGCTGGGCGGGCTTAACAAGGTCAATCAAGGGAAAATAGCATGGATTGGCCACAAGTCAATGGAGGCGAGACTAAAACCCGACAAGCAGCAGTCCCACCTCCAACGCACCAACCCATTGGCAAAATCACCCCCATCATTTCCGTAACCTCACCTGCAGCTGCCATCTGTTCTAGCCTAAGGAGGGAGTCACTGAAGAGCCTGAGTGCAAGAGCTTACCTTTGTACAGTGATTGTTAGTGTTTGCAACACCTCAATGCTGTCAAAACACTGAGAAATCAGCTGTCAAAAAAAGCTGTTAAGAAAACCGGCAGATGACGCATCATCAACTGACGTCATCTGACACCGGCTTCCTCTTAATTGGCTGGCAAGCCCGCAGGGCGGGCTTAAAAAAGCCAAATGACGCAAAATCACGTTTGTGCGTCTGATGTCGTTGGGAGTGGGACTGGAACCCGGAAGGCAGCTGTCCCGCACCCAAGTCACCTCGAACAGAAAAATCGCAGCCAAAGTAAAAAAAAAATATTGGCACACCATTATCTTGAGCCGAATCCCAAGACGCTGGCTGCTCCTCTTAGAGTAGCAAGGTGCCGCTCCAAGATGCCAACGTCTCAGTGGGGTGGGAGCCTCTGTTGCCCCGCCCCTATTATTTAAACGAACCACCCACCATCCCAGGATTTGGAGCAGGATCAGAGTAGGAGCCAAGTGGCTACTGGGTGTTCCTGCGTGCCACACTCCTGCCAGTGCCACTGCACCGACAGATCTACAACAACAACAACAACTCGTATTTATATAGCGCCTTTAACGTAGTAAAACGTCCCAAGGCGCTGCACAGGAGCATTTTAAGACAAAAAATTTGACTGATCCACATAAGGATAAATCAGGACAGGTGACCAAAAGCTTGGTCAAAGAGGTAGGTTTTAAGGAGCGTCTTAAGGGAGGAAAGAGAGGTAGAGATGCGGAGAGGTTTAGGCACGGAATTCCAGAGCTTAGGGCCGAGGCAACAGAAGGAACGGCTACCAATAGTTGAGTGATTATAATCAGGGATCCTCAAGAGGGCAGAATTAGAGGAGTGCAGATATCTCGGGGGGTTGTGGGGCTGAAGGAGATTACAGAGATAGGGAGGGGCGAGGCCATGGAGGGATTTGAAAACAAGGATGAGAATTTTGAAATCGAGGCGCTGCTTAACCGGGAACCAATGTAGGTCAGCGAGCACCGGGGTGATGGGCGAATGGGACTTGGTGCGAGTTAGGACACGGGCAGCCAAGTTTTGGATGACGTCAAGTTTACGGAGGGTGGAATGTGGGAGGCCAGGCAGGAGTGCGTTAGAATAGTCAAGTCTAGAGGTAACAAAGGCATGGATGAGGGTTTCGGCAGGGGATGAGCTGAGGCAAGGGCGGAGACAGGCGATGTTACAGAGGTGGAAGTAGGCGGTCTTTGTTATGCTGCGGATATGTGGTCGGAAGCTCATTTCAGGGTCAAATATGACACCAAGGTTGCGAACAGTGTGGTTCAGCCTCAGACAGATGTTGGGGAGAGGGATGGAGTCAGTGGCTAGGGAACGGAGTTTGTGGCAGAGACAAAAAACAATAGCTTCGGTTTTCCCAATATTTAATTGGAGAAAATTTTTGCTCATCCAGAACTGAATGTCAGACAAACAGTCTGACAATTTAGAGACCGTGGAGGGGTTGAGAGAAAAAGCAGTGAGGTAGAGCTGGATGTCGTCAGCGTACATGTGGGAACTGACGCTGTGTTTTTGGATGATGTCACCAAGGGGCAACATGCAGATGAGAAATAGGAGGGGGCCAAGGATCGATCCTTGGGGGGACACCAGAGGTAATGATGCGGGAGCGAGAAGAGAAGCCGTTGCAGGTGATTCTCTGGTTACAATTAGATAGATAAGGACGGAACCAGGCGAGTGCAGATCTAGGCTTTTATTGCCTCCGATTTTAGTCAAAATGTTTTTTGATTTAAAGTGGGGCAACAAATGAGCTATAATGAGCATCTCAGTTGGTTAGTTGTGATAGCTGGTATAGTTGTCCCCCCCACCTTCTAAGCCAACGCCCAACATCCTCCTTTGCACAGTGCTTTGCAAAAGCATGTGGGCCTCTCATTTCTTTACCTAGATCTCAGCACTGTGCAGAACAACTACGGTGGCTCAGATTTCTTTCGCCTGGAAATATACGCAGAAAAAAGACAAACATGATACAAACATTTAAAATCAAGGAAGGGACTCCCAACACACTGGACATAGATTTGGAATAAAGAAGTAGAAAGCAAGAACTTGGATTTATAAGAACATAAGAAATAGGAGCAGGGATAAGATCATGGCTGCTCTTCTACCTCAACTTCACTTTCCTGCACTATCCTCATATTCCTTGATTCCCTTAAAATCCAAACATTTATTGATCTCGGTCTTGAATATACTCAATGACTGAGCCCCCACAGCCCTCTGGGGTGGAGAATTCCAAAGATTCACCACCCTCCGAGTGAAGACATTTCCCCTCATTTCAGTCCTAAATGGCCGACCCCTTATTCTGAGACTGTGACCCCTGGTTCTAGACTCCCCAGTCAGGGGAACCATCCTCCCTGCATCTATCCTGTCAAGCCCTGTAAGAATTTTGTATGTTTCAATGAGATCACCTCTCATTCTTCTGAACTCTAGAGAATATAGGCCTAGTCGACTCAATCTGTCCTCATAGGACAATCCCCCCATCCCAGGAACCAGTCTGGTGAACCTTCGTTGCACTCCCTCTATGGCAAGTATATCCTTTCTTAGGTAAGGAAACCAAAACTGTGCACAGTACTCCAGGTGTGGTCTCACCAGGGCCCTATATAATTGCAGGAAGACATCTTTACTCTTACACTCAAATCCTCTTGTAATAAAGGCCAACATACCATTTGCTTTCCTAATTGCTTGCTGAACCTGCATGTTAACTTTCAGTGATTTGTGTACAAGGACTCCCAGGTCCCTCTGAACAACAACATTTCCCAATCTCTCACCATTTAAAAAATACTCTGCTTTTCTATTTTTCCTACCAAAATAGATAACTTCACATTTCTTCACATTATATTCTATTTGCCATGTTCTTGCCCACTCACTTGGCCTGTCTATATCCCCTTGAAGCCTCTTTGGATCCTCCTCACACCTGATATTCCCACCCAGCTTTGAGCTTTGTAACATCAGCAAACTTGGATATACAGGAAACATTGTGCTATCCGGAGGTTGAATGTCCGGCAACTTCGATCTAATGGCAGAAATCAGCAGCCGTTTTGGTTTGTTTTTTTTTCTTCTCCTAACATTCTTTTCACAGGCAGGCTCTGGAAAGCGTCTTTGTAGCTTAGCAACAGCTTCAGAGACGCTTCCAAGCTACTGGGCCGAGTGTTTACAAGCTGTTGCTGAGCAACAGTGTTTGTGGTCAGACACGGCAGGCTCTAGAAAGTGTCTCTGTATCTTAGCAACAGCTTCAGAGACGCTTCCAAGCCACGGGCCGAGTGCTGACAAGCTGTTGCTAAGCAACAGTCTTTGTTGTCAGATACGGAGATGAAAAGCTCCTATCTGATAACATTGACGCTGGTCTATCCGGAAGTTTTGAGGCAACGGCAGTAGCTCGGTCCCGTGGGTGCCGGATAGCACAAAGTTTCCTGTACTACATTTGGTCCCCTCATCCAAAATCATTGATATAGATTGTGAATAGCTGAGGCCCAAGCACTGATCCTTGCAGTACCCTACTAGTTACAACCTGCCAACCCGAAAATGACCCATTTATTCCTACTCTCTGTTTTCTGTCTGTTAACCAATCCTCAATCCATGCTAGTATATTACCCCCAATCCCATGAGCTCTAATTTTGTTTAATAACCTCTTGTGTGGCACCTTATCGAATGCCTTCTAAAAATCCAAATACACCACATCCACTGGTTCCCCCTTATCTATTCTGCTAGTTACAACCTCAAAAATCTCGAACAGATTTGTCAAACACGATTTCCCTTTCCTAAATCTGTGTTGACTCTGCCCAATCCTATTATTATTTTCTAAGTGCCCTGTTACCACATCCTTACTCATAGATTCTAGCATTTTCTCTATTACTGATGTCAGGCTAACTGGTCTGTAGTTCCCTGTTTTCTCTCTCCCTCCTTTCTTAAATAGTGGGGTTACATTTGCTACCTTCCAATCTGCGGGAACCGTTCTACAATCTATGGAATTTTAGAAGATGACAACCAATGCATCCACTATCTCTATAGCCACCTCTTTCAAAACCCTAGGATGTAGGCCATCAGGTCCAGGGGATTTATCAGCTTTCAATCCCATTAATTTCTCCAGTACTTTTTTTTTTACTAATACTAATTTCTTTCAGTTCCTTATTCTCGCTAGACCCTTGGTTCTCCATTATTTCCAGGAGGTTTTTTGCGTCTTCTTCTGTGAAGACAGGCACAAAGGCCGGAAGTTTGCCGGTCCTCAGAGTGCGGGATTGGAGGTGGGACCGCTGTCAAAATCGCAAAGATTGACAGCGGTTAGGAAACCCGCTGTCAACCCGCCTCCAATCAATCTTCCCAAGTGTCGGGTCTCCGATTTGCACATGGACCAGACACCTAGCGGTGGGAAGAAGATTATAGCCACTTACCTGCCTGTTAACAGGTACTTGATTCTTGTTAACAGGCTCTTTTTCAATTTTGCCGCTTCTGCCTCGGGTAAGTGTGATGTGTTGTGAGTCTGCTGTAATGTTTCTGCATTGATGACAGCTGCAGAAGTGGTGTGAAGGATCCAATGGTGCACTGGTGAGTTTCAGAGGTAAGAAAATGTTGGGAAAATCATTTTTAATGCATTTACACTTTTTTGTAGGTAACAAGTTTTGAATTGGCTGTCTAGTCATACCTCATTGGGAGAACCTCTCTCACCAGTTACAGATTGCTTTTGTAACCTCACCTGCAGCTGCCATCTGTTCTAGCCTATGGAGGGAGTCATTGGAGAGCCTGGGTGCAAGAGCTCACCTCAATGCTGTCAAACACTGAGGAATGAGCTGTCAAAAAAAATTGTGCGTGGTCCCTTTAAGAAAACCGGCAGATGACGTCATCTGACTGGCTTCCTCTTAATTGGCGGGCAAGCCCGCAGGGCGGGCTTAACAAGGCCAATCGACGTAAAATCACGCCCGTGGGCCGGATGCAGTAGGGGGCGAGACTGGAACCTGGAAACCAGCTGATCCGCTCCCAAGCTGCATCTATTTGCAAAATCGCGGCCAAAGTATTCATTTAATTTCTCTACCATTTCCTTATTCCCCATTATAATTTATCCTGTCTCAGCCTATAAGGGACCCACATTTACTTTCACTAATCTCTTCCTTTTTACATACCTATAGAAGCTTTTACAGCCTGTTTTTATGTCTCTCGCTAGTTTACACTCATTCAATTTTCCCTTTATCAATTATTTGGTCCTCCTTTGCTGAATTCTAAAATTCTCCCAATCCTCAGGCTTACTGCTCTTTTTGGCACATTATAAGCCTCTTCCTTTGATCTAATACTATCTTTAACTTCTCTTGTTAGCCACGGTTGGACCACTTTTCCAGTGGGGTTTTTGTGCCTTAAAGGAATGTATATTTGCTGTAAATTCTGTATTAATTCTTTAAATGCTAGTCATTGCTTATCTACTGTCATACCTTATAATGTAGTTTCCCAATCTACCTTAGCCAACTGAGCCCTCATACCTACGTAGTTTGCTTTGTTTAGATTTAAGACCCTAGTTTCGGATTTAACTAAATCACTTTCGAACTTAATGTAAAATTCTATCATATTATTATGGTCACTCTTCCCTTTACTACAAGGTTATTAATTAACCCTTTCTCATTGCACAATACTAGATCTAAAATAGCCTGTTTCCCTCGTTGGTTCCTCAACATACTGATCTAGAAAACTATCTTGTATACATTCCATGAATTCGTCCTCCACACTATTACTGTAAATTTGGTTTGCCCTGTCTATATGTAGATTAAAGTCCCCCATGATTGCTGTATTACCCTTGTTACATGCGCCTCTAATTTCCTGATTTATACTCTGCCCTACATTACAACTACTGTTTGGGGGCCTATAAACAACTCCCACCAATGTTTTCTGCACCTTCTTAGCTCCACCCAAACTGATTCTACTTCTTGATTTTCGGAGCTAAGATCCTTTCTCTCTACTGTCTTTACCCCATCCTTTATTATCAGGGCTACCCATCCTCCTTTTTCATTTTGCCTATCTCTTCTAAAAGTTAAGTATCCTGGAATATTTAGTTCCAAACCTTGGTCACTTTGCAACCACATCTCCGTAATGGCTATTAGATCAAACCTATTCATTTCTTTCTGTGCTATTAATTCATCTATATTGTTGCAAATGCTTCGCACATTCAGACTTTTTTCTATTTTTCCCTGACGTCACCGTAGTCACTGATGCCCTATTACCTTTGTTACTCTCTCTGTCTCTTTCTGACCCACTTTGCATATTTTTACCCAAAACTCTGCTCTGATCTGGAGCCTTGACATTTCTCGTGCTGCTTTTAAATTAACTCTTTCCTGAATCCTCCCATGCCTTTCACGACCTCAGGACGTCCCAAAGTGCTTTGCAGCCAATGAAGTACTTTTTGAAGTGGTCACTGTTGTAATGTAGGAAACGTGGAAGCCAATTTGCACACAGCAAGCTCCCACAAATAGTAATGCAATAATAACCAGGTAATTTGTTGTAGGTATAGGTTGAGGGATAAATGTTGGCCAGGACATCGGGGAGAACTCCCCCGCTGTTCTTCGAATAGTGTCATGGGATCTTTTGCTTCCACCTGAGAGGGAAGACGGGGCCTCAATTTAGCGTCTCATCTGAAAGACATCACTTCCTCAATACTGCACTAGAGTGTCAGCCTAGATTATGTGCTGAAATCTCTGGAGTGGGACTATGAACCCACGACCTTCCAACGCAGAGGCGAGGGTGCTACCACTGAGCTACGACTGACATAAAGCATCGATAAAGGAATTGGACAGTTCAATTCCATAATGTCTGAAGGTGCTGCAGCAATTTCACTACACCCCTCCCCTCAAAACGAGACAGGAACCCCAGAGGTGCCAAAATGGCACTGGCATCTGCCCTAAACGCCTCAATTACCTTGGCTCCAGGAAACGGGCTGGGGTCAAGGGTTTAGGCAAAGGGCAGGCAGACAGACAGCCCAGAATCCCACCATGCTAAAGATCCACCACCACTGCGCGAGGAGGGAAACCTGGGACAACTGACTTTAACGAGAGAATGCCTGGATCTTGATAACACGCTGACTGGTTTGCCAGAGTTTGCTTTGTTCAGCTTGGTCAGTAGTTCTATAAACCATAGACGCAAAGGAAAAACAATTAAAAAATGATGCAACATTTAAATTATTCATTTGACTGTGAAATCTAAACAAGAAGCACAATACCATTTAATGCGATTCTGATTGCCGGTCGCTGCCTCTACATAACAGCTGGAAGTCACTGGATAGACACAGCTGAGGAAGACCATTTGGCCCATCTTAGCTCATCCACTCAGAAAATCCTACAGTTCTCCCATCACTGCATCCAGTCTCTAATGGTTGCAAGATCTTAGCAGTGCCTTGAAACAGATAATTACAGCTCACATTATGTTTAGATCAGCTGTTTATATTTTAATCTACTTTACCTAGCTCAAGAGTAGACTCTTACAGCACAGAAGGCGGCCATTCAGCCCATTGTGTCTGTGCCAGCTCTCCAATTAGTCCCACTCCCCTGCTCTTTCCCCATAGCCCTGCAAACTTTTCTCTTTCATGTATATATGCAATTCCCTTTTGAAAGTTACTATTGAATCTGCTTCCACCACCCTTTCAGGCAGTGCATTCCAGATCATAACACTGCGTAAAAAAAATTCTCGCCTCCCCTCTGGTTCTTTTGCCAATTACCTTCAATCTGTGTCCTCTGGTACTGAATCACCAGCTACTGGAAACAGTTTCTCCTTATTTATTCTACCAAAAGCCCTTCTAATTTTGAAGGAATGAGAAAAGGGTTCGTTCCACTATGAAACATAGAAACATAGAGATAGGAACAGGAGTAGGCCATTCGGCCCTTCGAGCCTGCTCCGCCATTCAATGAGATCATGGCTGATCTTCGTCTGAGATCATAGCTGATCTTACCAGTTCAGTACCCCGTCCCCGCCTTTTCTCCGTAACCCTTAATCCCCTTAGCCTTCAGAAATATATCCAATTCTCTCTTGAAAATATTTGTTGAATTAGCCTTCACAGCCCTCTGTGGCAGGGAATTCCACAGGCTCACCACTCTTTGAGTGAAGAAATTCTTCCTCATCTCTGTTTTAAATGATTTGCCCGCTATTTTTAGACTGTGGCCCCTGGTTCTGTGCTCCCCGGCCATTGGAAACATTCTCTCTGAATTCAGCCTGTCCAGGCCTGCCATAATTTTATATGTTTCGATGAGATCCCCTCTCAATCTTCTAAGCTCCAGTGAGTACAAGCCCAAACTATTTAATCTCTCTTCGTAGGTCATTCCCGCCATTCCAGGTATCAGCCTGGTGAATCGCCGTTGCACTCTTTCCATGGCAAGAACATCCTTCCGCAGATGGGGCGACCAAAACTGTACACAATACTCCAGATGCGGTCTCACCAGCACCTTGTACAGCTGTAGTAAGGTATCCCTATTCCTATACTCGAACCCCCTTGATATGAAGGCCAACATACCATTTGCCTTCTTAATCGCCTGTTGCACCTGCATGCTCTCCTTCAGTGACTGGTGCACAAGAACACCCAGGTCCCTCTGCACTTCCCCATCTCCCAATCTATTGCCATTTAGATAATAATCTACCCTCCTGTTTTTACCCCCAAAGTGGATAACCTCGCATTTATCCACATTATAGTGCATCTGCCACGTATCCGCCCATTCCCCCAACCTGTCCAAATCGCACTGTAGCCTCCTGACATCCTCATCAGAGCCCACCCCTCCTCCTAGTTTAGTGTCGTCAGCGAATTTGGAAATATTGCATCCAATTCCCTGATCCAGATCATTTATATATATTGTGAACAGCTGGGGTCCCAGGACAGATCCTTGCGGCACCCCGCTGGTCACTGCCTGCCACTCCGAAAACGAGCCGTTTATTCCAACTCTCTGTTTTCTATCCGCCAGCCAGTTCTCTATCCACGTTAATACTTTGCCCCCAATTCCATGAGCCTTAATTTTGCATGATAATCTTTTGTGTGGAACCTTATCGAAGGCTTTCTGGAAGTCAAGGTACACCACATCCACTGGCTCTCCCCCATCTATTTTACCAGTTACTTCCTCAAAAAATTCCAGCAGATTAGTCAAACACGATTTACCCTTTGTAAATTCATGTTGACTCTGTCCGATCCTTTCCCCATTTGTCAAGTGCTCCGCTATTTTATCCTTAATAATGGACTCTAGCATTTTGCCCACAACCGATGTAAGGCTTACTGGTCTATAATTCCCTGCTTTCTCTTGATGCGCTATCAATTACTCATAAAAGACTGAGAGTTAGAAGAGTAACCAAAGGCTTTTATTAACAACAGAATGGAGGTCTGCCTCGCGTGGTCGACCGGTCCATGATACTAAGGGCTGGGGAGCAGTCACCTTTATACTAGGACCTGTGGGAGGAGTCAGCCGAGGCATGTCCAGGCATGTACACAGTGGAATACAAACAGGACAAACAGGAATACAAACAGTGGTTTACCACATCTCTCTACCCCCCTTTTTAAATATTGGGGTAACATTAGCTACCCTCCAATCCACGGGTACTGTTCCCGAGTCAATGGAGTTCCGGAAGATGATCCTTAGAGCATCTGCTATCTCCAGGGCCACCTCCTTAAGTACCCTAGGATGTAGTTTATCAGGCCCCGGGGATTTGTCGGCCTTCAGTCCCCTCAACTTACCCAACACCATATCCCTAGAGATACTAATTTCTGTCAGCTCCTCCCTCTCATTAGTCCCTATGTTTGCCGATATTCCTGGGAGGTTATTTGTGTCCTCCTTTGTGAATACAGAACCAAAGTATGAGTTTAATTGGTCTGCCATTTCCTTATTCTCCATTATATATTCTCCCGAATCGGACTGCAAGGGACCGACTTGGGATTTTACCAGTCTTTTCCTCCTGATATACCGATAAAAGCTTTTGCAGTCTGTCTTTATGTTTGCTGCAAGTTTACTTTCGTATTCTATTTTCCCCTTCCCCTATGGGAGGGATTGAACTCGGGAAGCATGCGCATGGCTACCTGGTGAGGTGGGCTTGGGGTGATGGTTTATCCAGGACAGAATCGTCTGCCAACACTCACTACCCAGACTCCCAAAGAGTGGCCACATGGAGTCACACCCTAGCAAATACCAGCGCCTTCAAGAAAGCAGAAAACTGTAATGGTGCCGCGGGGCAAAAGGAGCAAAGGAGCAAAGTCGGGTAAAAGACTTGCAAATTGGGTATGGTAATGAGAGCTGTGTTGTGCTATCCAAATCGGCTTACTTACCATTTCGTGGAAAAGACTCCGTAGAAAACGGTGGAACTTGTGTCATCCGGGTCGGATTGCAGAGTAAAGACATCGTGAATCTTATCAAAATACATCTCATTGCCCTTGTCAGCGCACACCAAACGGGCTTTGAGGAAGGAGGTCCATTTTTTCTGGAGTGTCTTCTGGCCACCGATGTCTCCCTGAACAAAGGAACATCCATTAAGATGCTTTGCAGTACAAGAGCAGCACACCTGACATTTTAATAAGCAGTTTTAAAATATATCAATGCAACAAGAGCAGTTTAGCACCGAAGTGACCAAAATTTGAATCCGAGTCTCTCTCACTCATTTGCACTCAGGCTTTTTACTTGGGGTTAAATATAAAAAAAGTGTTAAAGTGTACGGTGGCAACCGGTTATGTTACTGGACTAGTAATCTAGAGTAAAATAAAAACAGAGAATGCTGGAAACGCTCAGCGGGTCAGCCAGCATCTGTGGAGAGAGAAACGGAGTTAACGTTTCAGGTCGATGACCTTTCATCAGAACTGAAAAAAGTTAGAGATGTAACTGGTTTTTAAGCAAGTACAGAGACAGGAAAAAGGGGGAGGGGAGGAAAGAACAAAGGGGAAGGTCTGTGATAGGGTGGAAGGCAGGAGAGATTGAATGACAAAAGGGATGATGGTGTGAGGCAAAAGGGGTTGGTAATGGGACAAGTAAAGAAACAAAGATGGATCTGGAGAAGGTGTAAATGGGAACAATCGAACCATTACCAGAACCTGCTGTCCGAAAAAATGGGAGCAGTGGTTATGATCTGAAGTTGTTGAACTCTCGAGTCCGGAGGTTGTAAAGTACCCAATCGAAGTGGTGTTGTCTTTCACGCTTCCACTGAGCTTCATTGGAACCGTGTTGGAGGCCAAGGACAGAGAGGTCAGAGTGGGAGTGGGATGGAGAATTAAAATGGCAAGCGACCGAAAGCTCAGGATCACACTTGAGGACTGAACGGAGATGTTCCGTAAAGCGATCACCCAATCTGTATTTGTTCTCTCCAATGTAGAGGAGACCGCATTGTGAGCAGCGAATACAGTATACGAAATTGAAAGAAGTACAAGTAAATCGCTGTTTCACCTGGAAGGAGTGTTTGGGGCCATGGGATGGGGGTAGGATGGTAAGTGGGGGGAGAGAAAATAATCAGCCAGGGTTTCTACTTTTCATCACTATCCAATGACCACCACTGGCAAGAGCATCTTAAGGACAGGCTCAGGCTAGCTGGAAGCCCAGGCAATCAACTGACTCGGCCCAGGCATGGTGGATGGCACTTGGACCAGGTACCACAGAGATGCTGCGGCCAACAAGAGTTAGTCAGTAGAGGAGGTGAGAAAACTGGTGGTTCAGGAAAAAGAACCCTCTTGCAACATGCTTAGCTCTGAAGCACTGGGTTCTCCATTTAGCAGTTTCGCATAGTATTTTTTATTCCTTTTACTTCCAGATTTCTGCGGTGCTTCCACTAATTATATGCCTTGGTGGTCTATTGGTAGAATGGAGCTCACTTAACTGTAGTATTATTTCTCTTAATGAGTCTGCTGGTAGGAGGGCAGCACCATTGTACCAAAAAATAGGTGAAGGAACAGGGAAAACAAGTGTGAGTATGAAGAGCGTTGGGGCTGGATTTTCATTCAGCAGTCGGGAAGGAGGCGGGACTACAACTTTCGGGTTTTAGTCCCGCCTCCATCGACGTACGGCCAATCCACGCGATTTTCCCTTGATTGACCTTGTTGAGCCCGCCCAGCAGGCTCAGCAGGCCAATTAAGGGCCACCCGGCAACAGGTGATGTCACAGACTGAAATTTAATCTGTCAAGACGTCTTGACAGATGAAATATCAGTGTTTCACAGCTGTTTGAAGCTGTCAAACACTGACAGTCTGACTTCTAACCCGAGTCCTTCTACGCAGACTCAGTTAGAACTCTCACCGGCACTGAAAGCTTAAGGCTGTCACTTTTGACAGTTCACAGCCATTTTGCTTTCAGTGCCGGCTGAGTGATGGACTCCCGACGCCTAGAGGAAGAAAGGCTGTTAAGGTAAGTACAGGTAATTTAAACTTCTTTACACACTTTAGACACACCAAACACACTTACCTTTGCACTCATGCACCCATCACTCACCTGAACACCGACATCTCGACCCCTCCAAGTCCTTCAACCCGATGGCCCGCCTGCTCTAACCTGGCGTGGTTTGGAGCCATCGGGAATCCCACACGACACCCCTCAAAATAGGGATTAGGCTAAAAACTGCGTGTTAACTACCTGTTAATAGGCAGTTAATTGGCACTAATCCCTTCCCGCCTCGGGTTGGCAGGTCCCAGTGCGGGGCGGGTACCCGCCTCCTTTGAAACTTACGTGGAGGCAGGTTTTGGGCGGGATGGTGTCGGGACCCCCGAATTCGGGATTTTAGCCCCCGCACACCTAAAAGCCCGCCTCACGGCACACTGAAAATCTAGGCCTTGGTGTGGGAATAGAATCATAGCATCTTACAAGACAAGAGGCCATTCGGCCCATCGTGCCGGTGCCGGCTCTTTAAAAGAGCTATCCAATTAATCCCACTCCCCCTGATCTTTCCCAATAGCCCTGAAAATTTTTCTCCTTCAAGTATTCATCCAATTCGTTTTTGAAAGTTATTATTAAATCCGCTTCCATCACTCTTTCAGGCAGCGCATTCTATATTGTAACATCTTGCTGGGTTAAAAAAAAAAATTCTCCTCATCTCCCCTCTGGTTCTTTTGCCAATTATCTTAAATCTGTGACCTCTGGTTACCGACTCTCCTGCCAGTGGAAACAGTTTCTTCCTATTTACTCTATCAAAACCCCTCATAATTTTGAAGCCCTCTATTAAATCTCCCCTTAATCTTAAAATAGGAGGGAGGCTTTTCGGTTAATTCCAGGTGATATGCAACAAGTGTAAAGTCAGTGAGGGGGAATTCCTACTCTAGCTGTCAAAGGGACGTACGGTTATTTCCCCAAATTAGCTAGGCCACAAAAGGGGGATAGCACAGTACTGAACAGGACCTGCAGCACTAAATGCAAAGGATTAATGGCATTTGGCAAAATATCCTGAAGCTTAAAAACTAGTTTTTATTCAAGACGCCAAAAATAAAGCTCTATTGCAACAATACCACCCTGTCCCTTAAGACTGATTCGTTCATGCCAGTAGGCCAGTGCAAAGATAGCGTAGGAACAATCCCTGTGCCCAAACAGGTAAGCCCGAGCTCCGATCGAAATAGGGCCTCGGACCTCATCTAAATAAATTAGGTGAGCTGCCTGCGCGTGTCGGGCCTCCAGGGGGCAGGTCGTCCATGTGGACCGATCCAATTTGCATCACTTGCCAAGCCGAGAGTGGCCCTAGGGCAAGTCCTAGAGGTTGGGGAGGGTAACAGGAGGGGAGCTGAGCAGCAGTAGCGCTGTTGAACTAGGAGGAGCGCTCCCATTTCTCCTGGCTCCACATTAAAGCACGTTTTAAAATGAAAAACAAACCCATTTGTTGGCGGCTGCTGGCTAGGCCACAGCAAACTCTTCAAAACCTGAGCGGAGCAGGCCCGGCACTTAGTCCACTCAACACTTATCTACTATCTGACTGCCACATCCCTTTCCAGTCATTGCCAGTATTTTCCCATTAATCCGTAATTTCTCTGCTTATTTCATATCATTGAGTGCACGACTTTAACTACTTATCTAAATTAAACGGCACCTGCCAATTGTTTGCCCATCTCCCCAAAGAAGTAACTAATTTTTGGGCAGCTGTCCAGCGCACTCCACTGGTCAGCCACCCAAGAGTTAATATTTGCCCACCAATTTCAACAGGTTAAAGGATAATGTCAGATAGTTAATCAGGCAAGATAGCAAACAAATGGAACTACAAACCACTTCCCAAATTTCCTTCTTGGCTGTCTCACCGCAAACTATGACAACATGGCTAATAAAATGCCGCTTAACCAATCTGTATACATGTAAAACTCTATAGGAAACAATCCAAGTATAAGGAAACAGACCGTTTTTTTGGCTGAAAACAGTAGATATATAAGTTGGCTATGTAAAAACCAAATTTAATCTACTGTAGGCAGGTATATAAGGATCAGCTTGGCAAAGTGAGGTGCAGAACCTCATGACAGGAGCGCAGGTTTTCACCTGAAAGTCAGTAGCGACATGAAATGTCCTGCCTCCCAGCCCAAGTGATCCCCTGCTCTGTGCTTCCATCAAGTGAGGCTCTGGGCCTGGAACAGAACCGTACTCAATTTAGCCTACAGAGCAAGATAAGTGGAACTGACATTACTGTGCAATACATGCGGAATTTGGTGAGTGACAGTGGAAGTGAAAGCCAAGGTGAGGGAATCCGAAATTTTTTGGGGCCATTAGAACCACATTATCCACTGGCTATTTTCAATCACTGAACAAATGAGTACTCTCCACTTAACTTACACCACATTTCTAAACCATTAAAATTCATCACTTTGTGTTTTTGTTCCTTTTTCCCGCTCCCATCTTCAGTTTTAAAGGTGGAGCAAAAAAGTGTTTCAATAGCTTAAAAGCAGCTTTAAGCACTAGACTCAAAAATAAAATGGTTTGCATTTACATAGTGCATCATTGCATCAAAATGCTTCAAAGTATTTTAAGGACACAGATTTAAGATAATTAGCAAAATCACCAGGGGGGAGATGAGGTGGGGTTTTTTCTGCAGCGAGTTGTTGTGATGTGGAATGCACTGCCTGAAAGGGCGGTGAAAGCAGATTCAATAATAACTTTCAAAAGGGAATTGGATAAATACTTGACAAGGAAAAATTTGCAGGGCTATGGGGAACAAGCAGGGGGAGTGGGACTAATTGGAGAGCTCTTTCAAAGAGCCGGCACAGGCACGATGGGCTGAATGATTCTGTGCTGTATGATTCTAAGTGAGCAATGGTTATATAGGGAAACACAGCAGCCATTCTCACCAATAATATTACTCAAAGAATGAACATGTATTTATACAACACTTTATCACGTCTCTCAGAAACGTGGAAGGGGTATCAGTGGGAGAGCATTCTGGTGCTATTGATCTTAATTCAGTTAGATTTAGGGTAGTTATGGAAAAGGACAAAGATAGACCAGGAATAAAAGTTCTCAATTGGGGAAAAGCCAATTTTGCTAAGCTGAGATGGGATTTAGCCAAAGTGGACTGGAAACAGCTACTTGAAGGTAAATCAGTGTTAGAGCAGTGGGAGGCATTCAAGGAGGAGATCCGGAGGGTTCAGAGCAAGTATGTTCCCTTAAAGAAAAAGGGTGGGACTAACAAATCTAGAGCCCCCTGGATGTCAAGGGACATACAGGGTAGGATAAAGAAAACAAGGGAGGCTTATGACAGATACCGAGGGCGCAATACTGCAGAAACTCTGGAGGAGTATAGAAAGTGCAAGGGTGCAATTAAAAAAGGAAATTAGGAAAGCAAAGAGAGAGCATGAAAAAAATTTGGCAAGTAAAATCAAGGAAAACCCAAAGATATTTTTATAAATACATTAAGAGCACGAGGATAACTAAAGAAAAGAGTTTGGCCTATTAGCAACCATAAAGGTAATCTGTGTGTGGAGGCGGAAGACGTGGGTATGGTTCTTAATGAATACTTTGTGGCTGTTTTCACAAAAAAGAGCGGCGATGCAGACATTGCAATCAGGGAGCAGGAGTGTGAAATATTAGATGAAATAAACATAGTGAGAGAGGAAGTATTAAGGGGCTTAGCAGCTTTGAAAGTGGATAAATCCCCAGGCCCAGATGAAATGTATCCCAGGCTGTTAAGAGAAGCAAAAGAGGAAATAGCAGATGCTCTGACCATCATTTTCCAATCATCTCTGGCTACAGGTGTGGTGCCGGAGGACTGGAGGACTGCTAATGTGGTACCATTGTTTAAAAAGGGAGAAAAGGATAGACCGAGTAATTACAGGCCAGTCAGCCTAACCTCGATGGTGGGAAAATTATTGGAAAAAATTCTGAGGGACAGGATAAATCTTCATTTAGAAAGACACGGATTAATCAAGGATAGTCAGCATGGATTTGTCAAGGGTCTGACGAACTTGATTGAATTTTTTGAGGAGGTAACAAGGAGGGTCGATAAGGGTAGTGCGTTTGATGTAGTGTATATGGATTTTAGCAAAGCTTTTGATAAGGTCCCACATGGCAGACTGGTCAAGAAACTGAAAGCCAATGGGATCCGGGGCAAAGTGGCAAGTTGGATCCAAAATTGGCTCAGAGGTGTTTTTGTGACTGGAAGGCTGTTTCCAGTGGGGCTCTGGAGGTACTAGGTCCCTTGCTTTTTATGGTATATATCAATGATTTAGACTTGAATGTAGGGAGTATGATTAAGAAGTTTGCAGATGATACTAAAATCAGCCGTGTGGTTGATAATGAAGAAGAAAGCTGTAGACTGCAGGAAGATATCAATGAACTGGTCAGGTGGGCAGAACAGTGGCAAATGGAATTCAATCCGGAGAAGTGTGAGGTAATGCATTTGGAGAGGGCTAACAAGGCAAGGGAATATATAATAAATGGTAGGACACTGAGAAGTGCAGAGGGTCAGAGGGACCTGTCCACAAATCCCTGAAGGTAGCAGGCCAAGTAGATAAGGTGGTAAAGAAGGCATATGGAATACTTGCCTTTGTTAGCCGAAACATAGAATACAAGAGCAGGGAGGTTATGCTTGAACTGTATAAAACACTAGTTAGGCCTCAGCTAGAATACTGCGTGCAGTTCTGGTCACCACATTACAGGAAAGATGTGATTGCACTAGAGAGTGTACAGAGGAGATTTACAAGGATGTTGCCTCGACTGGAGAATTTTAGCGGTGAAGAAAGATTGAATAGGCTGGGTTTGTTTTCTTTGGAACAGAGGAGGCTGAGGGGAGACCGAATTGAGGTGTATAAAATTATGATGGGGCCTAGATAGAGTGGATAGGAAGGACTTATTTCCCTTAGCAGAGGGGTCAACAACCAGGGGGCATAGATTTAAAGTAATTGGCAGGAGGTTTAGAGGGGATTTGAGGGGAAATTTCTTCACCCAGAGGGTGGTGGGGGTCTGGAACTCACTGCCTGAAAGGGTGGTAGAGGCAGAAACTCACCACATTTAAAAAGTGCTTGGATGTGCACTTGAAGTGCCGTAACCTACAGGGCTACGGACCAAGAGCTGGAAAGTGAGATTAGGCTGGATAGCTCTTTCCCGGCCGGCGCGGACACGATGGGCCGAAATAGCCTCCGTCCGTGCTGTAAATTTCTATGATTCTATGTCACAAACTGCTTCACGTATAAGGAATTATGTTATTTCAGCAAACTTTACACATAGCAAGGACCTGCAAACAGCACTTAAAAGGGTTGAATTATGACAAGAGAGAAAGAGAGGGTGTGTAAAGTTCGGACGACAGGACATCGACTTGAAACGTTACCTCTGTTTTTCTCTCCACAGATGCTGCCTGCTGAGTATTTCCAGCATTTTCTATTTTTATTTCAGATTTCCCGCATCCATAATATTTTGCTTTTGAATTATGGCAAGCTGCATAAACTTGGTTTGCATTCCCTTGAGTTTAGAAGGCTGATGGATTATCTAATCAAGCTGTTTAAAATTATAAAGGGATTTAATAGGGTAGATACAGAGAAGCTATTTCCTCTGCTGGGGGAATCCAGAGTAAGTGGGCACAATCTTAAAATTAGAGCTAGCCTAGTAAGGATCGAAATCAGGAACTGAAATTTTGAAGATTGAGATCGCTAGATTTTTGTTGGGTAGGGGTACCACAGGATATGGACCAAAGGCAGGTAAATGGAACTGAGGTACAGATCAGCCACGATCTAACGGAATGGCAAAATAGGCCTCCTGTTCCTATGTAGCAAGATCCCGCAAACAGCAATGAGGCAAATGAAACTAGTTCATCTGGGTTTTTTTGATAGTGTTGTTTGAGGGAGGAACTGGTTGTGAGGAAAACTCCCTGCTCTTCTTCAACGAGTACCGTGGAAACTTTAACATCCAGCTTAAACAGTGGAACAGTGAAAGTAAGCATGCAGGTGCAGCAGGCAGTTAAGAAGGCAAATGGTATGTTGGCCTTCGTAGCGAGAGGGTTTGAGTACAGGAACAAGGATGTCTTGCTGCAGTTGTACAGGGCCTTGGTGAGACCGCACCTTGAGTATTGTGTGCAGTTTTGGTCGCCTTATCTGAGGAAGGATGTTCTTGCCATGGAAGGAGTGCAGCGAAAATTCACCAGGCTGATACCTGGGATGGCAGGAATGACGTATGAGGAGAGATTGAGTCGACTGGGCTTATACTCACTGGAGTTTAGAAGAATGAGAGGGGATCTCATTGAAACTTATAAAATTCTAACAGGACTAGACAGACTAGATGCTGGAAGGATGTTTCCGATGGCCGGGGAGTCCAGAACCAGGGGTCACAGTCTAAGGATAAGGGGTAAGCCATTTAGGACAGAGATGAGGAGCAATTTCTTCACCCAGAGAGTGGTGAACCTGTGGAATTCTCTACCAAAGAAGGCAGTAGAGGCCAATTCATTAAATATATTCAAGAAGGAGTTGGATATATTTCTTAAGGCTAAAGGGATCAAGGGGTATGGGGAGAAGGCAGGAACAGGGTACTGAATTTGGATGATCAGCCATGATCTTATTGAATGGCGGAGCAGGCTCGAGGGACCGAATGGCCTACTCCTGCTCCTATCTTCTATGTTTCTATGTCTCAATCAAAGGACGGCACCTCTGACCAAGCAGCACCCCCTCAGTACTTGGGTCAAACGGTGGTGGGAGCACTGCTGATAAGTGAAGTGCTCGATAGCCCCTGGGTCTCAACACCAGCCATGTGAGTGAACTTGCCTATGGCACCAGAAGAGTTAACCTATTCAAATAGGTTTCACAACTGAGGGGGAGAGAGGGAGAGAAAAGAAAAAAATAGAAATGTGTGCACAAGCAGATTGTAGCTGCAGTTTCATCAAACACATAGATGTTGCCAAACACGATGAGGCTCTTCTTTCTTAAGTCCAGATATAAAAAGAACTTCCATTTATATAGCACCTTTCATGACCTCACGACGTACATTACAGGAAAGATGTGATTGCACTAGAGAGGGTACAAAGCAGATTTACGAGGATGTTGCCAGGACTGGAGAATTTTGGCTATGAGGAAAGATTGGATAGGCTGGGGTTGTTTTCTTTGGAACAGAGGAGGCTGACAGGAGACTTAATTGAGGTGTATAAAATTATGAGGGGCCTAGATAGAGTGGATAGGAAGGACCTATTTCCCTTAGCAGAGAGGTCAATAACCAGGGGGCATAGAAACATAGAAAATAGGAGCAGGAGTAGGCCATTCGGCCCCTCGAGCCTGCTCCGCCATTCAATGCAATCATGGCTGATCATCCAAGTTCAGTACTCAGTCCCTGCATTCTCCCCATACCCCTTGATCCCTTTAGCCTTAAGAAATATATCCAACTCCTTCTTGAATATATTTAATGAATTGGCCTCTACTGCCTTCTGTGGTAGAGAATTCCACAGGTTCACCACTCTCTGGGTGAAGAAATTCCTCCTCATTTCTGTCCTAAAAGGCTTGCCCCTTATCCTTAGACTGTGACCCCTGGTTCTGGATTCCCCGACCATCGGGAGCATCCTTCCTGCATCTAGTCTGTCCAGTCCTGCCAGAATTTTATAAGTTTCAATGATATCCCCTCTCATTCTTCTAAACTCCAGCGAGTACAAGCCCAATCAACCCAATCTCTCCCCATACGTCATTCCTGCCATCCCAGGTATCAGCCTGGTGAATCTTCGCTGAACTCCTTCCATGGCACGAATATCCTTCCTCAGATAAGGCGACCAAAACTGCACACAATACTCAAGATGTAGTCTCACCAAGGCCCTGTACAACTGCAGCAAGACATCCTTGTTCCTGTACTCAAACCCTCTCGCTATGAAGGCCAACATACCATTTGCCTTCTTAACCGCCTGCTGCACCTGCATGCTTACCTTCAGCGACCGGTGCACAAGGACACCCTGGTCTCGTTGCACTTCCCCTTCTCCCAATCTATTGCCATTCAGATAATAATCTGCCTTCCTGTTTTTGACACCAAAGTGGATAACCTCACATTTATCCACGTTATATTGCATCTGCCATGCTTCTGCCCAATCACCCAACCTGTCCAAATCATACTGGAGTTTCTCGGCATCCTCCTCACAGCACACACGCCCACCCAGCTTTGTGTCGTCTGCAAATTTGGAGATATTACATCTAGTTCCCTTGTCTAGATCATTAATATATATTGTGAATAGCTGGGGTCCAAGGACCGATCCCTGCGGTGCCCCACTAGTCACTGCCTGCCACTCGGAAAAAGACCCGTTTATTCCAACTCTTTGCTTTCTATCTGCCAACCAGTTCTCTATCCAAGTCAATACCATGCCCCCAATCCCATGTGCCTTAACTTTACACGCTAATCTCTTATGTGGGACCTTATCGAAAGCCTTCTGAAAGTCCAAATACACCACATCCACTGGTTCTCCCTTATCTATTCTACCAGTTACATCCATTAACATAGATTTAAAGTAATTGGTAGAAAGATCAGTGGGGAGCTGAGGTGAGGGTGGGGTCTGGAACTCACCCCTGCCACCTTCAACGATTTGTGCACATGTACCCCCAGATCTCTCTGTTCGTGCACCCCCTTTAGGAGTGTACCATTTCGTTTATATCTCCTCTCCTCATTCTTTCCACCAAAATGTATCACTTCACGCCTTTCTGCATTAAATTTCAGCTGCCACGTGTCCGCCCATTTTACCAGCTATGTCTTCCTGAAGTCTATCACTCTCCTCCTCACTGTTCACTATACTTCCAAGTTTTGTGTCACCTGCTGAGCATTTACAGCACTTTCTGTACGTATGTCCATAAACCTGTAATCACCTGCATATTTCTTATCTAAGACACTCTGTAACCAGTTCAGGAATTAAAGCTCTCAACACAAGTACAGCGGAACCGCGATTATCTGTCTGCCAGAACGCTCATAGCAGTCGATGCTCCTCACTGGAGACATTAGTGGTTAGTCAGGGCTTCAGGTCAGGGGGCCAGTGGGAGCTGGGGCTGACAATTTTTAAAAAAGTTTTGTGTTTAAACTAAAACAAATTCACAAAGTTCATCTGTTGAAGGGATATTAGTGTCTGCCAATTTATATGCTGTCCAATGGGAATATCCCAAGGCACACTCAAGCAGCTTCACAGAAAAACAACGGGAGACTCGACACCAGGCTGGCCTATTATCGATACAAAACTGTGGGACCGATAAAACCACATCACAGAGGAAGGTTACAGAGGAAGAAAATGGGCATTTTTTAAAATGTCATACCAAATTTTGAAAAAAGTATACCTTTTTCAGCTCTCTAATTGGCTCAACTAGTATATCCTGTGGGTAGTTTACTAATCTACAGCAATCCAGAACATCTCTTCCCTCAATTCCCATTTTCTCCCCCTGGTTCCCCTCAGACAGAACTGTCCAACCTCTGCTTCATGCCGACTAATATCCCCAGCAGCTTAAAGTCCTTACCCTTGAGGAGGGTGGAGAAGCAACAAAGATGATGCTGGGATACCGGGGGTTTACATTAGAGGAAAGATAAAAGAAGTTGAATTTGATCTCTTTGGAAAAGAGCCTTCAAGATTATAGAAGGGGACTGACAAAGTTGATCCAACAAATTGTTCACCATGGCATAGAGGTCAATTACCAGGGAGATTAGGGGGAAAAAAAATCAATTGGGACATTTTAAAGTTTAACAGAGTTGTGGAACCAGTTACCAGGGAAAGCCCCAAGGCAAACAGAACAAATGGTCTTGAGAAGCAATGGATGCATTCTGGAGAGAAAAGGGATTGAGAGATGTGGTGAGAAGGGGTAAGCGGGGTTGAGATTAGTCAAAAAGGGACAGGCTTGTTGGTCCTGATAGTTTTATCCTGGTCCAACAAATTCCGGTTGTTAGGGCTATAGGGGTTGGGGGCATTTAGGGCATACCTTGCAAACACGGGCCACTCTGGGAACTCGCACTGCTTTGTAGTATTCAAACTCCCGGGCTGTCTCACTGAAGAAGAAGTAGAGCTTGTCATCATCACCGCTGCCCTCATTTTCTCTGACAAATGTCGATCCCACAAACTCGGGGTCTAAGGGGAGGGAGGAAGTTAGATCATTAATTGACAACCTAAGTAACAATGTATTTGTTTAACATTTACTGAAATAAACATGTAATGAAACAGGATATCTCACTAATTTCCACAAGTACTGCCAGTGGAGTTTCATAGTAGAAATGTTTTTATAGAAAACTGATATTAGATTCCACCCCGACCCACCCAGTGTTCCTCCCTCTTCTAAAGAAACTGCTCCCCTTCCACCTACACCCTTACCTCCCCCACGTGTGAGGAGCTAATGGACTTCTTTGTCTCAAAGACTGAGACCATCCATTTTGCTGCCTCTGCCACAACCCTCCCTTCCCCTAGCCCACCAAGCTAAACTGCCTATTTCCACCTCCGTAATATCACCCATCTCCGCCCCTGCCTCAGCACCTCTCATCCATGCTTTTATTACCTCCAGACTCCACTATTCCAATGCTCTTTGTTATTCGTTCATAGGATGTGGGCGTCACTGGCAAGGCCAACATTTATTGCCCCTCTTGGCCGGTCTCCCATCTTTTAGTCTCTATAAACTTCAGTTCATCTAAAGCTCTGCTACCAAAATTCTGACACGCACCAAGTCCAGTTTACCTATCATTCCTGTGCTCGCTAACCTACATTGGCTCCTGATCCAGTAACTCCTCGATTTTAAAATTTTCATCCTTTTGTTCAAGTTACTTCACGGTCTTGCCCCTCCCTATCTCTGTAACCTCCTCCAGTCCTACAACTGTCCGATAACTCTGCGTTCCTCCAATTCGGGTCTCTTGTGCAGTCCTAATTTCTTTCGCTCCACCATTGTTGGCCGTGCCTTCAGCCATCTAGGCCTTAAGCTCTGGAGTTTCCTCCCTAAACCTCTCCGTCTCTCTCCTCCTTTAAGGCTCTCCTTAAAACCTACCTCTTTGACCAAGTTTAGGTTACCTGCCCGAATTTCTCCTTATGTGACTCAATGTCGAATATTGTCTGATAACACACCTGTGAAGCGCCTTGGGACATTTTACTACCTTAATGGCGCTACATAAATGCAAGTTGTTGTTGAGGGGCGTCGTGTTCCACACACAGTGAAGGACTAATTTTAAATTTCGCCGATGGTGGGAAAAGAAGGCTGCTATGAGTCTAATCAACGCTAGTATAGAATCATAGAATGGTTACGGCACAGAAGGAGACCATTCAGCCCGTCGAGCCCATGCCAGCTCTCTGCAAGAGCACTTCAGCTAGTCCCACTCCCCCGCCCTTTCCCTGTACCCTGGCAAATTTCTTTCCTTCAGGTACTTATCCAATTCCCTTTTGAAAGCCATGATTGAGTCTGCCTCTGTTGAGTCTGTGTGTCCCAGTTATGCTTATGGTCAATCACTGGACACAGACAACAAGAATAACTTTTAACAGGTCTTTACTATTCGGAGGTCAGGGCTGAACTGCCCAGCAAATCCCTACACAACACTTATATACCGGTGTGGTCACCACCGGTATTACAGTATACAGCAGCCAAGAGAAAGTAGTACATCTCTTAAGGTAGTTCTCTTAAGGTGGAACAGGTTACATACACCACAATCCTCCCTTTTTAGCTTAACAGTTATATCCCCATTTAACATAACATAATAACATATATATATATACAACTTCATGCAAAACAGTTCAAAGATTCAGTCTCTGAGGAGGCCTCCTGATTCGAGTTGGATAACGCCTTTCAGGGGTCTCTGATTCTCGTTGCTGGGGTGACTCATCTAGTTGGTCTCTTATGGATTGGACATCATCATCAGGTACATTCACTTCTGAGGTAGATGCTTCAGGTTCACTAACTTCTTCGACGGTTGTCTCTGCCGTAACCATGGGTTCAACCCTTGTTCTCGATTCTACCAGTTGGTCAGCATGACGCCGTATTACATTTTCACCAATATCTACCGTGTACATCAGGGGTCCTTGTCTGGCCCGAATTGTTCCAGATTGCCATTTCTCGTTTTTATAGTCCCGGGCTAACACTGGTTGTCCTATTTTGAAACTCCGAGTGGTCTTGTTATTTATATGCTGGAACTGTTTGTTTTCAACTTCCCTCCGCACATTTGGTTTTAACAAGTCCAACCTGGACCGCAACCTCCTGTTATAGAACATCATGGCAGGACTTTGGTTTGTCACTGCATGAGTGGCGTTTCGATATGCCAGTAGGAATTTGTCCACCTTGTGTTGTAGTGGAATCTGATCTTCGCTCATGGCCTTTATTGCTTTTTTGAACGTTTGTACAAATCTCTCGGCCAACCCGTTTGTAGTCGGATGATATGGGGCAGAGGTATAATGTTTCACCCCATTCTTCTTCATGAATTTCTGGAATTCTTCTGACACGAACTGCGGTCCGTTGTCTGAACATATTTGTTCTGGCAATCCATTTCTTGCAAATATCGTTCTTAGCACCGCGATCGTCTTTTCCGAGGTAGTGGTAGTCATCTTAATCACTTCTGGCCATTTAGAATGTGCGTCCACCGCAATTAAAAACATGGAGTCCATGAATGGACCAGCAAAGTCAATATGTACACGTTGCCATGGGGTTGAAGGCCATTCCCATGGATGCAGCGGTGCAATCGGAGGTGCATTTTGCACTTTTTGGCACCCTGAGCAGCTTTTCGTCAGATCCTCTATCTGTTGGTCGATACCCGGCCACCACACATAAGCCCTAGCAAGGCTTTTCATCTTGACTCCCCCCAGATGACCTTCATGCAGTTCCTTTAGAACTCTCTCTCTTAACTTAGGAGGAATAATCACCCTTGTTCCATACATCAATGTTCCTTGACAGACGGACAGCTGTTCTCGTCTTGCTGAGAATGCCGGTAACAGTGGATCACCATGTGCTGGCCATCCCTTCACTGTCACTTCGTAGACCCGGGACAGTGTCGGGTCGTTCCTGGTTTCTCTTTCAATACTTGCATTGGTGACTGGTAAACATTCGATGATGGTCGAGTGAAATAACTCAACAGGATCAACCGTCGGTGCCTCCTCCTCTGTAGGTAGTGGCAGGCGCGACAGCCCATCAGCATTACCATGCTGCTTTGTACCTTTGAATTCAATCTGATATTGATGTGCCCCTAGGAAAAGGGACCATCTCTGGAGTCTCTGTGCTGTCATCACCGAAACACCCTTCTTAGGGTTAAAAATGGATACCAACGGCTGGTGGTCTGTCAGAAGCGTAAACTTTTGGCCCTGCAGGTAATGATTAAACTTCTTTATTCCCCACACAAGGCTGAGAGCCTCCCTATCTATTTGAGCATAGTTGCGCTCCGCGGAGGTCAATGATCTGGATGCGAACGCGACTGCCCTCTCCAGGCCATTTGGCAACTTGTGTGAGAGTACTGCCCCAATACCATATGGAGAAGCATCACAAGCCAAACGAATAGGCAGCGTTGGGTTGAAGTGAGCCAACACTTCCTCTGAGGTGATCAATGCCTTGCTTTTGCGAAAGGCCCTCTTACAGTCCTCGCTCCACTTCCATGGTACTCCCTTCTGCAAAAGAGCGTTCAGCGGGTGCAGCACCGTGGATAAATTTGGCAGAAACTTATGGTAATAGTTAATCAACCCTAGGAACGACCTCAACTGGGATACATTATCCGGAGCGGGAGCCTTCACAACAGCTTCAATCTTGTCAGGAGACTTATGAAGCCCCTCCTGGTCAATGACATGACCACAGTACGAGATCCGCTTCTGAAAGAACTCACATTTCTGGCGATTAACTCGAAGTCCATATTCTTTCAATCTGGTGAGCACCAGTTCCAAATTTGCAAGGTGTTCCTCGTCATCATCTCCTGTAATCAGAATATCGTCCAGGTAACATTGTGTGCCTGGAATTCCCTGTAATACCTGCTCCATGACCCTCTGCCAAATTGCTGGAGCCGATGCCACTCCAAAAACCAGTCTATTATACCGGTACAAGCCTCTATGCGTGTTGATCGTGAGATACTGGCGTGACTCTTCCTCAACTTCCATCTGTAAGTACGCCTGCGCCAGGTCTATCTTGAAGTGTTTCCCGCCAGACAACGAAGCGAAGATATCCTCAATCCGCGGAAGCGGATACTGCACCGTGTGAAGCACCGGATTAACAGTGATCTTGAAATCTCCACAGATGCGAACCTTCCCCGGTTCCCCCGGCTTGTTGCTCGATGAACGCTTCATGACGGGAACAATGGGCGTAGCCCACTCACTCCAGTCTACCTTAGACAGTACTCCTGAACGTTCTAGCCCTTCCAGCTCAGCTTCCACAGCAGGTTGTATCGCATAAGGTACCGGTCTGGCTTTGAAAAATTTCGGGTTTGCATGTTCTTCAACCTTGATGTTTGCCGTAATTCCTCTCAGTGTTCCCAGTCCCTGTTGGAACACCTCTTTAGCATCGTCCAATATTCTGGACAATCGTTTAGGTTTGACATCTTTTTTACCGGAATCTACCGTTAGTGCTTTTAAGGAATGCCAGTCCATATTTATTTTCCTAATCCACTCCCGTCCCAGTAGTGGTGGACCTCCCTCAGGTAGCACATATAAGTCCATTCCTCGGCTTTCTTTGCCCTTGTGGACCACCTTTACCTCTATCTTCCCGATGGGGTATACTCTTTGCCCCGTGTATGTTTTCAATACAATCTCCGTATCCTGTAGGGGAATATGTGGGAATAACCTTTTGTAATCTTGCTTATTCATGACCGTCAATGCCGATCCAGTGTCCAATTCCATCTTCACTTGGACTCCTGCTATCTGAAGTGTGACCCAAATTGTTTGGAGGTCTGCTTCCTTACCAACATTGTGTACTCTTAGACTACACAGTTCATTACTGCTGGAGTCTGAATCTGACTTCTGTTCGTTCGAACTGTTCTCTGTCACCTTGTGTACCTTTCTGTACTTTTCCTGCGGTGACTTTTTGTTGCTGGTCTTCTTTCCTGACCGGCATACTTTAGCTATGTGACCAAGCCTGCCACATTTTCTGCATTCCTGATTTTTGAACCAGCACTGGTTCTGATCGTGCGTTGTCTTTCCACAACGATAACATTTTACTGTACCCAAGACCATTTGATTGGTGCTGAGTTCCGGTGACCGTAGCTGCATTTCCGCCGTGCCTCTCGCTGCGGCTTCTTGCGATGCTGCAATAGTGACAGCTTTATCAAGCGTAAGATCATTCTCCTCAAGCAGTCGCTTTTGTGTTCCTTCTTTTAACAATCCACACACAAATTTATCTCTCAGCGCATCTGCTAGTCCTGTTCCAAACTGACAGTACTTCGATAGCTTACGCAGTTCAATTAAAAATTCAGCGTTGCTTTCGTCTTTCAGCTGCGTTCTTCTGTAAAATTTAAATCGTTCCGCTATCATCAGCGGCGTGGGGTTTAAATGATTTTTCAGGACAGTAACAATATTCGCGAAAGTCTGATCCGCCGGTTTATTTGGTGATAGAAGGTGCTTCAATAGCCCGTATGTCTTCGCACCCATTGAGCTTAATAAGGTTAGTGCTTTCTCATCATCTGGTACCTTATTTGCTTTACAATAAACTTCCATGCGTTCTACATACGTGGTCCAATCTTCGATATCGCTATCAAAGGTATTAATGTTCCCATGTTTAGGCATCCTTGCAAGTTTTTAAATTTTTCTTTTTCTCAAAATGGCAGCTTCCCGCGCTTGTCTTCTTCCCCCGCCTACTAAAATGGCGGCTTCCCGCGCTTGGCGGTCTTTCCCGCGCTCGTCTTCTTCCCCCGCCGACTACAATGGCGGATACCCGCGTTTGCCTTCTTCCCCCGCTGGCTGCAATGGCGATTGCCGTGCTGCTGCCGTTCTCGCCTCCCCAGCGGTTCTCAATTCCCCGACGCTGCTTGCCTCGCAGCCCCGCTTGCAGCCCGGTCCTTTACACCGGCTGCGTTTGAGTTCTCCGCGGCTCTCGTGCCTTAAGCTGCCCCAGTCGCTGCGCTTCTCGGCCTCGATTGCAGCCCGGCCCTTTCTACCGGCCATGGTCGAGTTCTCCGCCCTTATTCCTCCGTTTTCCCTCCCCTACTCCACAGCCAACGCGGCCGACTTTCTGCTCGTGTCGCTGATCGGCTTACCCACCACCGTGGTAGAAGGGATGATCACTGCCTGTCGCTGATGGAGGGCTTCGTGGTCAGAATTTTTCTTTTTAACCCGGGTTCTCGATGCCTCCCGTGCGATGGTGCTCAGCAGGATGATGAGGGCGGATGCCTCTTCTCGACGCCCGTTCTGAGGACGAAGCTGCCTTGGATGTAAAACTGCCGCAGGGTAAGATCGGACTCGTCGCCACTGTTGAGTCTGTGTGTCCCAGTTATGCTTATGGTCAATCACTGGACACAGACAACAAGAATAACTTTTAACAGGTCTTTACTATTCGGAGGTCAGGGCTGAACTGCCCAGCAAATCCCTACACAACACTTATATACCGGTGTGGTCACCACCGGTATTACAGTATACAGCAGCCAAGAGAAAGTAGTACATCTCTTAAGGTAGTTCTCTTAAGGTGGAACAGGTTACCTACACCACAGCCTCCACCACCCTTTCAGGCAGTGCATTCCAGATCACAACCACTCGCTGCATAAAAAAGTTTTTCCTCATGTTGCCTTTGGTTCTTTTGCCAATCACCTTAAATCTGTGTCCTCTGGTTCTCAACCTTTCCGCCAATGGGAACAGTTTCTCCCTATCTACTCTGTCTAGACCCCTCATGATTTTGAATACCTCTATCAAATCTGCTTTCAACCTTCTCTGCTCTAAGGAGAACAACCCCAACTTCTCTAGTCTATCCACGTCCCTCATCCCTGGAATCATTCTCGTAAATATTTTCTGCACCCTCTCTAAGGCCTTCAAATCCTCCTAAAGTACAGTGCCTCGAACTGGACACAATACTCGAGTTGAGGCCAAACCAGTGTTTTATTAAAGCTCATCATAACTTCCTTGCTTTTGTACTCTATGCCTCTATTTATAAAGCCCAGTATCCCGTATGACTTTTTAACTGCTTTCTCAACCTGCCCTGCCACCTTCAACGATTTGTGCACATATCCCCAGGTCTCTCTGTTCATGCACCCCCTTTAGGATTGTACACTTTAGTTTATATTGCCTCTCCTCGTTCTTCCTACCAAAATGTATCACTTTGCACTTTTCTGCGTTAAATTTCATCTGCCACGTGTCCACCCATTTTACCAGCCTGTCTATGTCTTCTTGAAGTCTATCACTACCCACCTCACTGTTCACTATACTTCCAAGTTTTGTGTCATTTGCAAATTTAGAAATTATACCCTGTACTCCCAGGTGCAAGTCATTAATATATATCAAGAAAAGCAGTGGTCCAAGTACCGACCCTTGAGGAACACCACTGTATACCTTCCTCCAGTCCAAAAAACAACCGTTCACCACTACTCTCTGTTTCCTGTCACTTAGCCAATTTTGTATCCATGCTGCCACTGTTCCTTTTCTTCCATGGGCTTCAACTTTGCTGGCAAGCCTATTATGTGGCAGTTTATCAAACGCTTTTTGGAAATCCATATACACCATGTCAACCGCATTGCCCTCATCAACCCTCTCTGTTACCTCTACAAAAAACTCAATCAAGTTAGTTAAACATGATTTGCCATTAACAAATCTGTGCTGGCTTTCCTTAATTAATCCACACTTGTCCAAGTGACTGTTAACTTTGTCCCTGATTATCATTTCTAAAAGCTTCCCCACTACTGAGGTTAAACTGACTGGCCTGTACTTGCTGGGTTTATCCTTGCACCCTTTTTTGAACAAGGGTGTAATATTTGCAATTCTCCAGTCCTCTGGTACCAGCCCCGTATCTAAGGAGTATTGGAATATTATGGCCAGTACCTCTGCGATTTCCCCTCAGCATCCTAGGATGCATCCCATCCGGTCCTGGTGACTTATCAACTTTAAGTACAGACAGCCTTTCTAGTACCTCCTCTTTATCAATTTTTATCTCATCCAGTATCTCTACTGCCTCCTCTTTCATTATGACTTTGGCAGCATCTTCTTCCTTGGTGAAGACAGATGCAAAGAACTCATTTAGTACCTCAGCTATAACCCCTGCCTCCATACGTCGGTCTCCTTTTTGGTCCCTAAACGGTCCCATCCCACCTCTTAGTATCCATTTATTATTTACTAGCTGGGGGGGCCCGGCGTTGCCAGGGCAGTTTAGAGGGCCGCGCGGTTGACAGCCGGCCGCTGCCCCGCTCTGTGTCTCGGGCCGCGCGGTTGACGACCGGCCGCTGCCGCTCCCCTGCTCTGTGTCTCGGGCCAAGCAGTTGTGAGGCCCGGCCCGAGTGACCCCAACTCACCTCCCGCTCCGGCGGGCCGACGCAGCTGCCCCGCTCGCTGTTGAGGAAAAGCAGGGGAAAAAATGGTGGTGACTTTTCGGGAGGCTGCAGGATTAGGTCCCGCCCGTGACGCACCGATTGGTCAACCATCAGGTCACTGAGTTTTGTGTTAGCTGCCAATCTATTCTCATATACTCTCTCTTTGCCCCTTATTTTCTTTTTCACTTCCCCTCTGAACTTTCTATATTCAGCCTGATTCTCACTTGTATTCTCAACCTGACATCTGTCATACACGTTCTTTTTCTGTTTCATCTTACTCTCTATCTCTTTCGTCATCCAGGGAGCTCTGGCTTTAGTTGCCCTACCTTTCCCCCTCGTGGGAATGTACCTCGACTGTACCCGAACCATCTCTTCTTTAAAGGCAGCCCATTGTTTGATTACACTTTTGCCTGCCAATCTTTGATTCCAATTTACCCAGGCCAGCCGTTATCAACCCACTGAAATTTGCCTTCCTCCAATTAAGTATTTTAACTCTAGATTGCTCCCTGTCCTTTTCCATAGCTAATCTAAACCTTGATACTATGATTGCAGTTCCCTAAATGTTACCCGACTGACACTTGCTCCACTTGACCAACCTCATTCCCCAGAAGCAGATCCAGCAATGCCTCATTCCTTGTTGGGCCTGAAACGTACTGATCAAGAAAGTTCTCCTAAACACATTTCAGAAATTCTTCCCCCTCTCTGCCCTTTACACTATTACTATCCCAGTCTATATTAGGATAATTGAAGTCACCCATTATTACTATATAGTTCTTGTCGTCGAATTACAGTATGCAGACGATGCTTGCGTCTGCGCTCACTCGGAGGTCAAACTCCAAACCATCGTCAACACCTTCACTGAAGCGTACGAGAGCATGGGCCTTACACTAAACATCCGTAAGACAAAGGTCCTCTACCAAACTGCCCCCGCCACACAGTACTGCCCCCCGATTATCAAAATCTACGACAAGGCCTTGGACAACGTGGACCACTTTCCATAACTTGGGAGCCTACTATCAACAAGGGCAGACGTCGACGACGAAGTCCAACACCGCCTTCAGTGTGCCAGTGCAGCCTTCGGTCGCCTGAGGAAGAGAGTGTTTGAAGTCCAGGACCTCAAACCCGGCACTAAGCTCATGGTCTACAGAGCAGCAGTGATACCCGCCCTGCTGTATGCCTCAGAGACATGGACCATCTACAGCAGGCACCTCAAAGCACTGGAGAGGTACCACCAACGCTGCCTCCGCAAGATCCTGCAAATCCATTGGCAGGATAGGCGCACCAACGTCAGTGTTCTCGCTCAGGCCAACATCCCTAGCATCGAAGCTTTGCCCACGCTCGATCAGCTCCGATGGATGGTCACATTGTCCGCATGCCCAATACGAGACTCCCAAAACAAGTACTCTACTCGGAGCTCTGGCACGGCAAGAGAGCCCCAGGTGGGCAGGGGAAACGCTTCAAGGACACCCTCAGAGCCTCCTTGAAAAAGTGTAACATCCCCACCGACGCCTGGGAATCCCTGGCCCAAGACCGCACAAAGTGGAGGAGAAGCATCCAGGAAGGCGCCGAACACCTCGAGTCTCTTCGCCGGGAGCAAGTGGAAGCCAAGCGCAGGCAGCGCAAGTCAACCCAAGCACCCCACCCACCTGCCCCTTCAACCACTGTCTGCCCCACCTATGACAGAGACTGTACTCATTGGACTCATCAGTCACCTGCAAACTCATTTTTAATGTGGAAGCAAGTCATCCTCGGTTCTGAGGGACTGCCTAAGAAGAAGATAGTTCTTGCACTTCTCTGTAATTTCCCTGCAAATTTGCTCCTCTATATGTTTCCCACTAGTTGGTGGCCTATAGAATACACCTAGTAGTGTAATGGCATCTCTATTATTCCTTAACTCTAACCAAATAGGTTCTGTCCTTGAACCCTCCAAGACATCATCTTTCTCCAGCACTGTAACATAAGAAATAGGAGCAGGAGTAGGCCATTCGGCCCTTCAAGCCTGCTCTGACATTCAATGAGATCATGGCTGATCTTCTGCCTCAACTCCATTCACCGGACCTTTTTCTTTACTCCTGTACTCAAATCCTCTTGTAATGAAGGCCAGCATACCATTTGTCTTCCTAATGGCCCATAAGGGAGTGAGCATCTGAATGAGAATGGCTTGGTGGGACCCGTCATCAGAATTGTAACGATGAGATTAGAGAAAGAAAGAACTTGCATTTACAACCTCAGGATGTCCCAAAGCACTTTACATCCAATGAAGTACTTTTCAAGTCACTGTTGTAATGTAGGAAATGCGGCAGCCAATTTTCACATAGCAAAATCCCACAAACAGCAACGCGATAATGACCAGATCATCTGTTTTAGTGATATTGGTTGAGGAATAAATATTGGCCAGGGCAACAGGGACAGTTCTCCTGTTCTTCGACTAGAAGCATGGGATCTTTTATATCCACCTGAGAAGGCAAACGGGGCTTCGGTTTAACTCATCTGAATGATGGCACTTCTGACAGTGCAGCACTCCCTCAGCACTGCACTGGAGTATCAGCCTGGATTAAGTGCTCAAGTCTCTGGAGTGGGACTTGAACACACGACCTTCGGACTCAGATGTGCGAGTGTACCATTGGAGAATGCTCGACAAGACTGACCAAATAACAGTTCGAGGACAAGAGTTCCTCAAATATGAAACTCCTTTCATGATACAAATAATGGGTTTCGTAACCTGCAGCTGCATTTTGAAATGCTGGAACAAGATGTAAAGTCCTAGTTAATATACAATGGTCACCTCACTTGCGCATGACCTGGTTCTTAATTTCTTAATGGTAGGACAACGCTGAAGAGACATTCACAGGGCAGCTAGTTCCATGAACTCAATAATGTTGGTTTCTTGTACGTGAGGCTTTTAGTTTGGCCCAATTTCTCCCTTCTAATCCTGAAGGCGTTGACTCATGGTGGGATATAGTTACACAGGTGACTTCCACTTTCTGGTGATCCTACCCAAGTGCTCATTCTTCGTGTGAGCCAAGGAAGTAATTGCCAGAGAACTATTTAACTGGGGGGGGGGGCATCACCATGGGTCCTCATCCAATATCCAGATGTGTACTTTGCAGTAGGGTCAGGAACCCGAGTTGACCTCTTCCCTCCCTAGCCTGCTGCCCATCAAAGATTAGCCAACTCAGCACAGACCAAGAATCAATCCTGGGCTCAGTGTGAGCATAAGTGAGCTTGCTCACTTTTCAATTACAGTAAATGGTTAATGTTTGAGTCAACATTTAGTATGTGCATAAAGCCACGGGCCTAGAAATTGGGTTCTGGTCTTGCCAGGGCTGTAGCGCCAGAAAGTTTGCGCCAGCGGTAATGCGGCAGCGCCCGACGAAAATTCGGGTGCGCTGGGCCCAGACGGCGGCGGGCGCTAAAACCCTCCTTTAGCGCCTCAAAACGGGCGTGAACTTGGGTTTCCCGGCGATAATCCCCCGCTGCGGCACCCGATGCGGTGCGGCAGGCGGGGGAACTGCAGGCCTCCTCCTCCTGTTAAGGAGGAGCTGTCTGCAGCCGACAACTGTCCGGCGGATTGCCCCGACATCTGAGCCCGGCACCTCGGGGAAGTGCCGGGCTCGCATCAGACACTGATCAGGGCCGCGGGGGGGGGAATGCAGGAGTCCGGGAAGGGAGGTGCGGGCAGGCGGCCGCCGGGAACGCGGCCGGCCGCCGCTCCACCTTTATGCGCCGGCGCACACTGGGGGAAGACTCTGTTGCCAGAGTCTTAGTTGCGCCTGCCACGGGCGAGGCGGGCGCAACTGAATTTCGGCTTGGGGCCGGGTTACCACGGCAACCGGGACGCTGCGCACACCGATGACGTCATCGGTGCCGGCGCAGCGCTACCGGTCTACCGCCGCGGAAGGGCCCCAGGCAATTTAGGAACCGGCGCCAATTGCAGCGCTAGGCCCTCTAGCGCCGCAAAATCGGCGCTAAGGGCACTGAATTTCTAGGCCACGAAGTTTAACAAGCAGGTTTTTGACTGCATTCCAGGAATTGTTGACATCTTGAAAGCACAAGTTGCTGTTATTATCATATCTAAGCAGCTATGTTTTGCGTGTGACACTGGGAAGGCTATTCAACCATAGGGACATCACAGCCAAACCCAATCCTGTCCTCGCACAATTTCCATGCAGGTACATCACATCACGATGAGAAGCAAGAATCTGATCTGGTCTGATCTTCCCCTCCCTAGCCCAGGGAAACCAAGCCAATTATAGCAGCTTTGCCTGGAAATGAATCCAACACCACTGTGGTTGGTATGGCTTATTGACAGATGCCTGGATTCTCCACACCTGCAGAATCCCGGCGAGGCGAGACATCTGCCTGCCGTAACAATTGCACCGCACCCCCCAGTCTGTACTCTGCAGTCAAGGGTGCTCGCATTTATTAGGCGGGCTCTTCAACCTCTGCCGGGGAGGGTGGGGGTGGCATTGGCATGGAGACTGGCTGCGGCTGGCCTCAGAGGCCTACTGCAGTTGAGTGGTGTGGCCGCTATATACTGTATTGCTTGTTAAAGGTTTGCTAAATAATTTTTTTTTTTTTTTTAAAGGCACCAAAAAAGCTTTTTGGCTCCTTTAAACTTGCAATGGGTCCTCCAGTGCCGATGGCAACACTGGATGCCAAACACATTTGCATAGTGTAACAATACACTCACCCACATATGAAAGGATGTATTGTCACTGATGGTGGGAAATCCTGAGTGTGACGTTCTATCACACTGTGGCCTCAGTCCTTCTATGCCGGCGCACTTTGTCAGCCCAGCGTAGCCAGGCATGAAATTGTTTTTAATTTATAGGTACGTTGCATAACTTTGAACAGGACAGCAATAACAAAACAAACCATTCTATGAAAGCCTGCGGGTTTGCACGAATGATGCAAGGCGTCTTTCAGTGTAAGATGACACCACTTTTTCTGGTCAATAACGATGATGATAATATGTGTAACTCATTGCTGTTTGTGCAAGTGCTGTCACTGCAACATGCTGCCTGAGCGTGGTAGAGTTTAATAAACTACCTCCAAGGCATTTTAATCATCGAGGTTGTTTACCTGAAGTTGTGCGTTGTCTCATGTTGATCTTTGTTAAGGTGCTTGTTTTCATTTCATAGAAACATGCAGCACCAAAGGAGGCCATTCGGCCGGTCGTGCCTGTGCTGGTTCTTTGAAAGAAAGTAATGTTTAGTCCGACCACCCCGCCCCCCCGCTTTTTGTCCGCAACCCTGTCAGTTCCTCATTCTCAAGTACCCGTCCAACTCCCTTTTAAAATTATTTATGGAATCAGCTTCCACAACCTTTTCAGGTAGAGCGTTCCAGGTCCCGACAACTTTGAGTGAAAGTATTTCTCCTCATCTCCCCTCTAGTATATAAATACAAGTTGTTGTTGTTATTATGGATCTTTTGCCAATGGTTTTGAATCTATGACCTCTAGTTATTGACCCACTCGCCAGAGGGAAACATTTTTTCCTATTTACTCTATCAAATTCTCTCACCATCCTGAAAACCTCTATTAGGTCACCTCCTAACCTTCTCTGTACCCAGGAGAACAGTCCTAACTTTTCCAACCTCTCCTCATAACTGAAGTCCCTCACCCCAGGTAAACCTCCTCTGTACCCTTTCTGAGACCTTTACATCTTTCCTGAAGTGTGGGGCCCAGAATTGTCCTCAATACTCCAGCTGAGGCCTAACCGGTGACTTATAAAGTTCTAGCATGATCTCTCTGCTGTTATATTTGATTCCTCTATTTATAAGCCCAATTAACCCATAGGCTTTTTTAACCACCTTATCAACTTGCTTTGCCAGCTTTAAGGATTTGTGTATATTGACACTATGGCCTCTCTGTTCATCTACACTTTTCAAAAACGTGTTGTTCTAGATTAGTCCTACCAAAGTGCATCGTAAGAACATAAGAATTAGGAGCAGGAGTCGGCCATATGGCCCCTCGAGCCTGCTCCGCCATTCAATAAGATCATGGCTGATCTTCAGCCTCAACTCCACTTTCCTGCCCTATCCCCATATCCATTGATTCCTCTGGAGTCCAAAAATCTATCTATCTCAGCCTTGAATATATTCAATGACTGAGCATCTACGTCCTTATGGGGCAGAGAATTCCAAAGATTCACAACCCTCTGAGTGAGGAATTTCCTCCTCATCTCTGTCTTAAAAGGCTAGCCCCTTATCCTGAGACTATGCCCCCTAGTTCTAGACACCAGCCAGGGGAAACAATCTCTCAGCATCTACCCTGTCAATCCCCCTCAGAAACTTATATGTTTCAATGAGATCACCTCTCATTCTTCTAAACTACAGGGTATAGGCCCAAACTACTCAATCTCCCCTCATAGGACAACCGTCTCATTCCAGGGATCAATCTAGTGAACTTTCGTTGCATCGCCTCTAAAGCAAGTATATCCTTCCTTAAATGAGGAGGCGAAAACTGTGCGCAGTACTCTAGGTGTGGTCTCACCCGAGCCCTGTACAGTTGTAGCAAAACTTCCTTACTCTTGTACTCCAACCCTCTAACAATAAAGGCCAACATGCCATTTGCCTTCCTAATTGCTTGCTGTACCTGCATGCTAACTCTGTGTTTCCTGTACTAGGACACCTAAATCTCGCTGAACACCAACATTTAATAGTTTCTCACCATTTATAAAAGATTCTGTTTTTCTATTCTTCCTTCCAAAGTGAATAACCTCACATTTCCCCACATTATACTTCAACTGCCACCTTATTGCCCACTCACTTAATCTGTCTACAGGAAACTTTGGTTTATCCGGAGGTTAAAAGTCCGGAAAGCTCTATCTACCGGCAAAATTCAGGAGCCGTTTCCTATAAGTTTTTTTACTTCTCGTTGCTTTTTTTTCCCAGTCAGGCTCTGCAAGGTCTGTAGCTAAGCAACAGCTTCAGCTAGAGACGCTTTTAAGCTGCAGCCGACTGTTTTGAAGCTAACAGGGTTTCTTGATTCACACGGAGCTGAAAATCTCCGTATGTTTCAACATTAGCGCTGGTTTGTCCAGCAGTTTTGATGGGACGGCAACAGCTCGGTTCCGTCGGTGCCGGATATCACAAAGTTCCCTGTATATCCTTTTGCAGGCTCTTTGCGTCCTCCTCACATCTTACTTTTCCACCTAGCTTTGTATCGTCAGCAAGCTTGGATACATTGCACTCGGTCCCTTCATCTAAGTCATTAATATAGATTGTAAATAGCTGAGGCCCCAGCACTGATACTTGCGGCACCCCACTAGTTACAGCCTGCCAATATGAAAATGATCTGTTTATCCCTACTCTCTGTTTTCTGTCTGTTAACCCATCCTTTATCCATGCTAATACCTTACCCCCAACCCCATGTGCCCTTATCTTACTTAACAACCTTTTATGTGGCACCTTATCGAATGCCTTTTGGAAATCCAAATATACTACATCCACTGGTTCCCCTTTATCTACCCTCTAGTTACATCTTCAAAAGAATTTGTCAAACACAATTTACCTTTCATAAAACCATGTTGACTCTGCCTAATCATATTATGATTTTCTAAGTACCCTGTTACCACTTCCTTATTAATAGATTCCAGTATTTTCATGAAGATTATGTCAGGCTAAATGGCCTGTAGTTCCTGGTTTTCTCTCTCCCTCCTTTCTTGAATAGCAGGGTTATATTTGCTACCTTTCAAGCTGCTGAGACCTTTCCTGAATCTAGGGAATTTTGGAAGATCGCTTCACACTTCTCCGCATTGAACTCCATCTGCCATGCTTCTGCCTATGTCATCCTGAAGCCTATAACTATCTTCAACATGATCTACTACTTTGCCAAGTTTTGTATCATTTGCAAACTTTAAAATGTTGCTCCCTACACCTGAGTCTAGGTCATTTATAAAAACTGCAAAGAGTAATGGACCCAAAGCTAACCTTTGGGGAACACCACTGCAGACCACCTCCCAGTCTGAAAAACATCCATCCACCACCACCCTTTGCTTCCTGTCACTGAGCCAATTTTGTATCCATACCGCCACTATCTCCTTAATTCCATGGGGTTCCATCTTCTTAATAAGCCTCCTGTGTGGCCAAAAGTCCATATATACATCTACTGCATTACCTTGATCAAACTTCTGTTACCTCATCAAAGAATTCAGTCAAGTTAATCAATAGCTAATTAGTTAGCGCATAAGCAAGAACATGACAAATGGAATACAATGTGGAGAAATGTGAAGTTATCCACTTTGGTAGGAAAAATAGAAAAGCAGAGTATTTTTTAAATGGTGAGAGATTGGGAAATGTTGGTGTTCAGAGGGACCTGGGTGTCCTTGTACAAGAATCACTGAAAGTTAACATGCAGGTACAGTAAGCAATTAGGAAAGCAAATGGTATATTTGCCTTTATTACAAGAGGATTTAAGTATAAGAGTAAAGACGTCTTACTGCAATTATATATGGTCCTGGTGAGACCACACCTGGAGTAGTGTGTACAGTTTTGGTCTCCTTACCTAAGGAAGGATATACAGGAAACTTTTGTTTAACGGAAATGTCCGGAAAGCCCTACCCACCGGCAAAATTCAGGAGTCGGTTCAGATAAGTTTTTTTACTTCTCGTTGCTTTTTTTCTCCAGTCGTGGCTCTGCAAGGTCTAGCTGAAGCTGTTGCTTAGCTACAGAGACGCTTGCAAGCTACTCCGACTGTTTTGAAGCAACAGGGTTTGTTGCTTCACACGGAGCTCAGAAGCTCCGTATGTTTTAACATTAGCGCTGGTTTCTCCGGCAGTTTTGATGGAACGGCAACAGCTCGGTCCCGTCAGTGCCGGATACCAGAAAGTTTCCTGTACTTGCCAAGGTTCACCAGACTGGTTCCTGGGATGGGGAGATTGTCCTATGAGGAGAGATTGAGTAGACTAGGCCTATATTCTCTAGAGTTTAGAAGAATGAGAGGTGATCTCATTGAAACTTACAAAGTTCTTACAGGGCTAGACAGGGTAGATGCAGGGAGGATGTTTCCCCTGGCTGGGGAGTCTAAAACCAGGGTCACAGTCTCAGAATAAGGGGTCGGCCATTTAGGACTGAGATGAGGGGAAATTTCTTCACTCAGAGGGTGGTGAATCTTTGGAATTTTCTACCCCCGAGGGCTGTGGATGCTCAGTCGTTGAGTATATTCAAGACAGAGATCGATAGATTTTGAATATTAAGGGAATCAAGGGATATGGGGATAGTTCAGGAAAGAGGAGATGAGATAGACGATCAGCCATGATCTTATTGAATGGCGGAGCAGGCTCGAAGGGCCAAATGGCCTACTCCCTGCTCCTATTTCTTATGTTCTTATAATGCTATAACAGGGACAGTGTTACCACAGCAATGTGGTTGATACTTAACTGCCTTCTGAAGTGGCCTAACAAGCCACTCAGTTGTAACAAAAAAGTGCAACATGAATCACACCGGAAGGAACACCCAGCATCGAACTTGGCATCGGATTCAAACACGACAAAGGCACTCCCAGCCCAGTTGACCCTGCAAAGTCCTCCTCACTAACATCTGGAGATGTGCCTAAATTAGAAGAGCCAACCCACAGACTAGCCTGACATAGGTATAATTCTGTGAGTATGACTGTCAGCCAACGTCCCAGACTCCTCCATCACCATCCCTGGGTATGTCCTGCCCCACCAGCACAGTGGTACACAGTCGAGAGGGACCCTGGGAGTTCTCAACATTGTCTCCGGACCCCATGAAGTCTCAAAGCTTCAGGTCACACATGGGCAAGGAAACCTCCTGCTGACTTTCACCTACTGACCTCCCTCAGCTGATGATTTAGTACTGCTCCATAATAAATGCCAATTGGAAGAAGCACTGAGAGTAGCAATTGCACAGAAGGTACTCTGGGTGGGGGACTTCAACGTCCATCACAAAGACTGGCTCGGTAGCACCAATACTGACCGAGCAGCCAAGTACTGAAGGACCTGCCAGACCGGGCTTGCAGCAGGTGGTGAGAGAACCAACACAAGGGAAAAACCTACTTGACTTCGTCCTCGCCAACCTACCTGTCGCAGATGCATGTGTCCATGACAGTATTGGTAGCAGTGACCACCGTACAGTCATTGTGGAGACGGAAGTTCCGTCTTCACACCGAGGACACCCTCCATCGTGTTATGTGACACTATCACTGTGCTAAATGGGATAGATTCCAAACAGATCTAGCTACTCAAAACTGGGCATCCATGAGGCGCTGTAGGCTAACAGTAGCAAAGGATTGTATTCCACCACAATCTATAACCTCATGACCTGGCATATTCCTCACTCTACCATTATCATCAAGTGAGGCGGCCAACACTGGTTCAATGAAAAGTGAAGAGCATCCTAGGAGCAGCACCAGGCGTACCTAAAAATGAGGTGCCAACCTGGGGAAGCTGCAACACAGGATTATATGATTGTCATAGAGTCATAACGGCACAGGAGGCCATTCGGCCCATCGAGTCCGTGTCGGCTCTCTGTAGAGCAATCCAGTCAGTCCCATTCCCCCGCTCTATCCCCGTAGCCCTGCAAGTTTATTTCCCTCAAGTGCCTATCCAGTCTCCCCTTGAAAACATTGAGTGTCTCCGCTTCCACCACTTCCGTCGGCAGCGTATTCCAGGTCATCACCACTCGCTGCGTAAAAGTTTTTCCTCACATCCCCCCTGTATCTCTTGCCCAAAACCTTAAACCTGTGTTCCCCTAGTTATTGTACCATCAACTAGTGGGAACAGCCTTTCCCCGTCTAGCCTATCCAAACCTGTCATAATCTTGTACAACTCTATCAAATCACCCCTCAACCTCCTTTGCTCTAATGAAAACAAATCCAGCTTCTCCAACCTGTCCTTGTAGCTAAAATCCCCCATCCCCAGAACCATTCTGGTAAATCTCCTCTGCACCCTCTCAAGGGCCTTCACATCCTTCCTAAAGTGTGGTGACCAGAACTGACGCAATTCTCTAGTTCTGGCCTAACCAGCGCTTTATAAAGGTTCAGCATAACTTCTCTATTTTTGTACTAAACAACGAAAGCAGCAAGCTTCCACAGAGCGAAGAGAGCCCACAACAAATGGATCAGATCAAAGCTCTGCACTCCTGCCACATCCAAGCTCTGCACTCCTGCCACATCCAGTCGTGAATGGTGGTGGACAATTAAACAACTAACAGGAGGAGGAGGCTCCATGAGTATCCCCATCCTCAACGATGGCGGAGCCCAACATGCGAGTGCAAAAGACTGAAAGTGTTTGCAACCATCTTCAGCCAGAAGTGACGAGTGGATGATCCATCTCAGCCTCCTCCTGAGGTCCCCACCATCACAGAGGCCAATCTTCAGCCAATTCAATTCACTCCATGTGATATCAAGAATCGGCTTGAGCGCACTGGATACAGCAAAGGCTATGGGCCCCTGACAACATCCCGGCTGTCGTGCTGAAGACTTGTGCTCCAGAGCTAGCCGCACATCTAGCCAAGCTGTTCCAGTACAGCTACATCACTGGCATCTACCCGACAATATGGAAAACTGCCCAGGTGTGTCCTGTCCACAAAATGCAGGACAATGCAATCCGGCCAATTACCGTCCCATCAGCCTACTCTCAATCATCAGCAAAGTGATGGAAGGTGTCATCGACAGTGCTATCAAGCGGCACTTACTCACCAATAACCTGCTCACCGATGCTCAGTTTGGGTTCAGCCAAGTCCACTTGGCTCCAGACCTCATTACAACCTTGGTCCAAACATGGACAAAAGAGCTGAATTCCAGACGCGAGACAAGTCTAGCGGTCCTTGATGATGTCAGCATTTGACCTAGTGTGGCACCATGGTGCCCTAGTAAAATTGAAGTCAATGAGAATCAGGAGGAAGACTCTCCACTGGCTAGTCATACCTAGCACAAAGGAAGGTGGTTGTGGTTGTTGGAGGCCAATCACCTCAGCCTCAGTTCATCGCTGCAGGAGTTCCTCAGGGCAGTGTCCTAGGCCAAACCATCTTCAGCTGCTTCATCAATGACCTGCCTCCATCATAAGGTCACAAGCGGGGATGTTCACTGATGATTCAGTGTTCAGTTCCATTCGCAACTCCTCAGATAATGAAGCAGGCCGTGCCCACATGCAGCAAGACCTGGACAACATCCAGGCTTGGGCTGATATGTGGCAGGTAACAGTCGCGTCACAGAAGTGCCAGGCAACGACTATCTCCAACAAGAGAGAGTCGAACCACCTCCCCTTGACATTCAAGGCATTACCATTGTCAAATCCCCCACCATCAACATCCTGAGGGTCACCATTGACTAGAAACTTAACTGGGCCAGCCACATAAATACTGTACAAAAGCAAAATACTGTGGATGCTGGAAATTTGAAATAAAAACAGAAAATGCTGGAAACACTCAGCAGGTCAGGCAGTATCTATGGAGAGAGAAAGAGTTAGCGTTTCAGGTCGATGACCTTTCGTCAGAACTGGAAAAAGTTAAGAGATGTAACAGATGTTAAGCAACTGCAGGGGCAGGGAATGGAGGGAGGGGAGGAGAGAACAAAAGAGAAGGTCTGTGATAGGGTGGAAGTCAGAAGTGATTAAATGACAAAAGGTATGATTCTACAAGGCAAAAGGAGATGGTAATGGGACAAGTAAAGGAACAAAAGATGGGTCTAGATGAGGTGTAAATGGGTATAGCAGAATCATCAACAGCTGCCATCTGAAAAAATAGGGGCAGAGGTTATGGTCTGAAATTGTTGAACTTGATTTTGAGTCCAGAAGACTGTAAAGTGCCTAATCGAAAGAAGTGCTGTTCTTCGAGCTTACATTGAGCTTCGTTAGAACAGTGTAAGAGGCCGAGGACAGAGAGGTCAGAGTGGGAGTGGAAGTGGGGCGGAAATTAAAGTGACAGGCGACCAGAAGCTCGGGGTCACGCTTACAGACTGAACGGAGGTGTTCCGCAAAGCGGTCATCCAATCTGCATTCGGTCATCCAATTGTGAGCAGTGAATACAGTATACTAAATTGAAAAAAGTACAAGTAAATCGCTGTTTCACCTGGAAGGAGTGTTTGGGACCCTGGACAGTGGGAAGGGAAGAGATGCTGTGGGAAGGGGAGGGGGTGTTGGGAGTGATTGAGAAGTGGACCAGGGTGTCGCGGAGGGACATTTTAAATAAAATTTAATGCAAGCTAGTCCAGATAAACAATTTCCCCATTGCACACCGGCTGTGCAACAGCGTGTTGTTTTGCTGTAAGAGACACACATCTACGACCCAGACAATCTCTACAGGCGGTTCAGAACACACAAGTGCCTGCTCCACATCTGTAACCACAAACTTACAAATGTCACATTATGCCTGAAAGAAGAGCATCGCGATTTACAGTGGCTGCAGTCAGTCATTTTTTTCAAACCATACTCATTGGGGTAGATTTTGCCGAACCTGTCGGGAAGAAGGCAGGACTTCCCCTTTCGGGTTTTTGACCCGCCTACTTCGACGTCCGGCCAATCCGCGCGATTTTCCCTTGATTGACCTTGTTGAGCCCGCCCAGCGGGCTCAACAGGCCAATTAAGGGCCACCCGGCAACAGGTGACGTCACAGACTGCAATTTCATCTGTCAAGAGATCTTGACAGATGAAATATCAGTGTTTTACAGCTGTTTGAAGCTGTGAAACACTGACACTCTGAGTTCTGACATAAGTCATTCTGCACAGACTCAGTTAGAACTGTCACCGGCACTCAAAGCTGAAGGCTATCACTTTTGACAGATCGCAGCCGTTCAGTTTTAAGTGCCGGGTGAGTGATGTGCTCCCGACGGCTACAGGAAGAAAGGCTGTTAAGGTAAGTACAGGTAAGTTAAAGTTCTTTACACACTTTAGACACACCAAACACACTTACCTTTACACTCATGCACCCATCACTCACCTGAGCGCCGACATCGCGACCCCTCCAACTCCTTCAACCCGCCGCTCCAACCTGGCGTGGTTTGGAGCCGTCGGGAAACCCACATGAAACCCCTCAAAATAGGGATTAGGCTAAAAACTGCCTGTTAACTACCTGTTAACAGGCAGTTAATTGGCACTAATCCTTTCCCGCCTGGTTTCGGCGGGTCCCAGTGCGGGGCGGGTACCCGCCACCCCTGAAATTTACGTGGGGCGGGGTTTTGGGCGGGATGGTGGTGGGACCCCCAAATTCGGGATTTCCCGCCCCCCCCCCAACACGCCTGAAACCCCGCCTGATGGCTCCCCGAAAATCTAGCCCAAATTATTTACATCACTTCAATCGTGACAGACAAGTTGGGTTTTTCGTGTCTGACTACAGAACATTAACTGTCGCCCATGACAAGAGCTAGGAAAGTTTATGCTACATAGACTTAACCTTTCTCCTGCGTAACGTCATTCAATTGGGATTAATTCATAGAACTGTCTGCAAAAATGAAATAATTACTCGCAGATTTCATACGTCTCCTTAATTGTATATTTTTAGCAATAAAAATGTACATCAAAAAAATCCAGGGGTCCTCGCTGAGGGATCAGTGTGTAAATGCACGAAATAATGTAGGCGAGAAACAAGTTCACACAGAAATATAAGACTGTGCAGGAAGAGAAGTGTCTATGACCGTCCATCTGGTCAGTCCCGGATTTAGTTTCTAATCTTGTTTTAATGATATGCCAATCCTCTTTATTTCCTTTTTTTGTCCTCTCCCTCTTACTTGTTATCATCCATCATTACCATTAAGCTGTACTAAATTAAATTCATCCCCTAAGTGAAGTTAGAGTTAAAAGGGAAACTGCACTTGCTCGAAATGAGACGCCAAATCAGGAAAGGCTGAAGATGTATAGCAGGTCAATCAGCGACTGAAAGAGAAAAGATAGGTTCATGTATTGGGTGTGCTCATTCATAGTACCCACACTGAATGATCTGTTGTACTTTTCCAGCAATTCACTGTTTTATGCCCCAAAAATTAACATTTTCTTTTGATTATCAATTCAGATAGCAGAAGTTACTGTGTTAACATTCTCAGAAGTTAGCTAATGTTTCCCAATATCCTGAAGTGGCCTTAGTTCGGAGAAACAATGTCACAAGACCTCAGTTACACATTAGGTTAACAGGATTAGCTCAGCATCCTCTAGCTCGGTCATTTCCTACATCTTCCTCAGTCTTTACTTCTTTCCTACAACCTACATGCTTCCAAACTCTAGCTGGTCACTGCTGAGCTGTTATTTTGTGAATTACACTGGCCCTGATTTTAACACCTCCCCCCGACCCCAGTCTGGCGGAAAGCAAGGGGGGGTGGGGGTCCTGCGGGTCCCCGGCTGCGGCCTCCTACCTGCAAGCTTCTGCTCCCCGGCCAGCTAGTGCACCTGGCTGGATTCAGACAGGACTCTGATGCAACTTATGGTAATGTGGCCCGGCGGTTAAGATCAGCCGGGCCGCCGCGTGCCTGGGGGCACCAGCCGCCACACCCGCACTCCCTCCCTTTTAATATCAGGGCCGTTATCTTCTCTCCTGCTCTTTTCAATCTTGGTGGTGTCCTGCACGCTAGATGTTTCTCAGTATTAAAATAAAAGGTAGCACATGCTAGTTGATCATTTTGAGCAAACAAGCTCTGCGGTTGCCATTGTTCCTGCCTGCATTTGTCCAGCATTTTCAGTTGTACAGAATCAGAGAAATTTACGGCACAGAAGGAGGCCATTCAGCCCATCGTGTCTGTGAAATATTAGATGAGATAAACATAGTGAGAGAGGAAATATTAAGGGGTTTAGCATCTTTGAAAGTAGATAAGTGGAAAATATAATTTCCTCTGCATGTTGTCATAATAACTACCCTCACTAACTATAATGTACTGCATCCTAGTCACACAACAACTTATGTGCTACCCCTAGTGTTATCACTATGTGCAATGTGTAAACTTTATTGGTTTCAACAGGGTATGGAATAAAATAGCAAATGAGCTAATCCACTTTGATGTTGTCTGAAATAACAGCAGAAAACGCTGGAAAAACTCAGCAGGCCAGGCAGCAGCCGTGGAGAGAGAAACAGAGTTAACGTTTCAGGTTAACGACCTTTCATCAGAACTGGAAACAAGCAGGAAAAGGAACAGATTTAAAAGCAAGTTTAGGGGCTGGGAAATGGGGGAGGGGATGAAAGAACAAAAGGGAAGGTATGTGATAGGATGGAAGGCGGGAGAAGTAAAGAGGCATTGAGAGATATTCAAGGCAAGAGGAGATGGTAATGGGACAGGTTAAGAAACAAAGGATGGCTCTAGATGGAGTGTGAATTGTGCTGGCAGAATGAAAGACAGCTGCCATGTGGGAGAGGAATAAAAAAAAGCAAGCACAAACAAAAAGTGTAGATAAAAAATATATATGTGATAGGAGCCGAGGTTATGATCTGAAATTGTTGAACTCTATGTTGAGTCCAGAGGGCTGTAAAGTGCCTAATCGAAAGATGAGGTGCTGTTCCTCGAGCTTACGCTGAGCTTCTGTGGGACAATGCAAGAGGCCAAGGACGGTGAGGTCCGAGTGGGAATGGAGCGGTGAATTAAAGTGACAGGCGACCGGAAGCTCGGGGGCCCCCTTATGGACTGAACGGAGGTGTTCCGCAAAGCGGTCACCCAATCTGCGTTTGGTCTCCCCAATGTATCTCCGCTGCCTTAGATACAGATTTACCCAGAGGCTAATCAGCCTTGGAAGAAGACTGACAGCCATTGTTGTCACCTGTCCCAAAATTCCACTGTGTATTTAGGATACCCTCTATGTAACAGCAGCAGCAAAAGGGAACTTAAAAAGTGCACTGTTACCATTAGAATACTGCAAGGTGCAGAAACTCAGCAAAATAGAGTCCCAGTTTTTAATCCCAACCTGAGGTCAGCTAGCTGATCTCACCTGGGGCAGTAGTTGGGGCACTACAGTTAGTCTCTATATCCCTGATACTTGAGCACAAAATGTAGACCGACAACTCAGTGCAGTAGCAAGGGAGTGCTGCATTGTTGAAGGTGCTGTCTTGTGGATAAGATATTAAACTGAGGCTGTAGGATAGAGTGTACCTGTAGGATTTAGTAAACATTATTAAGATTCTATAACCATTATTATATAACTATAATATGTGAAATTGTATGTTAAAAACCTAAAAAGCCTGTATAAAATGGCAAATGGCTGAGACCAAAGCAGGATGCGAATTATGCCAACCTGACTGGACTCTGTTAGAAATTGATGTAATTCTGTAGAATGGTCTGTTAAGTAAACAGGGAGATAGTGGGGAACAAGAAATTCAGCAACATTGCAAAAGAAGTTAGGGGGCTGGAGACAGTCACCACTCCTTGTCTTCTCAAGGGTGCAGAGCCGGCTAAACAGTGAACTGATTAAAAAGCAAAAAGACATCTGTGAGAATTTAGTGTGAAGGTTGTTCTCAGATAAGGATAGCTTGCTTACTAACTGCCACGTAGGCAAAATGGAGGAAAAAAAGATATAAAGGAACAGCTATTGAACACTGGAAGCAGCGTGAAACCAGAGGATGAGAAGCTTCAGTCAACAGAACACAGCAAGAGAATAAAGAGACCGCACCACAGTCACTCGGAAGGAACGCCGGGGTTCAATGAACAAACTGCGATTATCTTCTTGTTAATTATTACTTCTTTGTACTAGATGTTTAATGCTCAATAAACTTGTTTTACTGATACACAATACACCTGTACCCAGAGTGGTTTGTGTAGTCACCGACAAATTATTATAAAGAGCTTTTAAAAGCTACAAGGCCTTGTTTGCTTGTTCAGATAGATCTAAAAGATTCTATGGCACTATTCAAAGAAGAGCAGGGGTAAAGTCCTTTCCAATATTTATCCTTCAACCAACACAGATTAACCAAAAACACAAATTAACTGGGTATTTATCTCATTGCTTTGGACCGTCTGGAGAACATGAAAGGCAAATGCTATTTTTTATTTCCTTCTTGCTCTTCCTCAGCTCCAAATAGGGCATCCTCACCCTCTTCCTCCTCTCTGCCCTCTCACCAAATAGGGCATCCTCACCCTCTTCCTCCTCTCGGCCCTCTCACCAAATAGGGCATCCTCACCCTCTTCCTCCTCTCTGCCCTCTCACCAAATAGGGCATCCTCACCCTCTTCCTCCTCTCGGCCCTCTCACCAAATAGGGCATCCTCCCCCTCTTCCTCCTCTCTGCCATCTCACCAAATAGGGCATCCTCACCCTCTTCCTCCTCTCTGCCCTCTCACCAAATAGGGCATCCTCACCCTCTTCCTCCTCTCGGCCCTCTCACCAAATAGGGCATCCTCCCCCTCTTCCTCCTCTCTGCCATCTCACCAAATAGGGCATCCTCCCCCTCTTCCTCCTCTCTGCCATCTCACCAAATAGGGCATCCTCACCCTCTTCCTCCTCTCGGCCATCTCACCAAATAGGGCATCCTCGCCCTCCTCCTCCTCTCTGCCATCTCACCAAATAGGGCATCCTCGCCCTCCTCCTCCTCTCTGCCATCTCACCAAATAGGGCATCCTCGCCCTCTTCCTCCTCTCTGCCCTCTCACCAAATAGGGCATCCTCCCCCTCTTCCTCCTCTCTGCCATCTCACCAAATAGGGCATCCTCGCCCTCTTCCTCCTCTCTGCCATCTCACCAAATAGGGCATCCTCGCCCTCCTCCTCCTCTCTGCCATCTCACCGTTATGAAATAAAGTCTCGGTACACCGTCTCCTACTCTAACTCACTCTTTCGAAACTGTGGAAATGCTCATTCCCCTCAGTATTCCCTTCCTCCTCCAATCTAGTGGCTTTTAAAACCCTAAGCTTAGACTAACTGAACCACTGTTTCTTGATTCAACAAAAATAACTTGAGTTTAAATAGTGCCTTTAACGTAGTAAACATTACTGGAGCATAACCAGACAAAAATTGACACCGAGCCATGTAAAGAGATATTAGGACAGGTCATCTTGGTCTTCTGGAATATTCGCCTTAACTTAGGCGTTGGCATGCGCAGTAGGTGTGAAACACAAACACAAACACAAATTCTCACCGCTCAGCCATTTGACGGAATCCTCTGTGCGGATCTTTTCTTGGGGTCCTATGCTCTTGACCACGGCCGGATCCTTGCCCTGAAAATCGATCGCCGTCGCTGCGTACAGCACTCTGTCTGGAAGCAAAAACACAGAGGAAAGAAATAAAACCCGTCCACAGAGTCACGCAGCTGCCAAATGCCAATTTTGTGCTGGCTGTGTTCCTCAGGAGTTATAAAAGGGAACAAATCAAACTCAAAAGTACAAAAGGCCGTGGGTACTGAAAATCTAAATTAAAAACAGAAAATGCTGGGAACGCTCAGCAGGTCAGGCAGCATCTGTGGAGAGTAACGTAGGGTTAACGTTTCAGGTCGGTGGCCTTTCATCAGAACTGGAGCATGTAGAAGCAGCTGTGGCTCAGTGGGTAGCACTCTCGTCTCTGAGTCAGAAGGTTGTGGGTTCAAGTCCCACTCCAGAGACTGGAGCATAAAAATCTAGACTGACACTCCAGTGCAGTGTTGAAGGAGTGCTACACTGTCGGCGGTGCCGTCTTTCAGATCAGAGGTTAAACCGAGGCCCCGTCCACCCTCCCAGGTGGATGTAAAAGATCCCATGGCACTATTTTGAAGAAGAGCAGGGGAGTTATCTCCAGTGTCCTGGCCAATATTTATCCCTCAATCAACATAGCATAAAAACAGATTATCTGGTCATTATCTCAATGCTGTTTGTGGGAGCTTGCTGTGTGCAATTGGCTGCCAGATTTTCCATGCTTCCCTCTCCCTCTGCTATAACCATTCACACATCCCCTCAGCACATTTTTTTGATTCTCTAATTTCTCTCGTTATCACCTCCTTTTGACTTGCACCATCACCACCGTCTATCATTTAATGATCTCCCATCCTCCATCTTACCACTGACCTCTCCTTTTCCTCTCCCGCCCTCCCTTTTTACCTCCCTCTCTAACCCGCCTGAAAATCCTGTAACCAGGAATGTTGAGCTGCCATACCTGCCACTCCTTCAGCCACGTCTCTATAATAGCTATAATATCATAGTCCCAAGGCTTCTCTGGCCATAGGGGAAGTGCCAGAGGACTGGAGGACAGCTAACGTAGTACCATTATTCAAGAAGGGTAGTAGGGATAAACCAGGGAATTACAGGCCAGTGAGCCTAACATCAGTGGTAGGGAAATTATTGGAAAAAATTCTGAGGGACAGAATTAGTCTCCACTTGGAGAGGCAAGGATTAATCAAGGATAGTCAGCATGGCTTTGTCAGGGGGAGATCATGTCTGACCAATTTGATTGAATTTTTCGAGGGGGTGACTAGGTGTGTGGATGAGGGTAGTGCAGTTGATGTAGTCTACATGGACTTCAGTAAGGCTTTCGGTGCTGGGTCCCTTGCTGTTTGTAGTGTACATTAATGATTTAGATATGAATGTAGGAGGTATGATCAGTAAGTTTGCAGATGACACGAAAATTGGTGGAGTGGTAAATAGCAAAGAGGGAAGCCTCAGGCTACAGGACGATGTAGATGGGTTGGTCAGATGGGCAGAACAGTGGCAAATGGAATTTAACCCTGAAAAGTGTGAGGTGATGCATTTTGGGAGGACTAACAAGGCAAGGGAATACACAATGAATGGTAGGACCCTAGGAAAGACAGAGGATCAGAGGGACCTTGGTGTGCATGTACATAGATCCCTGAAGGCAGCAGGACAGGTAGATAAGGTGGTTAAAAAGGCATATGGGATACTTGCCTTCATTAGCCGAGGCACAGAATATAAGAGCAGGGAGGTTATGATGGAGCTGTAAACGCTAGTTAGGCCACAGCTGGAATACTGTGTGCAGTTCTGGTCACCACACTATAGGAAGGATGTGATTGTATTGGAGAGGGTGCAGAGGAAATTCACCAGGGTGTTACCTGGGCTGGAGTGCTTCAGCTATGAAGAGAGACTGGACAGGCTGGGGTTGTTTTCCTTAGCGCAGAGAAGGCTGAGGGGGGACCTGATTGAGGTGTACAAAATTATGAGGGGCATAGATAGGGTAGATAGAAAGGAACTTTTCCCCTTAGTAGAGGGGTCAATAACCAGGGGGCATAGTTCAAGATAAGGGGTAGGAGGTTTAGAGGGGATTTGAGGAAAAACTTTTTCACCCAGAAGGTGGTTGGAATCTGGAACTCACTGCCTGAAAGGGTGGTAGAGGCAGGAACCCTCACAACATTCAAGAAGCATTTAGATGAGCACTTAAAACGCCATAGCATAGAAGACTACGTACCAAGTGCTGGAAAATGGGATTAGAATAGATAGGGCTTGATGGCCGGCGCGGACACAATAGGCCGAAGGGCCTCTTTCTGTGCTGTATAACTCTATGACTCTATCTACCTATGCCCTCAGCTCATCTACCTTGTTCGCTACACTCCTTGCATTGAAGTATATACCATTTAGTACAGGCAAACCTCCTTGTTGACTACTATCTAGCCCTTGATTCCTCTGTCCTTCCAATTTACTTTCTACATTTTTTTTCCAATTCCAATTTTTCTTCCCTCCCTATTGACTCTATACTTAGGTTCCCATCCCCCTGCCAAGCTAGTTTAAACCCTCCCCAAAAGCACTAGCAAACCCTCCCGCGAGGATATTGGTCCTGTTCCCGTTGTGGTGCAAACATGTGCCCTTAAAGTAAAAAGGTGGGACTAACAAATCTAGAGCCCCCTGGATGTCTAGAGTCATACAGGGTAGGATAAAGAAAAAAAGGGAGGTGTATGACAGATACCGAGGGCTAAATACTCCAGAATCTTTAGAGGAGTACAGAAAGTACAGGGGTGCAATTAAAAATGATATTAGGAAAGCAAAGAGAGAGCATGAAAAATTATTGTAAAGTAACATCAAGGAAAACCCAAAGATGTTTTATAAATATATTAAGAGTAAGAGGATAACTAAAGAAAGGGTAGGGCCTATTAGCGATCATGAGGGTAATCTGTGTGTGGAGGCAGGAGACATCGGTAGGGTTCTTAATGAATACTTTGCGTCTGTTTTCACAAAGGAGAGGGGCGAAGCAGACATTGCTATCGGGGAGGAGGAGTGTGAAATATTAGATGAAATAAACATAGTGGGAGAGGAAGTATTAAGGGGTTTAGCAGCCTTAAAAGTGGATAAATCCCCAGGCCCGGATGAAATGTATCCCAGGCTGTTAAGCGAAGCAAAAGAGGAAATAGCAGAGGCCCTGACCATCATTTTTCAATCCTCTCTGGCTTCAGGTGTGGTGCCGGAGGACTGGAGGACTGCTAATGTGGTACCCTTGTTTAAAAAGGGAGAAAAGGATAGACCGAGTAATTACAGCCCAGTCAGCCTAACCTCGGTGGTGGGAAAATTATTGGAAAGAATTCTGAAGGACAGGATAAATCTTCATTTAGAAAGACACGGACTAATCAAGGATAGTCAGCACGGATTTGCTAAGGGAAGGTCATGTCTGACAAACTCGATTGAATTTTTTGAGGAGGTAACAAGGAGGGTAGATGAGGGTAGTGTGTTTGATGTAGGCTTTTGATAAGGTTCCAGATGGCAGACTGGTCACAAAGTTAAAAGCCCATGGGATCCAGGGTAAAGTGTCAAGTTGGATTCAAAACTGGCTCGGAGACAGGAAGCAGAGGGTAATGGTTGATGGGTGTTTTTGTGACTGGAAGGCTGTTTCCAGTGGGGTTCTGCAGGGCTCAGTACTAGGTCCCTTGCTTTTTGTGGTATATATCAATGATCTTGACTTGAATATAAGGGGTATGATTAAGAAGTTTGCAGATGATACTAAAATCGGTTGTGTGGTTGATACTGAAGAAGGAAGCTGTAGACTGCAGGAAGATATCAATAAATTGGTCAGGTGGGCAGAACAGTGGCAAATGGAATTCAATCCGGAGAAGTGTGAGGTAATGCATTTCGGGAGGGCCAGCAAGGAAAGGGAATACACATTAAATGGTAGGACACTGAGTAGTGTAGAGGAACAAAGGGACCTTGGAGTGCATGTCCACAGATCCCTGAAGGGAGCAGGCCAGGTAGATAAGGTGGTTAAGAAGACATATGGAATGCTTGCCTTTATTAGCCGTGGCATAGAATACAAGAGCAGCGGGGGGTTATGCTTCAAATGTATAAAACACCATATAACAACAGAAAACGCTGGAAAAACTCAGCAGGCCAGGGCAGCATCCGTGGAGAGAGAAACGGAGTTAATGTTTCAGGTCGAAGACCCTTCGTCAGAACTGGAAAAAAACAGGAAAAGGGATAGATTTTAAAGCAAGTAGGGGCTGGGAAAAGGGGGAGGGGATGAAAGAACAAAAGGGAAGGTCAGTGATAGGATAGAAAGCTGGAGAGATTAAGAGATATTCAAGGAACTAAAACACTAGTCAGGCCTCAGCTAGAGTACTGCGTGCAGTTCTGGTCACATTACAGGAAAGATGTGATTGCACTAGAGAGGGTACAGAGGAGATTTACAAGGATGTTGCCGGGAGTAGAGAATCTTAGCTATGAGGAAAGACTGGATAGGCTGGGACTGTTTTCCTTGGAACAGAGGAGGCTGAGGGGAGACCTTATTGAGGTGTATAAAATTATGAGGGGCCTAGATAAAGTGGATAGAAAGGACCTATTTCCCTTAGCAGAGGGGTCAAAAACCAGGGGGCACAGATTTAAAGTAATTGGGGGAATGTTTAGAGGGGATTTGAGGGGAAATTTCTTCACCCAGAGGGTTGTGGGGGTCTGGAACTCACTGCCTGAAAGGGTGGTAGAGGCAGGAACCCAACCACATTTAAAAAGTACTTGGATGTGCACTTGGGATGCTCTAACCTGCAGGGCTACGGACCAAGAGCTGGGAAGTGGAATTAGGGTGGATAGCTCTTTGTTGGCCGGCGCGGACACGATGGGCCGAAATGGCCTCCTTCTGTGCTGTAATTTCTATGATTCTATGTTGCTTTTCCTCCCTCATGCTCTCTGAAGGCATCTTCTCCTGCTGGGCATGCATCTAAAAGAACCAGTCGCTCTTCCGTACCCTGCCCATTTGGCGTTCTTTATATACAAGACTAGACAGTGAGTGTCAGCAGGTTATTCAATTGAGAGGGGCATCACGGAAGATCCCAATGCTTGTCTTCACCCAATGCAAAAATGTGCACTTTCCAGCAAGAAGGCAAGACTGGGGTGACTAGCAATCAGGTGCAGGGGCCCTGGTTAAACTTCCCTTCCCTGCCACATGGGTGAAGTACCAGAAGGCTGAGGGAACCTTCTGGTGAGTAATTTGAGACATGACTTGTGGTAAGTGTAGCAAGCTTGGGAGGCACAGGTGACTTTGGACCTATGGCTCCCAAAGTTCTCCACCACTAAAGTCTTTGTGTCATTTCTGTTGTAGACTAATTGATAGAGATTGATTGCTATGATTAATCAAAGCTCCATTATTGGTGTACCAGGATAGTAGGAGATGAACTAGATGGACCTAGCAATTCCTATGAACCCATGGAACCAAACCCTGGTATGAGTCAGCCATTGCAGGAGAGAAAAAAGACTCAGTCCAGCATCTCACCTTCTCAAATCACTTACCTGCCAGGGTTGCTGCAAATGATTGCATTGGTTCAAATGGACATTTCCCTCGTCCCTTTTCCATTCCTTGCACTCTGTTCTCCATTGTGTCGTCAGAACCAAAGACCTTCTGAAATACAGTGTTGCACATCTCTGAAGATTATGTACAATGACACTTAGAGTACAATATTATATTAAAGAAGCACATAGAGGGTAATTTTAACCCCCCAGGGAGCGTGGGGGAGGAGGCGGGTGGGGGTAAAAATAAAAAAACGGAAACCCTACCCCAACTTTTGGTTTTAACGGAGACGGGTCAGGCGACCAACCCACTCTCAGAAGACAGGGCAGCTACTAAAATCTTTGAAGGAGGCTGTGTGCCTCCATTTTAACTTAATTTCATTTTTAACACCTGTAGTTTAAAGCAGGTGAGAAGGGCTGGATCCATGAGGTAAGTGCCTTTATTGCCCTGCTTGTGGGCCAGGAGGAGCAGGAGTGTCTCCCCGGCCCACTAAAATTACCTTTTAAACACCCTGCAATGGGACCCCGCCATCAGCCGACCCCCCCACCCCCGCCCCCCCAACACGATGTCCGACTCCCCTTTGGCAGAACCTGCGGGAAACCCATACTTCCAGGTTTCTCATCCAAACTCTCCCCCCGACCCCCCCGGCTCTTTTCCCGGCTCCGAGTTATTATCGAGCCCATAAGCTGCCAAATGCCTATGGGAATAGTGTGGGAGGCAGTCATATTCCAGGATTCTTTGACCATTTTCCCACAGATAGGATTTGAGAAAAAAAGTTACTTTTAATGTTGATTTTTTTTTTAAGCAAAGAAGTATGAAAGGGCACCTAGACAAATGGTGGTTAATATGCTAAATGAACTATTAGTTAGCTTGACTCAGAATCAGAAAAAACCCTCGTACTCATTGGGCTGGATTTTGCCAGCCCTGAGGAGGCGGGTATGGAGGCGGGACTGCCGGGAAAATGGCAGAACTTGGGGGCGGGTGCCCAACCCGCCTCCGTGCCATCTTGCCAGGAGGCGGGAAGCCGTCCCGCGCCGGGTCCCGTCTCCTTGGAGGCGGGAAGGGGATTAAAGCCTATTAACTGCCTGTTAACAGGTAGTTAACAGGCAGATAAGAGGATTATCCCCATTTTGCCCACACAAGTGCAGGCTTCTCGAAGGCTCCGAAACCCGCCAGGGTCACCGAGGCGAGCAGTGGGACTGCGGGGGTTGGAGGGGTCCAAAAGTGTGCTGTGGAGGCGAGTGATGGGTGCAAGTGTGGAGAGGTGAGTATCTGAGGTAAGTGCAAAGTGTTAGAATAAGTGTACTTACCTTTGTTTCTTCCTGCAGGCTTCAATCGGTGGGTATGCGGAGAGTCTCGCACCTCCGCGGTAGAGATGACAGATGGCCGTTGCATTCTCCAATGTAACAACCATCTAATTTCTACAAAAGAAAGAGGTTTGATGAGGTCTTGAATTCAAGAACTCATCAAACTACAGAGAATGTCAGTGTTTGACGTTCTCTGTAACCAGCTTTCCCTTTATTGGCCTGCTAAGCCCCACAGCAATGTGGTTGACTCTTAATTGCCCTCTGAAATGGCCGAGCAAGCCACTCAATTTTGTAAGGTGGCTCACCAACACCTTCTCGAAGGCAATTAGGGATGAGCAATAAATGCTGGCCTTTTCGGCGGTACCCACATCCCGTGAATGAATTAAACAAAAAGCTATTAAAGGCCTCGTCTTTTCATTGGTTCACCAATGTAGGCTCTCTATTCCAAATTCCAAATCGTCATTCTCATTTACAAGTTCCCTCTGGAGCCTCGTCCCAACCTACCACTGCAACCTCCTCCACCTCATGCACTTCATTCTTCCAAACACTGGCCTCTATCCAATGAAATTGGGAGTCAAGGATGGAGGAATTTAAGTGCTTGCTTTTCACCATCTGTTGAAAGCACCACTGCCAACTTCACTTGGGAGGAAATCGTCTCTTGGTTAACTCCAAATAACTTGACTTGAAAGTACCCCCCACCGCCCCCTACTTTTGGATTCCTATCCCATTAATCCTAAATTGGGTAATGTGGAGCCTGGGTTTTCTGCTGGTGCCAATTCTAAGACTGCCAGTATAAACTGGAGGTAGGTTCTTCACAGTTTCCCATTCTGCCCACCGCATTCATCCTTGCAATGGCATTCTGACTGCCTGTTATACTATTCTCAAAACAATATTATACCGTTAAGCAAGAAACAAAAAAAAACACAGCTTCCTCTTTAAGGCCCTTAATACTGGCAGAAAGGAGAGAAGTTTCTTAACTTGGGCTACATTTGACCTCAAGTTCCAACAGCAATGCTGACATGGCATCATATAGTATTAAAAAAAAAGCACTTACAATATATGCACAATGAGGGTCAAAAGCGTAAGTCCCGCAGGCAAAGAGGTGCGTCTCATTCCAGGCTTCCAAAATTCGAATGTAGTTGTAGCATTTAGTCTATAATAACCAAAACAAAAAAATGGACATTAGTCAACCAATTACAAATTAAAATCACAGAACAGCAAAAGATGTGCTTTTTTTTTTTAATCATTTGATTTGCTGGATTGTCTGTCGGACCCACAGATTTGAAAAGCACTGTATTAAGCACAATTCATTTGGGCTCTGCTGGCCTTTTTCTTCTTTCAAAATGGATTGGTCATCAGGCTGGGTCTGTGACATTAAGAACTTTTGAATTAGTAGCACAGATATACTTGGACTGATACTCGATCAATGTTTACAAACCACAAGCAATATTTTTGGTGTTTGCATTTAATGGTTCCAAATATCAATCTGCGTCGGCTATAAAAAAAAACTGGGAAGAGAAAAGAATTTAATGCAAAGGAGCCAGACTCCGGTTGCTTGAACTTGTTCAGCCTAATCCCACATCAGTAAGGCCTTCACAAAAACTGTCACCACTAAAGGCAACAGCCATTTATAAATGGCAGTTGGAAAGGTTACCTGTAAACATCTGACATTATTCTCTGACTATATAAGCTGTGTCATTATGCATTTCTCCACTTCACCTGAAGAAGGAGCAGCGCTCCGAAAGCTTGTGATTTCAAATAAAGCTGTTGGACTATAACCTGGTGTTGTGTGACTTCTTACATTTGTCCACCCCAGTCCAACTCCGGCATCTCCACACCATCATTAGCAAAGGCCCAGCAACCCATCTTTGGTTTGTGGTTTTTGAGAAGGAAAAACAAATTAGACTATAATGTGGCAGAAGGTCAATCAACTGGATTGTCATCAAGCAATGTCATACTGTAACAGACATTTTATTGGAAAATCTACTTCCTAAATTCCTCTTGGCATTAAAAATTAATAAGTCCAATTGATCTTATACTTATTAAATGTATTACAGGAAACTCTTTTTTATCTGACACCGACAGGACCGGCGTGGTGCCAGTTGATCAAAAAGTCCGGATTACAGAGAGGTATACTTACCAAGGTACGAGAGCCCCTTACACAGCCACAGGTGCAGGAGCCCCGGTTACACGGCACTTGTGCAGGAGTCCCGGTTACACGGCCACAGATCCAGGAGTCCCTGTTGCACGGCCACAGGTGCAGGAACCCCGGTTACACCGCCACAGATCCAGGAACCCCGGTTACATGGCCACTAATATATAGTAAAACTTACCTGAACCTACTCCTGAATTTTGCCGGTTAAGAGAGATTTCCTGTATTAAGCTTTTCTTTAAAAAGAAAACTGTTGATATAGCCAACCCAGGGTGCACAATGCAAACAACAGGAAATAGGATAACCCTATAATCCAAGGGAGAAATCTTCCTTTAACCAGTCCCAGGAGAAAACATAGATTCACCGGACATTCGTCTCTATGCTCTATGTGGGGCGATACTTGGGCAAGAACATGGCAGATGCAATAGAATGTGGAGAAATGTGAAGTTATCCACTTTGGTAGGGAAAATAAAAACAAAAAAGCAGAATATTTTTAAATGGAGAAAGATTGTGAAATGTTGGCATTCAGAGGGACCTGGTGTCCTTGTACATGAATCACTGAAAGTTAACATGCAGGTACAACAAGCAATTAGGAAAGCAAATTGTATGTTAGCCTTTATTACAAAAGGATTGGAGTATAAGAGTAAAGAGGTCTTACTGCAGTTATATAGGGCCTTGGCAAGACCACACCTGGAGTACTGTGTACAGTTTTGATCTCACTACCTAAGGATATACTTGCCTTAGAGGGAGTGCAACAAAGGTTTCTGGGACGGGGGACAGCCCTATGAGGAGAGATTGAGGAGGCTAGGCCTATATTCCCTAGAATTTAGAAGAATGAGAAGTGATCTCATTGAAACATATAAAATTCTTAGAGGGCTTGACAGGGTTGATGCAGGGAGGATGTTTCCCCAGGCTGGGGAGCCTAGAACCAGGGGTCACAGTCTCAGAATAAGGGATCAGCCATTTAGAGGGTCACTCAGAAGGTGGTGAATCTTTGGAATTCTCTACCCCAGAAGGCTGTCGATGCTCAGTTGTTGAATATATTCAAGACAAAGATCAATAGATTTTTGGATATTAAGAGAATCAGGAGATATGGGGATAGTGCGGGAAGGTGGAGTTGAGGTAGAAGATCAGCCATGATCTTATTGAATGGCGGAGCAGTTCAAAGGACCAAATTGCCTACTCCTGCTCCTATTCATGTTCTTATGTTCTTAGAATGGCTGCAACAGTTGCCCATGAAACAAGAGTATGTTGGGCTAGGTGGGCTACAGGGGAAGGGGAATGGAGTCTATGAAAAGTAATGGATCAAGACTGAAGCGTTGAGTTTGGGCAATGGATAAATATTCTGGAATTTTGCTTCCGTTTTCCCTCAGGAGATTAAGCACATACAAACATACATAAAGAAGGGCGATAAAATACCATTAGGTCTATCCATTAGACAGTGCAGCCTCATCCACTACCCTCCCCAATTACCAGAAGTGCTAACTCCTAGAGGCAAAGAAAACGTGGCCAATTTCAGGACAAACTTTGGGAAATTCTTCCCCAAATCTTTAAACAAGATCCACAAGACCATGAGTACCTATGACATTTTAATTAACCCATCCCCAGCTCCAATATGTCCCAATGTTCTTAGCAATATAGGACTATACCTATACCTGACCGGAAAACATCATTTACATCCATGAGGAGTTTACAGTCATATCACATTAATAATACAGAACTGCTTCCAGTAATACAGTTCCTTGCTACCCATGCTATGGAATTCACCCCATTCATGAGGATACTCATAAAGATCACTGACTTTCTAATCCACTTTATCTCCTATATTCTTTAATAGACCTGTTGGCCAAATATTTATTCATCCCTCCTGAAATTTATAACATCCTCCACTTGGTCTGCCTCCCTGGCTAGGCTAGGCTTTTCTTGTAGTCTACACTTTATTGGGAGGTGCAGATTGTACATAGGAAGTACCACGCTTGATGGGCTAGATGTCCTTGTTCTAGTTTGAAGCTTTCACAAGTTCTTAGTTGGACACAAGTCCAGAGGCAACATCAGGTCTCCACAGTGCTGGCTGGAAAACCTCTGCTGGTATCCATTTGTGTCACAGCAATACTGGCAGGTCAGCAGGAGATTCACAAGCAAGGAGCAAGTTTCCGTAGCAGCGGTTTGAAGGGCACAGTAGTGTAGTAATTATGCTGCAAACCAGCAACTCACAACTTCTCAGTTCAGAATGGCAAGTTAGAAAATTGAATTCAATAAATCTGGTTATTTATAGGCGGCACCGGGAAAAATTATGAAAGCTTCCATTTTGTTGTAAAACCCAACTCATTCATTAATGTCCTTCAAGGAGGGACACATGCCACCCTTAGCTAGTCTTGTCTTCAGTTGATTCTAGTGCCATATTATGGAGGAAAAATTCGGTTGATTTGCGCCTCCCGTTAGCGCTAGGGCATTCTCTGTCACTGGCTTTCCCTTAATTGGCCGGCTAAGCCCGCTGGGCGGGCTTAACCAGGTCAATCAAGGGAAAATAGCGTGGGTTGGTCAGACGTCGATAGAGGCGGGACTAAAATGCGACAAGCAGCAATCCCGCCTCCATCACGTCCCCAGTGGCAAAATCACCCCCAGGATGTTCATATTATTTGTCGCGATCTGTGGTAGAGTTTACAGTCTTATAACCACATTAACAATACAGAAGTGCTTCCAGTAATTGAGTTCCATGAATACTCTGGTATTAAGGGATATGGAGCAAAGACAGGTATATGGAGTTAAGCCACATATAATCTCACTGAATGGAGGAACAGGCGCGAGGGGCTAAATGGCCTCCTATGTTCACACTATGTAACTCCATATACCCGCCTTTGCCCCCTATTCATTTTACGGAAGTGGATTCCATAGGACTGATGCGAACACACAACATAAGAAGCAACCTGTCAAAGAATCTTGATACAACTGTTGTTGCACAAGTGAATTTCCCCTCACATTGAAGGATTCAAAACACACTTCAATCATGCAAGTAGTCTGATTCTCCCAGTGGGTAAATGCACTGCTGAATTTAGAGCTGAGTCTTAAAGACGAGGAGGGCCCAGGCAATGTTCCCTGCAAGCTGCGTTTTGTCCTGCGCGGCCTATTTCTCTTAATGCACAGTTCCTTAAAATTTATGGGCATGTGCGGTATTTACAATGGAAAAGGCGGTGAGGGGTCTGCACAGGGCCTTTCCCATTACTGCACGGCCAGAGGGAACATTGGCCCCAGGTTTAATCCCTAATCTGTACCGAGTTTGCTCATCTTAGCTAAGTGGCGATAAGAGATAGTTTAACTGGGTTCAGTACCCCAGGGCTGGGGAGGTGCAAAAACAAAAGAGAGTTTCCAGAATCGGTCACAGCTGAGGATTAGGCTCAGCTCTGATGCTGCCAACAGTCGAACAGCCTTCCAATGTTCCCGAAACTCCTTCGCCCTGGGGGTAGAACGAGGACACATGTCGAGTGGAAGAGGCAGAATTTGAAGCAGGGCCCAATCCTGCTGCGTCACTGCCGTTTTTTTTGTGTTGCGAAATTCCAACGGGGTGGGAGGCATGACTACCCCGTTCATTGGGAAGTAGGATTGATGGAATGATGTCCCCCTGCAGCCAGGGATAATATGCCCATGTGACGCAGATGGAGCTGGGTGCCTAATGCTAGTTTCCAGAAAGGTCTCCAGGTAAATTGCCAGCATATTTTTGAAAATTGAATTCTTCAGCCATAACAGCCTGCCCTCTTCGGCAAGATGTTACTCTGCCGTCCCTGGAACCTCCATGGGATGAATGCCCAGGGAGTGCTAGGATCATTAGGGACAGGAGTAAGCCATTCAGCCCCTCGAGCCTGCTCTGCCATTCAATTAGTTCATGACTGATCTGCACCTCAACTCCAGTTATCTGTCTTAGTTCAATAGCCCTTAATACCCTTACCTAACAAAAAAAATCTACCAATCTCAGTCTTGAAAACTCCAATTGTCCCACCATCCATAGCCATTTGGTGGAGAAGCCCAAGTAAGTGTTTGTATTACAATTCCTCACGGGTCCTTGTGGCCCAGGAGGAGCAGGAGCGCCGCTTCTGGCCATGCAAGGAAACCACGAGCCTCTTCTCTCCTGGGCTTTCCCACCCCCGGGACTTGTGCTCAGCTGTCCACGAGGATTTCCCACCCACCCCACAACCCGTCCATCCCAAGTTAAAATCGGGGCTAGGGTAACAAGTGGTACCAACTGACCAACCAACAAAAGCAGACACGTCCAGAGATTTTAAAAAGGAGCTCTACAGACTCAAGGCACTTGATTTGGCGGGTTTCTGTTCTTAGAAATTTGATCTGATTGATCGAGTCTGTTCGGGTATTTTTTTTCCTGCCTTTCATCTATGATTTAAAGAAAGGATTTTTTTTGTTTTAAAAATAAAACTTTCATCTTGCTTTAATCTGCTTTAAAGTGCGACCCTGTCACAAGCAAAGATCTAACTCAAATTTTCCTTTTCGCCTAAATAGAAAACATTCCAAATAAGCATATTTTTTCCTCTCCCCTTTCTGTAGTGCTCTTCTTATGTGGTAAACATTTGGGTTCTTTAGAGAATAATCAGGCTTTCAAGGCAGACAGCAGGGAAAAATATCCCCATTGTTCTCCTCTTTTCCTGGTGTCCACAAAGGAGTACTTGTTAGGCAGCAGCAACACACACCCTCACTGATCTCATCAAAAGAATTAACCAGCAGAACATTTTCTGATCAAATTAATTATATATTACAGTATACAGTAAATTGAATGCTTAATGCTGCACCGAGACTGACTTTAAAAACTAATCTTATACATTGAGGCTTAAGCTCCAATCACCAGATTGTGAAATGATTTTTCCATCTGCATTAACTGCCAATTGATACCACTGTTTGCTGTGACTAGGTTTATTTCCTACAATGGTAGCAACATACATAGGTACAGGACTGGAAAAGACCACACAGGCCATTATATGGCTTCCAAGGTTTCAGAAATACCATACTATAGTCTTGCATCGCTCATTTGCTTCTTTTGTCAAAAAAAAGACATCGTTCCCTCTTGAATTTGTCAGTACAAGCTGCCTCCACGACCTACTTGGGAGGTCTGTTCCATACATTCACCATAATCTGTGTGAGCCCTGAAGGAACCAGAGGCATTTCACAGAAAAGTTCTGCACGTTCAAATTAAAGGAATTTTGAGACCAGTTCAGTGGGTTGCAATGTTAAGAACATAAAAACTAGGAGCAGGAATAGGCCACGTGGCCCCTCGAGCCTGCTCTGCCATTCAATAAGATCATGGCTGATCTTGGGCTCAAAGCCACTTCCCTGCCAGCTCCCCATAACCCTTCACTCCCTTATCTTGTAAAAATTTGTCTATCTCCACCTTAAACGTATTTAATGACCCAGCCTCCACAGCTCTCTGGGGCAGAGAATTCCACAGATTTACAACTCTCTGAGAGAAGAAATTCCTCCTCATCTCAGTTCTAAAAGGGCGACCCTTTATTCTGAAACTGTACCCCCGAGTTCTAGATTTCCCCACGAGGGGAAACATCCTCTCTGCATCTACCTTGTCGAGCCCCCTCAGTATATCTTATATGTTTCAATAAGATCACCTCTCATTCTTCTAAATTCCAATGAGTATAACCCCAACCTGCTCAGCCTTTCTTCATAAGTCAACCCCCTGATCTCAGGAATCAACCGTGTGAATTGTCTCTGAACTGCCAGCAATGCAAGTATATCCTTCCTTAAATAAGGAGACCAAAACTGTACGCATGTTCTGAGCATACCCATGTTTCTGAGCATACCTATGTTTCTATCGCTGCAAAACATGTAGCCTACTTATCGACAAGGCCTTGGACAACGTGGCCATAGAAACATAGAAGATAGGAGCAGGAGAAGGCCATTCGGCCCCTCAAGCCTGCTCCGCCATTTAATGAGATCATGGCTGATCATCCAAATTCAGTACCCTGTTCCTGCTTTCTCCCCATATCCCTTGATCCTTTTAGCCTTAAGAAATATATCTAACTCCTTCTTGAATATATTTAATGAATTGGCCTCAACTGCCTTTTGTGGTAGAGAATTCCACAGGTTCACCACTCTCTGGGTGAAGAAATTCCTCCTCATCTCTGTCTTAAATGGCTTACCCCTTATCTTTACACTGTGACCCCTGGTTCTGGACTTCCCCGCCATCGGGAACATCCTTCCTGCATCTAGTCTGTCCAGTCCTGTTAGAATTTTATAAGTTTCAATGAGATCCCCTCTCATTCTTCTAAACTCCAGCGAATATAAGCCCAATCGACCCAATCTCTCCTCATACGTCATTCCTGCCATCCCAGGTATCAGTCTGGTGAATCTTCGCTGCACTCCCTCCATGGCAAGAACATCCTTCCTCAGATAAGGCAACCAAAACTGCACACAATACTCAAGGTGTGGTCTCACCAAGGTCCTGCACAACTGCAGCAAGACATCCTTGCTCCTGTACTGGAATCCTCTCGCTATGAAGGCCAACATACCATTTGCCTTCTTAACCGCCTGCTGCACCTGCATGCTTACCTTCAGCGACTGGTACACAAGGACACCCAGGTCTCGTTGCACGTCCCCTTCTCCCAAACTAGTGCCGTTCAGATAATAATCTGCCTTCCTGTTTTTGCCACCAAAGTGGATAACCTCACATTTATCCACGTTATATTGCATCTGCCATGCATCTGCCCAAACACCCAACCTGTCCAAATCATACTGGAGTTTCTCTGCATCCTCCTCACAGCACACACGCCCACCCAGCTTTGTGTCATCTGCAAACTTGGAGATATTACATCTCGTTCCCTCATCTAGATCATTTATATATATTGTGAATAGCTGGGGTCCTAGCACCGATCCCTGCGGTACCCCACTAGTCACTGCCTGCCACTCGGAAAAAGACCTGTTTATTCCAACTCTTTGCTTCCTGTCTGCCAACCAGTTCTCTATCCAAGTCAGTACCTTACCCCCAATCCCATGTGCTTTAACTTCACATGCTAATCTCTTATGCGGGACCTTATCGAAAGCCTTCTCAAAGTCCAAATACACCACATCCACTGGTTCTCCCTTATCTATTCTACCAGTTACATCCTCAAAAAATTCCAGTAGATTAGTCAAGCACGATTTACCTTTTGTAAATCCATGTTGACTTTGTCCGATCCTGTCACTGTTTTCCAAGTGCTCTGCTATTACATCTTTTATAATGGACTCTAGCATTTTCCCCACTACCGATGTCAGGCTTAGCAGTCTATAATTCCCGTTTTCTCTCTACCACCTTTTTTGAATAGTGGTGTTAGCTACCCTCCAATCCATGGGAACTGTTCCAGAGTCTATAGAATTTTGGAAGATGACGAGCAATGCATCTACTATTTCTAGGGCCACTTCCTTAGTTACCCTAGGATGTAGATTATCAGGCCCTGGGGATTTATCGGCCTTCAATCCCGTCAATTTCCCTAACACCATTTCCCTACAAATACTGATTTCATTCAGTTCCTCCCTCTCATTAGACCCTATGTTCCCCGACATCTCTGGGAGGTTATTTGTGTCCTCCTTTGTGAAGGCCCCAACTTTGGTAACTTATCAGCCATAAACACCAAATGCCAACGATGCCTACACTATCAAATGACAGTAAGATCACTAAATGTCACCATCTGTTACTGGACTAATGCCCATCCATTATCTACAACATTTGGCCAATTGATTGGTCACATTGCATAAACAATTTTGCCAAATGGAAACAATTTGCATTTATATAGCGCCTTTAATGTAGAAAAATGTCCCAAGGTGCTTCATCGAGGCATAATCAGACAAAAATGGATGCTGAGACCTAGACAATGAGGTCTACCTGGGGTGATCAGTAACTGAAGATCGCTAAATACACAGACAATGCCATTTCTGGACACCATCTGAGTAGCATCGCACAGAAGTTGAAGTGCCTGGTGCCATCTTGTTCCCAAATATTCTTTTAAATTTTCTCGGGAATTGGGCGATGCCACATTTACCGCCCTAAAAGAATTGGGTTTACAACTAATGCTCTCATGGGGCTGGGCCATTCTGAAAAGCATTTGAGCATTAAAAGTCAACCCCACACGTTGTGGAACTGCAGTCAATTATTAGCCAAACCAGGTAATCCCTAAAGGAGATCAGCAAACCAGTTGGGCTTTTACAGCAACCTGCCAGTTTTCGTGGTCATTTATTTATACCAATCCACAAATTACTAGGTTTATTGTACTCACTTTCACAGCTTGCCAGGGTGAGATTTGAACTCACAATCTCTGACTGCTTACCAGACCCCGCACATCCAACTCAACCTGTAGCAGCCACGTAGATTGTTTGATCAGTTTCAGTAAATACTCTGACGTTCAACAGGTAGAAGAACACCCACCAAGGAGTGACTTACACCACAGATCTTACAAAAGTTAAGAACAGAAGAATAGAAAGCTTTGAGAACAAACCTCCATCTTGCCTTTTCGGATACAGGAATTACGTTCATTTTCCATTACATTCCACTCTATCTGTAAAACAAATGCATTCACATCACACAATTAATACAAGTGCACTATTATACAGAAAATGCAAGAACCAGAGCACTTGTAGGTCTTTGTTTTATCTCCTTCCTTGCAGTTTTCTCCTGTCCCAAAGGTTCTGACTCCTTGCTGAAGTCCAGTTCTATGGGTAGTGCCCAAGCTCTCTTACTTTGCCCAAGTGTCCATTCTTATTATGAGACAAAGTGGTCATGTGGACCACAAGAAGCATCATAGCGGAGCTTGATCCTGTCTTCAACTCACATTTAAACACACAACCTTTGCAGCAGGAGTTACAGGATGGAAACTGAGAGCGCTGCTTGACTTTTTCCCTCCCCCCTCCCTAGCTATGGGATGAATTTCCCCTAGAACGGTAAGGTTTCTGGCTGCCTTAAAATAAAAATGTATTGCCCTGATCTTCAGGGGTCCAGGCCCTGATCCCGGCCTGGACACCCAGGTGCACAGCACTTCCACCAAGTCTCGGGGAGATAAGCCTGGTCTCATCAGGAATAACTCCCCCACAAGTTACACCAGGTCTTGACTGGGGGCTGGAGCACAGGAACTCACCAATTAGGGAGTCCTTGGTCCCACCCCCACGAGAAGGGACTCAATATATCCCGCTCCTGGCGAAGACGACAAGCTGTTCAGGTGTACTCCAGAGTTACAGCTATAGTCAGCTGGAACAGCTGAGGAATTTCAATTCAACTGAGGACTTGGAAATTTCAAGTCAAATCTGTTTACCATGTAGCATTTCAAAGCTCAGACAACATTGCCATAGCTCAGGAACTGCTCCCCAACTAGATATAAGCTTCTTTATTAATTCAGAAATAACAAAATGCTCTATGACAGACCCCCTCACTACACCATTACCACCTGTATATGAAGGACATCAGCCAGGGATGCGCTTTAATACAACATTTTCAATAACATTTTTCCAGTGAATTTTGTGTCAAGGTGAAGAATGTCAGTGCTGAGTAGTGGAAAATGTTATTGTCGCCTGCTGTCAAACATCAAGCTGCCTCAGATCAGCTAAATCGTAAGTTTAATCAGTCCCCGACCTTAGAAGAGCAGCCCTTGCTGCATCAGTATAAACTTTTCCACTCCCTACACCAGCTAGTCTCTGACTAAGACATTTGGTAACAATTAGCGGCGGTTTTGTGCTGTGGGCTCACACACCCGGTAGGAAATGGGTCAAGATTATCCAAGCACATTTCATGTCCCGCACTTCCACCCAGCAGATATAGAATTTCATCCCATCATTCAGGGCTAGACTTGACCTCCGGCTTCCGAGGTAACGGCACCATGTCGCCACCACCCAACCCAACTGAAATGCAGAATATTCAACAAGTCAGCAACCCTCAGGACTGAGGTTGGGTTTGGGTTGTGAAAGTCATGTCAACTGTTGACTATTTTCCATATTTCAAGATTTCAGTGGGGACATTGAAAGCATGGCTATTTTCATTGTACTCACTCCAAATTGATGGAGAATTATGTTTTTCCATTAAATCTTTTAAATAGTAAACTGGCAAAGGCTGTTTCTGTCCTTTGGAGATGATGTGGTCTAGAAAGTATCATCAATGCATTTAAAAAAAATTAAAGACAAACACTATTCTGCCATTATTTCAAATTGATCCACTAATAGTAGACAGGGAAAGTCTATTTTGAGGTTGTATACTTTTACTGCAAGCATTCAGTGAAGTTCAATTGCCAAAGCAGCCCTCACTCTGTACACACAATCTTCAGTAGAAAATTCCTGGAACAATATTTATCGTTCATATCTTCATTCATAATAGAGAAACCACAAAAATGATCCTCTGTGAGTCTGCCCTCACTACAGCACATTGATATACCACATCCTCCGAGATACGTTTGCCCTTTCCTTTGTCTAACGTGCAGAAGTCAATCACCACGTTTCAGTCTCCAAACTGAAATCCACACGTTCGCCTGCGAGAGTGTACATGAAGGCATGCCCCCCACAGGATGAGGATGCAACCCACAGGATGAGTGTGCACTCCACAGCAAGCAAACTGAAACTTTGAAGAACTCATATCCATTACTCATATCCATTCCAGCTTCCTGACAAACAGGAGAAACTGACAGACAAGACACTGCTTACAAGCCTCTCACTATAAAACACACAATGAAACATATAAACGTACTGTTTAGAATACCCTTCCTGATAGAAGCCATGTAAAATATACACCACACACTTCGCATATGGATTCAAAAGCAGTATTGCAGTGAAAGCTAGTCTACTGCATCTTTTCTTCTCACTGCCAACTTCTTTTGAAGAGGCAGCTTGCCCTGCCTCCATTCAGTTTCCTTAAGGCCCAGTCCACAGATTTCTTCACAATTTATGACTTTTTGACTCAGGAACCGTGCTGGACTCTAGGCTGAGAGAACTAGGCTGCCGGAACGATGACTTCCAAGAGTTGGAAAGGTGTTTTCTAATCCTTGACTTTTCCTGCACTTATATTCTTACTGCTATCAAGTATCACTCAGTCTGGATTAAATATTTTGGCACATCCTACTTAACACAACTCATGCACTTAAATGAATCTATAATCCACCCCACTCTTTTTAGTTTCAGTCCCCCCCCATCATGATAGCTCTGTTTTTGCTTTAGGATCTAGCAACACACTGTAGATTACATGCAACAAAAGTCTTGAGCAATTCCCACTCTTGGGTGAATGCGGACAACAATTTATAACCATGACCCGCAAGGACTTCTGAATCACACAAACAGACAGATCACAAATTTTCATGTGAAGTAATTACCATAAATGGATTCTGCTCCACAGAAGTCAAGTTGAGGACAAAGATGGCGTTACTTGCTCCCACATAGAGGCGGTTACGTGGTTCGTCTACCAAAAAGGTGGTAAAGGTGGTATGATCACCCTTGGAGAAGTTCCTCATTGACGTCAGCTGCTGAAGCTCTGAAATCGGGAAAACAAGAGAAACACGTCATGAAACTGGAAGAAAAATTAAAACAAAAAATCTTATCAACAGCCTTAAGGTTAGCTACAAGGCATGTCCGTTCAAATAAAGTCTTTAAAAAATTTTTTTCACTCAGTCTGAATGCCTGTAGTATTATCAACGTAGGAGGTAGTTTGTTTGGAGTAATATGTCCAATTTTAGGGCTTCTTCAGATATTACTTTTGTTACTCAGCTCCCCCACCAACATCCAAAGCACCTCCAGAAGGATTACTGACTCTCCTAATGTACGACAAGGACACTAACTCATAAGTAACAGCACCACAAGTTAATGGAGCAGGATACTTTGTTCCCATCCAGCTCAACTAAACACCAGGGACTTTGACCCAAATCAATCACCGTGGCCCTTAAACATGCACTGCTCCCAGGCTGGGAGCCTAGGCAGTGAATATTAGCACGGTATTTTGACTGCAGGATCACAGCTGAGACCAGACCTGCTCTTGCCAGACACCCATGCGCTTGCACTTTCTAACAAGGATTACTTGATAGCGATCAGCAGTAGGAACCCTGGTCGACACTTCCTGTACATAGAGTGGTGGTTGTCAGACTAATGGCAGTCCAGCTAATCCAAATGCTGCTGTCCCAGCTAATAATGACTCACGCTACTCACCAGTCACCTAAACTGGGACAGCCAGGTTACACAGCCATTGTGCCATGAAAAAAAGCTCTGGAATGAGTTCTATTGATTAGCTGGCAGGCATGACATAATATATTAAAAAAATAACATTTTAAATGATTCTTACTGATGTTAGTCGTACCTGTGGCATAACTTAACATAGAATTGTGGCCCCTTAATTCCTCTTTAATTTCAAGTTTAGTGTTGTAAATTAATTCCTATGAATCATGACATCATTATTTTTCCATAACCACTCTTCAATCTGCTTATAGTCTTCTCATATTCCTTCCATATAATTGTCTCTGTGCTATGAGAGATTGTACCAAGGCACTTAGCTACAAGCAGGCTACTGCTGACCACAAGAGCAAACAAGAACTCTACTCAGATCAACTTCTCAGTACAGTAGATTGGTTTTGAGACTCAAGTATGGTGCGGGTTTCTAGGCATATCTCATGTTGCTGTTTCTGGGGCTTTGCTGTGCACAAATTGGCTACAACGTCTGCCTGAAAAAACAATAATGACTACATTTCATTAAAAAAAAAATCATTAGCCTGTGAAGCAGTTTGGGACATCCTAAAGGAAATGATAGGCACAATATAAATAAAGACAAGTCTTCCTTCTTTCTTTCTATGTCAGGTAACCAGACAACAAAAACAAATCAAGTGAATTGAGACCAAAACATAATGAAATCAGTGCCGTCACTGGATTATGGTGATTGGGTTATTTGTGCAGGAGAAAGGCCTCTGATTTCATAGAAATTACAGCACAGAAACAACCCATTCGGCCTAACAGGTCCATTCCGACTAAGCCTCCTCCCACCCTACTTCATCTCATCCTATCAGTACATCCTTCTAACCCTTTCTCCTTCATGTGTTTATCTAACTTCCCCTTAAAGTCATCTATGCTATTTACTTCAACTACTCCTTGTGGTAGCATGTTCCACATTCTAACCACTCTATGAGTAAAGAAGTTCGTCCTGAATTCCTTATTGGATTTATTCGTGACTTATCTTATATTTATGATTCTTGGACAATCATGCCTACTACAGTGCCAATGATGGTTCAAGTCACTGATCTCCTCACTACATCATATGGTTCCTCTGAAATGTTAGTACATGACAGTGGTCACATCTGGAACTGCTTCATCTAGCCATTGCTACTGCTACCTCCCAAACCCACGACCTCTACCACCTAGAAGGACAAGGGCAGCAGGCGCATGGGAACACCACCACCAAGTTCCCCGCCAAGTCACACGCTATCCTGACTTGGAAATATATCGGCCGTTCCTTCATCGTCGCTGGGTCAAAATCCTGGAACTCCCTCCCTAACAGCACTGTGGGAGCACCTTCACCACACGGAATGCAGCAGTTCAAGAAGGCGGATTAGCACCACCTTCTCAAGGACAATTAGGATTGGGCAATAAATGCTGGCGTAGCCAGCGAAACTCACATCCCAGGAACGAATAACAAAAAAGAGGAATATCTAAATTCACTGGTGCTGATAGTGGTGGGAGCAAATTAAGGGGATGAATTAAGAGTATCACACAAAGAAAGACTTGCACTTATATAGCCCCTTTCACAACTTCAGGGCATCCCAAAGCACTTTACAGCCAATGAAGTACTTTTGAAGTATAGTCACTGTTGTAATGTAGGAAACGGAGCAGCCAATTTGCGCACAGCAAGCTCCCGCAAACGGTAATGTGTTAATGATCAGATCATCTGTTTTAGTGATGTTGGTTGAGGGAAAACTATTGGCCAGGACACCGGGGCGAACTCCCATGCTCTTCTTTGAATAGTGCCATGAGACCTTTTACATCCACCTGACAGGGCAGGTTTAACGTCTCATCCGAAAGATGTATATTGGGACAATACTTAAGTATATTTTCTCCAATTGTGCATTGGTATTAAAATACTAAATAACGCCTAGCAACAATGATGACCTACTTTTAAAAAACATGCAATAAGACCAATTCATTTGGATGTACAGATGATTTCCCAACACCTATCAACATCTGTTCTTGAGATTCAAAATTTGCCATCCAAAACTGTACAGATCTACAAAATATTCAGCCTGTGTAGAGCGGAGACACGCAGACCAGAAAGGTCCCCTCATTCAATGCTGATCTCTGCTGAGTCAGCTCAGGCAGCAGTAGGAGAACTACAATCAGCCGCGGTTCCCACTTGGATGGAGGAGCAAAAAAAATCAGCCAGGATTCCTGTTTCTAATGAGTTGTGCGATCAAATCTAACTTTACAAGGCTTGATCTTCCAGGAACAGTGTAGTATAGATGCTGCAGGAAGTAGGGAAATATGCACTGTGGTACAGACAGTAACCAAACAAACCAAAACAAGACGTTAGAAATATAGCCAAATCCACAGCAAAAGGAACCATAACCTTATAAAAAGTCTAATTTATCCACTAATCTCTCGCAGCAGCCAAGTTGACTGCTCTCTTTCAGAGCTCCTTCTCTCTGTTATTTCACTTTTACTTTCTGCATCTATTCCTCTCTCTCAATTAACTATTTAACATCCTTTGGCTCACTTCTATCTGATTACTGACCTGATTACTAACTTGCTTTCATCAAATTGCATTCCCTGCATCGCTTTGGACATTCATCCACACCCCGTGTCGCAACAAACTATTCATTAATCATTATGGAACAAATTAGTACTCTTCAAAAAAAGCCATGGAGCTTTTCCCCCACTGCAGGGATTTGTCTCTCCCAATTTTCTATTCCTTTCATAAGCTTGAGCTATTAACAACCACAGCCAAGCAGTCTAATTCCAGGCCTTGCCAATATCACTTGCTGGGAGGTCACCAATAGTTCCCCCTCTCATTAGCTTGCATTGGTGTTTTTCTACCATACAGTAACTGCTAGCAAAAAGAGGCAATTCGCAGCCATGGTGCAACATGACTCCTTTCCATGGTTATGGAACAGACAACAACTTGAATGCATACGGTCCAGTTGTAGCTGGAACTGGGGACAAAAGCAAGCAATCCAGACCTCCTTCTTGGCAGGACGCTTGACCAGAATGATCCACAAGGTCCCTCTTCTTCCTTACGATTAATATTGGTAAAGCAAAAGGAATCGGTAAAGGTGCATGAACAGCACCACTAAATACATACAAATGACAATACGGAAACAGGCCATTCGGTCCAAACACTCCGTGTTGGCATTTACCCACCACGCAAGCAAATAGTTCTAATCACATTTACCCACCCTGTTTCCCATATCCCGTTAACCCCCTTTCCTCCATCCACCTATCCAATCTAATATTGAATGTAGACAGTTTCTGCGCCAACCACTAACCTTAGAAGTGAATTCCACAGCCTCACAACTAAGGATGAGTAACTCACGTCATTACCATCAGCAATCTAACGAAGGAAGTGACAACTACATGTGACCTCAACCAAACATCCTCAGCCTCTTGCCAAACAGATCCACAATGCATAATGCTGTTCAAAGATCCTCAACTTCTCACTATCTTGTTGTTCATCCCTGTAAACTTAACTTCACAATATTAAAAAGCACAGCACAGCACAGTCCATTGTAACAATGCTTATACAGGGAAAAACTTGATCAGCTGCAAGATGTATGGGTACAACAACACAACAACAACAATTTGCATTTATACTGCATCTTGAACATAGTAAAAAAACAACTTGTATTTATTTAGCGCCTTTAACGTAGTAAAACGTCCCACGGCGCTGCACACAGGAGTATTATAAGACAAAAAATTTGACACCGAGCCACATAAGGAGAAATTAGGGCAGGTGACCAAAAGCTTGGTCAAATGGTAGGTTTTAAGGAGCGCCTTAAAGTAGGAGAGGTAGAGAGGCAGAGAGGTTTAGGGAGGGAATTCCAGAGCTTAGGACTCAGGCAACAGAAGGCACGGCTCCAATGGTTGAGTGATTATAATCAGGGATGTTCAGACTTAGAGGAGCGCAGGTATCTCAGGGGATTGTGGGGCTGAAGGAGATTACAGAGATAGGGAGGGGCGAGGCCATGGAGGGATTTGAAAGTAAGGATGAGAATTTTGAAATCGAGGCGTTGCTTAACCGGGAGCCATTGTAGGTCAGCGAGCACAGGGGTGATGGGTGAACGGGACTTGGTGCGAGTTAGAACACGGGCAGCAGAGTTTTGGATGATCTCAAGTTTACGTAGGGTGCAATGTGGGAGGCCAGACTTGGAATAGTCAAGTCTCGAGGTAACAAAGGCATGGATGAGGGTTTCAGCAGCGGATGAGCTGAGGCAAGGGCGGAGACGGGCGATGTTACAGAGGTGGAAATAGGCGGTCTTAGTTATGCTGCGGATATGTGGTTAGAAAATCATTTCAGGGTCAAATATGACACCAAGGGTACAAACAGTGTGGTTCAGCCTCAGACAGATGTTAGGGAGAGGGATGGAGTCAGTAGCTAGGGAACAGAGATTGTGGCGGGGACCGAAAACAATGGCTTCGGTCTTCCCCTATTCAAGAAAGGAGGGAGGCAGAAAGCAGGAAACTATAGGCCAGTTAGCCAAACATCTGTCATTGGGAAAATGCTGGAGTCCATTATTAAGGAAGCAGTAGCAGGACATTTAGAAAATCATAATACAATCAAGCAGAGTCAGCATGGTTTTCTGAAAGGGAAATCGTGTTTGACAAATTTATTAGAGTTCTTTGAGGATGTAACAAGCAGGGTGGATAAAGGGGAAACAGTAGATGTATTGTATTTGGATTTCCAGAAGGCATTCGATAAGGTGCCACATAAAGTTCACGATGTTGGGGGTAATATATTAGCATGGATAGAGGATTGGCTAACTAACAGAAAACAAAGAGTCGGGATAAATGGGTAATTTTCCGGTTGGCAAACTGTGACTAGTGGGGTACCATGGGGATCAGTGCTGGGGCCTCAACTATTTACAATCTATATTAATGACTTGGATGAAGGGTTTTGTGTGTACTGTAGTCAAATTTGCTGATGATACAAAGATAGGTGGGAAATCAAGTTGTGAGGAGCACACAAGGGCCTAGAAATTCAGTGGTGCCCCATTTGGGGCGCCAAGCTCGACTGGGCACTGGAATTATCACTCCGGGCGGAGCCGCTTGCGCCAGCCCGATATTCAATTTCAGCGCCCTAAACGGAAGCGAGGCGCTGCTCGAGGCGCCCCGCGTCCCTCTTGGGGTGCTGAAACTGAATATCGCAGCGCAACGTGCCGCAGCGCCACACGCTGCGGCACGGCACGCTGCGGTACTGCAGGCCTTCCTCCCCTTCTTAAAGGGGAGGGGCCTGCACCAGCGCGATCGGGGATTGCGAGTGCCGGCAAAAGAGCCCGGCACCGAGGAGAGGTGCCAGGCTCTTGGGACACAGCTGGCACTGCCCGGGGGGGGCTCGGGAGGCCGGGGACGGTGGCGCGAGGAGGTGCTGGCAGGCGGCCAGCAAAAAAAATGGCCGCCCCGCACCTCCCCTTTAATTAGCGCCACTACCGCCGCAGGTTGGCCCCCCTGAACCGGTCGCAGATTGCAACCGGCGTTACAGCGGGGGGCGCGACCCAATATCACGATCGGGGCGGTAGCGGGGCGCTGCACACACCGATGACATCATCGGTGGCGGCGCAGCACTACAGGCTAACGCCGCCATTAGCGCCCAGCTAAATTTTGCGGGGGGCGTGGCCAGTGGCGCTAAAGCCACTAAGTGCCCTCTTTGGGCGCTAACTGGTGGCGCAGTCCACCGAATTTCTAGGCCAAAGAGTCTGCAAAGGGATATAGATAGGTTAAGTGAGTGGGCAAAAATTTGGCAGATCCGGTATAATATGGGAAAATGTGAGGTTATCTACTTTGGTAGGAAAAATAAAAAAGCAAATTATTATTTAAATGGAGAGAGATTACATAATGCTGCGATACAGAGGGTTCTGGGGCTTCTCGTACATGAAACACAAAAAGTTAGCATGCAGGTACAGCAAGTAATTAGGAAGGCAAATGGAATGTTGGCCTTTATTGCAAGGGGGATGGAGTATAAAAGTAGGGATGTCTTGCTACAACTGTCCAGGGTGCTGGCGAGACCACACCTGGAGCACTGCGTACAGTTTTGGTCTCCTTATTTAAGGAGAGATATACTTGCATTGGAGGCAGTTCAGAGAAGGTTCACTACGTTGATTCCTGAGATGAAGGGGTTGTCTTATGAAGAAAGGTTGAGCAGGTTGGGCCTATACTCATTGGAGTTTAGAAGAATGAGAGGTGATCTTATTGAACATATAAGATTCTGAGTGGGCTTGACAGGGTAGATGCAGGGAGGATGTTTCCCCTCGTGGGGGAATATAGAACTAGGGGGCATAGTTTCAGAATAAGGGGGCACCCATTTAAAACAGAGATGAGGAGGAATTTCTTCTCTCAGAGGGTCGTGAATCTTTGGAATTCTCTACCCCAGAGAGCTGTGGAGGTGGAGTCATTGAATATATTCAAGGCCGAGATACAGATATTTGAACTACAGGGGAGTCAAGGATTATGGGGAGCGGGCGGGAAAGTGATGTTGAGGCCAAGATCAGATCAGCCATGATCTTATTGAATAGCGGAGCGGGCTCAAGGAGCCGAATGGCCTACTCCTGCTCCTATTTCTTAAGTTTTTATGTTCCCAATATTTAACTGGAGAAAATTTCTGCTCATCCAGAACTGGATGTCGGACAAGCAGTCTGACAATTTAGAGATCGTGGAGGGGTCGAGAGGAGTGGTGGTGAGGTAGAGCTGGGTGTCATTAGCGTACTTGTAGAAACTGACGCTGTGTTTTCGGATGATGTCGCCAAGGGGCAGCATGTAGATGAGAAATAGGAGGGGGCCAAGGATAGATCCTTGGGAGACACCAGAGGTAACGATGCAGGAATGGCAAGAGAAGCCATTGCAGGTGATTCTCTAGCTACGATTAGATAGATAAGAATGGAACCAGGCGACTGCAGTCCCATCCAGCTGGGCGACAGTGGAGAGGCATTGGAGAAGGATGAAGTGGTTAACCGTGTCAAAGGCTGCAGACAAGTCAAGAAGGACGAGGAGGGATAGTTTACCCTTTGTCACAGTCACAAAGGATGTAATTTATAACTTTGATGAGAGCCGTTTTGGTACTGTGGTGGGGCGGAAACCTGATTGGAGGGATTCAAACATGGAGTTGCGGGAAAGATGGGCACGGATTTGGGAAGCGACAACACGTTCAAGGACTTTGGAGATAAAAGGGAGTTGGAGATGGGGTGGTAGTTTGCAAGGCCGGAGGGGGTCAAGGGTTGGTTTTTTTTAAGGAGAGGGGTGATGACAGCAGATTTGAGGGAGAGGGGGACAGTACCTAAGGAGAGAGGACTGTTAACAATGTCAGCTAACATGGGAGCCAGAAAAGGAAGTTGAGTGGTCAGCAGTTTGGTGGGAATAGGGTCGAGGGAGCAGGAAATGGGTCTCATGGACAAGATGAGCACGGAGAGGTCATGAGGAGAGATCGACGAGAAACTGGAGAAAGATGCGAGTTCAGGGCTAGGGCAGGGGGGAACCTTAGAGGAAGTTTGGCCCAGTGGGCTAGGGGAAGGAAGGGAAGTGGCAGAGGCAGCTGAATAGATGGTTTCAATCTTAGAGACAAAGGGCTGGATTTTGCCGGTGCTCAGAGGGCGGGTTTGGAGGCGGGTCTGCTATCAAAATAGCAAAGATTGGCAGCGGGTAGGAAACCCGCTGTCAACCCACCTCCACGTGAGTCTCCCAGTTGTCGGGTCTGTCTGAGGAGAACTGACCCGACACCAAGCAGCGGGGGAGACAATTGAGATCATTAAATGGCTTGTTAACAGACAATTTAATGCTATTTTGAGGCTACCTTCCAATTTTACGTGCTCCCCCACGGGTTACCCGCTGTTCAGGGAACACGCCAGCCCACCCTGTTGTGAGTTGATTCTGCTCTGACGTATCGGATAAGCTGACAGCAGCAGAAGTGGTGTAAAGGATGCCATTTTGCAGATGTTCAGTTTCAGAGCTCAGAAACTGCTGGTTACTGCATTTGTAAGACATACAGGGGTATAAATTCGGTTGTGCCCCCTCTGGGGCGCTAACTTTGCCGGGGCACTACTTTTAGCGCCCCGAAAAAGTTAGCACCCCCGTGCCGTAAAGCACTCCAACTCCCTCTTGGGGCGCTACTTGCAACAGCGTGCACGTAGCGCCGCAGTATTACAGGCCTCCCTCCCCTGATTAAAGGGGAGGGGCCCCGGGGCCCGGCTGAACCACCGGGGAGTGGGGTGCTGGGAAAACAGCCCGGCACTCAAGAGGAGTGCCGGGCTGACCGATCGTGGCCGGCACCCCGCATGAAAAAGCAGGAGGGGGCAGGTGCTGGCAGGCGGCCCAAAAAAAATGTCCGCCCGGCACCTGCCCTTTAATTAGCGCTGCCTCGACCGCAAAAACACCACCCTGACCCTGTCAGACATATCGTCCGGTGGTAGCTCAGGGGGCGCGAACGAAGTTTGTGGCCAGGGCACTGCGCACGGCAATGACATCATCGCCGGAGGCACAGCGCCATGGGGCGCTACCGGCGCCGCTAACCTCCCGCTGAATTTCACGGGAGGCGTTAGCAGCACCGCGCCCAGGGAGCAACATCGGTGCCCTTGGAAAGAACACACCTTGGTCCTCTGAATCCTTCCACAATCAGCCCCAACACTTACATCACCAGGCACACCAACATCGCCAACCTTCTCTGCCATCACCTGATGCTGCACAGAACACAGGGCATCAGCCCCTGACAACATTGCTGCCCAGGAGGCCAGCGATGGCATCACCATGGCCAGATTTACTTCACTTGACGCTATAAACCCTGGCTGCCAGATGATGCGCCAGGTTGACACCATCCCACACCAGTACCATAAAGCATCCCTTTAATGTCCAAGCCATTCCATTCACACTCATCACTATAGCGGGGGGGGGGGGGGGGGGGGGGGGGGCGGGGCGAGAAGTTATGTCTCAACATTCACTGGAACTCAGTAAGATGCTTCTCAAGGTGCGCACAGATCTGTCCAATAAGGTGAAGCGTTGAAAATATAGATTTCACTATTAGCAGAAACTTCACATGGACATTGGCTAAACCTCTCAAGTGCCTACCCTTGTGTGTTGTTAGTTACTATGTTTGCAGTAGGATGATGGTGAGTGTGAGGGGTGGCTAGTGAGATGGGGAAGTGATAATGTAGATAGATAGAGAGAGGGATGGGTGGAGGTGCAAGGTAAGTTGGTGTGAGTAAGGATGTGCAGGAGAAGGGTAGGGAAGGCAGAGTGATGGGGATGTGATGAGTGGCACAGCAGGGTGAGGTTGAGTGTGGCATTGCAGTAACGTTCCGTGATCTACTGAGATCATTGAAAGGTTGGTGCCACTGCAGCCAGGCACTCCTGAGGACATCTCTGCTTGTGTCCTGCTGTGCAATGTGCAACCAGACTGCGTTGATCTCCTGGGGAGGTCTCTTCCGCCCATGGGAAGGGAAGAGAATCTCCCTGCGTCCTGTGACCCCCCTCCGTAGTCACCGTGTATGTTTGACGACAGGAAGTCAAGGGGAGAAACATCTTTCTGAGCTGGCTCTCTGGGAGTAGCACACATAACGCAGCAGTAAATGTCCAATGTGGAGCACAGTGTGTAGCAGGCTTTCCATAATGAAACTGGATAAATATTTGAAGTAGAGGAAGGTACAGAGCCATAGGGAGAAAGCACGGTAGTGGCATTAGTTTTGGTTTGCTCAATCAAAGAGCCAGCACAGGCACAATGGGCCGAATGACAATCCGTGCTGTAAAGTTCTATGTCTAAATCCAATATGAAGTCTACATGTATAAAATGGCATGTCTATCTTTTTGTTGGAGCTTGCTGTAAAGTGATGGTGCAAAATAAAAAGCAACAAGCACACTTAAAATTTACAGTGTAGCCACCATAATGGAAAAGAACCCACTGATAGTTAATGGAAACTGGCAGATAGTCGAGAACCCCAAATCTTCTTACATCTGGTGTTTAAATAAACATCTCTGTTTTATTTTTAACTGAATGCATTTTATTTAAAAAAATAATATTTCTGGCAGTCTGACTCCCACTGGGTTCCCACTCATAGAAACATAGAAACATAGAAGATAGGAGCAGGAGTAGGCCATTCGGCCCCTCGAGCCTGCTCCGCCATTCAATGCGATCATGGCTGATCATCCAAATTCAGTACCCTGTCCCTGCCTTCTCCCCATATCCCTTGATCCCTTTAGCCTTAAGAAATATGTCCAACTCCTTCTTGAATATATTTAATGAATTGGCCTCAACTGCCTTGTGTGGTAGAGAATTCCACAGGTTCACCACTCTCTGGGTGAAGAAATTCCTCCTCATTTCTGTCCTAAATGGCTTACCCCTTATCCTTAGACTGTGACACCTGGTTCTGGATTCCCCCGCCATCGGGAACATCCTTCCTGCATCTAGTCTGTCCAGTCCTGCCAGAATTTTATAAGTTTCAATGAGATCCCCTCTCATTCTTCTAAACTCCAGCGCATTTAATGCTGGACTCCTGCCCCAAAGCCCCACCCCCCGCTCAGCTCCTGCCCCAAAGCCCCATCCCCCGCTCAGCCCGACCCAAAGCCCCACCCCCCGCTCAGCTCCTGCCCCAAAGCCCCATCCCCCGCTCAGCCCGACCCAAAACCCCATCCCCCGCTCAGCCCGACCCAAAACCCCATCCCCCGCTCAGCCCGACCCAAAGCCCCACCCCCCGCTCAGCTCCTGCCCCAAAGCCCCATCCCCCGCTCAGCCCGACCCAAAACCCCATCCCCCGCTCAGCCCGACCCAAAACCCCATCCCCCGCTCAGCCCGACCCAAAGCCCCACCCCCCGCTCAGCTCCTGCCCCAAAGCCCCACCCCCCGCTCAGCCCCGACCCAAAGCCCCATCCCCCGCTCAGCCCCTGCCCCAAAGCCCCACCCCCCGCTCAGCTCCTGCCCCAAAGCCCCATCCCCCGCTCAGCCCGACCCAAAGCCCCACCCCCCGCTCAGCCCCGACCCAAAGCCCCATCCCCCGCTCAGCCCCTGCCCCAAAGCCCCACCCCCCGCTCAGCTCCTGCCCCAAAGCCCCACCCCCCGCTCAGCCCGACCCAAAGCCCCATCCCCCGCTCAGCTCCTGCCCCAAAGCCCCATCCCCCGCTCAGCCCGACCCAAAGCCCCACCCCCCGCTCAGCCCCGACCCAAAGCCCCATCCCCCGCTCAGCCCCTGCCCCAAAGCCCCACCCCCCGCTCAGCTCCTGCCCCAAAGCCCCACCCCCCGCTCAGCCCGACCCAAAGCCCCACCCCCCGCTCAGCTCCTGCCCCAAAGCCCCATCCCCCGCTCAGCCCCGACCCAAAACCCCATCCCCCGCTCAGCCCCTGACCCAAAGCCCCATCCCCCGCTCAGCTCCTGACCCAAAGCCCCATCCCCCGCTCAGCCCCGACCCAAAGCCCCATCCCCCGCTCAGCCCGACCCAAAGCCCCATCCCCCGCTCAGCCCCGACCCAAAGCCCCATCCCCCGCTCAGCCCCTGACCCAAAGCCCCATCCCCCGCTCAGCCCCTGACCCAAAGCCCCATCCCCCGCTCAGCTCCTGACCCAAAGCCCCATCCCCCGCTCAGCCCCTGACCCAAAGCCCCATCCCCCGCTCAGCCCCTGACCCAAAGCCCCATCCCCCGCTCAGCCCCTGACCCAAAGCCCCATCCCCCGCTCAGCCCCTGACCCAAAGCCCCATCCCCCACTCAGCCCGACCCAAAGCCCCATCCCCCGCTCAGCCCCTGACCCAAAGCCCCATCCCCCGCTCAGCCCCGACCCAAAACCCCATCCCCCGCTCAGCCCCTGACCCAAAACCCCATCCCCCGCTCAGCCCCGACCCAAAACCCCATCCCCCGCTCAGCCCCTGACCCAAAGCCCCATCCCCCACTCAGCCCCTGACCCAAAGCCCCATCCCCCGCTCAGCTCCTGACCCAAAGCCCCATCCCCCGCTCAGCTCCTGACCCAAAGCCCCATCCCCCGCTCAGCCCGACCCAAAGCCCCATCCCCCGCTCAGCCCGACCCAAAGCCCCATCCCCCGCTCAGCTCCTGACCCAAAGCCCCATCCCCCGCTCAGCCCGACCCAAAGCCCCATCCCCCGCTCAGCCCGACCCAAAGCCCCATCCCCCGCTCAGCTCCTGACCCAAAGCCCCATCCCCCGCTCAGCCCCTGACCCAGAGCCCCATCCCCCGCTCGGCTCCTGACCCAAAGCCCCATCCCCCACTCAGCCCCTGACCCAAAGCCCCATCCCCCGCTCAGCCCCTGACCCAAAGCCCCATCCCCCGCTCAGCCCCTGACCCAGAGCCCCATCCCCCGCTCAGCCCCCGATCCAAAGCCCCATCATCCCCCGCTCAGCCCCCGACCCAAAGCCCCAGCCCCCGCTCAGCCCCCGATCCAAAGCCCCATCCCCCGCTCAGCCCCCGACCCAAAGCCCCATCCCCCGCTCAGCCCCCGACCCAAAGCCCCAGCCCCCGCTCAGTCCCCGACCCAAAGTCCCATCCCCCGCTCAGCCCCCGACCCAAAGCCCCATCCCCCGCTCAGCCCCCGACCCAAAGCCCCATTCCCCGCTCAGCTCCTGACCCAAAGCCCCATTCCCCGCTCAGCTCCTGACCCAAAGCCCTGTCTCCTGCTGAGCTCCTGACCGAATGCCCTATCTTCACCGGGCTCCTGATCCAAAGCCTCAATTTCTCTGAGACTTCTGAAAACATTTTGGTGGATAATTGCTTGTACATAATCAAGGTTACATGGCAGGAACAAACCTGGAGATTTGCCGCTGATTTCATAATCGGAAGAGAAATAAAAAAGCTGATGGACACCATGTGGAGCATTCCAGGGCCAAGTGTAGTGGGGATAGCAAGGAAACAAAGGGGAATCCCTGCTGAGAACGTGAATTGCTCCAGGATATATGCGGTATTTCTGAGGCATATTCTGAAATAAAGCGACCAACACGCGCTTTCGTTACTCACTGTATCTGAGACAGGTGAGTAAGAGCTACAGCTCAGGGTGCACATGGTCTGACTCAGAGTGAATGTTTAATTTGCAGTTCTGGGGAGTGAATGGCAAATGATACAATATCCAAGTATTTATTACTCATACCCAGAAATGAAAATCGACAATGCATTTTCTCTGGCCCTTAGCAGAATACCTTTACTTGTGGTAAACTTTAAATCAAAGAGATTTCATTCATACCATGGGCCACAGGTAGAATTTTTTTGAACCAAACACAGGCTTGAAAAGGAGGTAATTGTGTAATTTACTTAACCACAGCCCCTGAGAACAATCGGATTTGGGTCAGGAATTTCCCATTAGAATGTGGTCTTTCAAGAGTTATACAATAAAACACCATCCACCCAAGAGCGATGAAGTTTGCTTTTTATTTGATTAAAACTAGCGTTTTTCTTGCTTTGTGAATTTTGAGCTCATCAAAGTGAAGGATGTCAAGGTGATGGCTGGTTAGATAAACTAAAATATGTCTCACTCGTTAAGTGCAGTTATCATTATGGAAAATGGAAGAGTGTGAACATTTCAGAATGATTTGATTCTCTTAGCCAGGCGATAGAGCAGATAAGGAGAAACTGGAGGGTCGGTAACCAGAAGACATAAATTTAAGATAATTGCCAAAAGAACCAGAGGCGACATGAGAATTTTTTTTGACACAGCGAGTTGTTGTGATCTGCAATGCACTACCTGAAAGGGTGGTGGAAGCAGATTCAATAGTAACTTTCAAAAGGGAATTGGATATATACTTGAAAAGAAAAATAAATTGCAGGGCTATGAGGAAAGAGCAGGGGCAGTGGGACTAATTGGATAGCTCTAGATAGAGCCGGTACAGACACGATGGGGGGAATTTTCCCAGCACGGGGGAGGCGGGACTGCTGGGAAAATGGCAGAAACTGGGAGCGGGTACCGAACCCGTTCCCAACCCGCCTCTGTGCCATCTTCTCAGGAGGCGGGTCCCTGACTCGCGCAGGGACCCGTCTCCTCGAGGCGGGAAGGGGATTAGAGCCAATTAACTGCCTGTTAACAGGCAGTTTTGAGGCTTATCCCCATTTTACCTCTGCAAGTACGGGCTTCCCGACGGCTGAGAACCTTGCCAGGGTCAGCAAGGTGAGCAGCGGGGCTGCGGGGGTGAGAGGGATCGAAAAGTCCGCTGTGGAGGTGAGTGATGGGTGCAAGTGTGGAGAGGTAAGTATGAGAGGTGAGTGTAAAGTGTTAGAAAAAGTTTACTTACCTTTGCTTCTTCCTGCAGGTTTTAACCCTTGAGGATCCGGAGGTACCTCATCTCAACGACAGAGATGACAGAATAGATGCTGTATTCTCAGATGCAGCAGCCATCTGATTTCTGCTGAGGAGAGAGGTTTTGGTGAGCCTTCAGTACAAGGGATCACCTTAGAACAGAGATTGTCAGTGTTTGACAGCTTCTCAAAGCTGTCAAATACTGACAATTCATCTGTCAAAAATCTTTAACAGATGAAACGTCAAATGCTGACGTCCTCTGTCAGCAGTCCTGTCCCCAACGCACCCCATTGACAAAATCCAGCCTGATAGGTCGAATGGCCTCCTTTGTGCTGTAAGATTCTATGAACCTCAATAGGTGGGAAGCTTCTAGAAATGATAATCCAGGACAAAATTACTTGGACAAGTATGGATTAATTAAGGGAAGCCAGCACAGATTTGTTAAAGGCAAATCATGTTTAACTAACTTGATTTAGTTTTTTGATGAGGTAACAGAGGGTTGATGAGGGCAATGCGGTTGATGTGGTGTACATGGACTTCCAAAAGGCGTTTGATAAAGTGCCATATAATAGACTTGCCAGAAAAGTTGAAGCCCATGGAATAAAAGGGACAGTGGCAGCATGAATATGAAATTGGCTAAGTGACAGGAAACAAAGTAGTGGTGAACGGTTGTTTTTCAAACTGGAGGAAGGTTCACAGTGGTGTTCCCTAGGGGTCGGTAATAGGACCACTGCTTTTCTTCATATATATTAATGACTTGGACCTGGGTGTTCAGGGCACAATTTCAAAATTTGCAGATGACACAAAACTTGGTAGTATGGTGAACAGTGAGGAGGAGAGTGATAGACAGGCTGATGAAAGGGGCAGATGAAATTTAACGCAGAGAAGTGCAAAGTAATGCATTTTGGTAGGAAGAACGAGGAGAGGCAATATAAACTAAAGGGTACAATTCTAATGGGGTGCATGAACATAGAGACCTGGGGGTATATGTGCACAAATCGTTGAAGGTGGCAGGACAGGTTGAAAAGGCAGTTAAAAAAGCATACGGGACCCTGAGCTTCATAAATAGAGGCATAGGGCTCGATTTTGCCAGCCCTGAGGAGGTGGGTCTGCCGGGAAAATGGCAGAATTTGGGGGCGGGTGCCCAACCCGCCCCCAACCCACCTTGCCAGGAGGCGAGTAGCCGACCCGCGCTGGGTCCCACCTCCTTGAAGCGGGAAGGGGATTAATGCCAATTAACTGCCTGTTAACAGGTAGTTAACAGGCAGTTTTTTGGCTAATCCCTATTTTGAGCCCTGAAGTGTGGGTTTCCCGACGGCTCCGAACCTCGCCAGGGTCAGCGAGGCGGGCCGTCGGTCTGCGGGGGTCGGAGGGGCCGAGATGTCCGGTGTGCAGGTGAGTAATGGGTGCATCTGTGCAGAGGTAAGTGTGTGAGGTGTGTGTGAAGTGTTTTAACAAGTTTTACTTACCTTTACTTCTTCCTGCAGGCTTCCTCCCTTCAGGTCTCGATAGTCCCTTAGCTCACCGGCGCAGAAAGCAGAATGGCCGCTGAACTGTTAAAAGCTGTAGCCTTCTGCTTTCTGGTTAGGAAGGCTTTCTAATTGAGTCTTGACTAAAGACACAACTTAGAAGACAGATTGTCAGTGTTTGACAGCTTCACAGAGCTGTCAAACGATGACATTTCATCTGTCAAAGGCTCTTGACAGATGAAACGGCACTCGCTGATGTCACCTGTAACTGGCTTTCCCTTAATTGGCCTGCTAAGCCCACTGGGCGGGCTTAACAAGGTCAATCAAGGGAATATAGCGTGGGTTGGCCACAAGTCAATGGAGGCGGGACTAAAACCCAACAAGTGGAAGTCCCGCCTCCAAAAGCTCCCCATTGACAAAGTCCAGCCCAGGGTTGGATTTTGCCAGCCCTGAGGAGGCGGGTATGGAGGCGGGACTGCCGGTAAAGTTGCGGAAATGGGTGCGGCTGGCAATCCCTCCCCCATCCCGCCTCCGTGCCCTTTTGCCAGGAGGCGGGAAACTGTCCTGACCCAGGTCCCATCTCCTCGAGGCGGGAAAGGTATTAAATCCTTTTAACTGCCTGTTAACAGGTAGTTAACAGGCAGAAAAAAGGATTAGTCCCATTTTACCTTTTCAAGTGCAGGCTTCCCGACCTCGGAGAACCCCGCTGGGGTGGAGGAGTCGAGTAGGAGGTCTGCGGGGTCTGAAAGTGCAATGTAGAGGTGAGTGATGGGTGCAAGTGTGTAGTGGTAAGTATGTGAGGTGAGTGTAAAGTGTTATAAAATGTTCACTTACCTTTGTTTCTGCCTACAGCCTTCAGCCGCTCTGGATCCGGAGTCCCAACATCTTCATTGTAGAATTCACAGACTGGCTGTTGGATCCTCCGAACCAACAGCCATCTGATTTCTACAAAGTAGAAAGGTCTGATGAGTCCTGAACACAAGGGCAGCACGGTGGCATAGTGGTTAGCACTGTTGCCTCACAGCGCCAGGGACCCGGGTTCAAATCCGGCCTCGGGCGACTGTCTGTGTGGAGTTTGCACATTCTCCCCGTGTTTGCGTGGGTTTCCTCCGGGTGCTCCGGTTTCCTCCCACAGTCCAAAGATGTGCAGGTTAGGTTGATTGGCTGATAAATTGACCCTTAGTGTTAGGGGGATTAAATACGTGGGGTTACAGGGATAGGGTGGGATATGTGTTGGTGTAGGGGTTACGGGGATCGGGTGGGATATGTGTCGGTGCAGGCTCGATGGGCCGAAATGGCCTCTATCTGCACTGTGGGGTTTCTGTGATTCTGTGACTCATCAAACTACACAGAATGTCAGTGTTTGACAGCTTCACGGAGCTGACATTTCTTCTTTCAAGAAATCTTGACAGATGGCACGTCAGACGTTGACGTGCTCTGTCAGTGACTTCCCCCTAATCAGCCTGCTGAGCCCGCAGGGCGGGCTTAACAAAGTCAATCAGGGGAAAATCCCGCTGGTTGGCCAGAAAATAATGGAGGCAGGACTGAGACCCAGCATGCAGCAGTCCCGCCTCCAACACGTCTCCATTCAGAAAATCCAGCCCTAAATGTTGCAAATGGGGATGGCAGAATCATCAACACCTGCCGCCTGAAAAAAAAGGGGGCAGGGGTTATGGTCTGAAATTGTTGAACTCAATGCTGAGTCCAGAAGGCTGTAAAGTGCCTAATCGAAAGATGAGTTGCTGTTTCTCGAGCTTACATTGAGCTTCATTGGAACAGTGTAAGAGGCCGAGGTCAGAGAGGGAGTGGAGCGGAGAATTAAAGTAACAAGCAACCGGAAGCTCAGGGTCACTCTTACGGACTGAACGGAGGTGCTCCGCAAAGCGGTCACCCAATCTGCGTTTGGTCTCCCCACTGTAGAGGAGACCGCATCGTGAGCAGCAAATACAGTATACTAAATTGCAAGAAGTACAAGTAAATCAGTGTTTCACCTGGAAGGTGTGTTTGGGGCCCTGGACAGTGGGAAGAGGGGAGATAAAAGGGCAGGTGTTGTATCTCCTGCGCTTGCACGGGAAGGTGCTGTGGGGAGTGGAGGGGCTGTTGGGGGTGATTGAGGAGTGGACAAGGGTGTTGCGGAGGGAGCGGTCCCTTCGGAATGCTGAAAGGGGAGGGGAAGATGCGTTTGGTGGTGGGATCACGTTGGAGGTGGCAGAAATGGCAGAGGATTATCCGTTGAATGTGGAGGCTGGTGGGGTGAAAGCTGATGACAAGGGGAACCCTACCGTGGTTCTGGGAGGGAGAAGGGGTGAGAGCAGAAGTGTGGGAAATGGAACGGACACGGTCGAGGGCCATGCCAACCACAGTAGAGGGGAATCCTCAGTTAAGGAAAAAGGTTGAGGGGAAATTTGATAGTGGTGTTCAAAATCATGAGGGGCCTAGACAGAGTAGATAGAGAGAAACAGTTCCCATTGGCAGAAGGGTCGCAAACCAGAAGACACAGATTTAGGGTGATTGGCAAAAGAACCAAAGGCGATGAGGAAAATCTTTTTTACGCAGTGAGTGGTTATGATGTGGAATGCACTGCCTGAAAGGGTGGTGGAGGCAGATTCAATTGTGGATTTCAAAAGGGAATTGGATAAGTACCTAAAGGAAAAAAAATTGCAGGGCTACGGGGAAAGGGCGGGGGGAGTGGAACTAGCTGAAGTGCTCTTGCAGAGAGCCGGCACGGGCTCGATGGGCCGAATGGCCTCCTTCTGTGCTGTAACCATTCTATGATTCTACAAATGTGGTACATGCAGTGTCCTCTGTGCACAGTGCATACTTACTTGTCGCATAAATCATTGAAATAATTATTTCTAATACTAACTAGCTACAAACACATCTAGGGACAGTGATTAGTGTACTTTTAGTGCCCATTTGCTTGAAAGCTTCCTTTAAGTGGAATCTTGCCAGTTCCCAAAATTAAATAAATAATATTACAACCTACAGGAATGGATTGGGTTTTTTGTTTACATTTCCTTAACCAGGATGATTGCCTTAAATGGACTTCGCTGTATTTTCATAACAAATGTACTGACCTCCATCAGCTTTTTTTCCATACATTCTGGAAAGGTAACAAATCGAGAAGACAACAGATCAAGAACATTGTGGCAAGAGGGGGAATCAGTCTTCAAACCTCAGTTAGTGCAGTTGGCATTTAAAGCAAATAAACCTAGTTGCCTCCAATCTTTATCACCTACCTTCTGATTGATTTTTCCTGAAGGACCTGATTGACTAGGGTCCTAAATTTAAATAAAGGAAACTACAATGGTCTGAGGCGCGAGTTGGGTAGGATTGATTGGGGAATATCACTCAAAGGGTTGACGGTGGATAGGCAATGGCAAACATTCAAAGACTGCATGGATGAACTACAGAATTTGTTCATCCCAGTTTGGCATAAAAATAAAACAAAAAAGGTGACTCAACCGTGGCTAACAAGGGAAATTAGGGATGGCATAAGATCCAAGGAGAGGACATATAAATTATCCAGAAAAAACAATAATCCTGAGGATTGGGAGCAGTTTAGGATTCAACAAAGGAGGACAAAGGGATTAATTAAGAAGGGGAAAATAGAATATGAGAGTAAGCTTGCAGGGAACATAAAAATTGACTGTAAAAGCTTTTATAGATATGTGAAGAGAAAAAGATTGGTGAAGTCAAGCGTAGGTCCCTTGCAGTCAGAATCAGGGGAATTTATAAATGGGGAACAAAGAAATGGAGACCAACGAAATACATTTTTTGGTTCTGTCTTCACAAAGGAGGACACAAATAACCTCCCTGAGATGCCGGGGAACATAGGGTCTGACGAAAGGGTGGAACTGAAAGAAATCAGTATTTGTAGGGAAATGGTGTTAGGGAAATTGATGGGACTGAAGGCCGATAAATCCCCAGGGCCTGATAATCTATATCCTAGGGTACTTAAGGAAGTGACCCTAGAAATAGTAGATGCATTGCTGATCATCTTCCAACATTCGATGGAATCTGGAACAGTACCCATGGATTGGAGGGTAGCTAATGTTACCCTACTATTCAAAAGAGGTGGTAGAGAGAAAACGGGGAATTACAGACCGGTAAGCCTGACATCGGTAGTGGGGAAAATGCTAGAGTCCATTATAAAAGATGTAATAGCAGAGCACTTGGAAAACAGTGACAGGATCGGACAAAGTCAACATGGATTCACAAAAGGTAAATTATGCTTGACTAATCTACTGGAATTTTTTGAGGATGTAACTGGTAAAATAGATAAGGGAGAACCAGTGGATGTGGTGTATTTGGACTTTCAGAAGGCCTTCGATAAGGTCCCGCATAAGAGATTAGCGTGTAAAGTTAAGGCACATGGGATTGGGGGCAAGGTATTGACTTGGATGAAGAACTGGTTGGCAGACAGAAAGCAAAGAGTTGGAATAAACGGGTCTTTTTCCGAATGGCAGGCAGTGACTAGTGGGGTACCGCAGGGATCGGTCCTTGGACCCCAGCTATTCACAATATATATAAATGATCTGGACAAGGGAACTAGATGTAACGTCTCCAAATTTGCAGACGACACAAAGCTAGGTGGGCGTGTATGCTGTGAGGAGGATGTCAAGAAACTCCAGGATGATTTGGACATGTTGGGTGATTGGGCAGAAACATGGCAGATGCAATATAACGTGGATAAATGTGAGGTTATCCACTTTGGTGGCAAAAACAGGAAGGCAGATTATTATCTAAATGGCAATAGATTGGGAGAAGGGGAAGTGCAACGAGACCTGGGTGTCCTTGTGCACCAGTCGCTGAAGGTAAGCATGCAGGTGCAGCAGGCGGTTAAGAAGGCAAATGGTATGTTGGCCTTCGTAGCGAGAGGGTTTGAGTACAGGAACAAGGATGTCTTGCTGCAGTTGTACAGGGCCTTGGTGAGACCACATCTTGACTATTGTGTGCAGTTTTGGTCGCCTTATCTGAGGAAGGATGTTCTTGCCATGGAAGTTCAGCGAAGATTCACCAGGCTGATACCTGGGATGGCAGGAATGACGTATGAGGAGAGATTGGGTCGATTGGGCCTGTACTCGCTGGAGTTTAGAAGAATGAGAGGTGATCTCATTGAAACTTATAAAATTCTGACAGGACTGGACAGACTAGATGCAGGAAGGATGTTCCCGATGATCAGGGAGTCCAGAACCAGGGGACACAGTCTAAGGATAAAGGGTAGGCCATTTAAGGCAGAAATGAGGAGGAATTTCTTCACCCAGAGAGTGGTGAACCTGTGGAACTCTCTACCACAGAAGGCAGTGGAGGCCAGTTCATTAAATATATTCAAGAAGGAGTTGGATATATTTCTTAAGGCTAAAGGGATCAAGGGGTATGGGGAGAAAGCAGGGACCGGGTACTGAATTTGGATGATCAGCCATGATCGCATTGAATGGCGGAGCAGGCTCGAGGTGCCGAATGACCTACTCCTGCTCCTATCTTCTATGTTTCTATGCTAGGCTGCAGGATCATTTAAGCGAAGTCCATTTAAGGCAATCATCCTGGTTAAGGAAATGTAAACAAAAAACCCAATCCGTTCCTGCAGGTTGTAATATTATTTATTTAATTTTGGGAATTGGCAAGATTCCACTTAAAGGAAGCTTTCAAGCAAATGGGCACTAAAAGTACACTAATCACTGTCCCTAGATGTATTTGTAGCTAGTTAGTATTAGAAATAATTATTTCAATGATTTATGCCACAAGTAAGTACGCTTATGCCACAAGCGAGTTCTGATTTATATGACTCTTTTTCTGCAAGTTATCAGATCAGCCCACAAGTGGAATATAAATATATCCTACAGCTGTTCATCAGATGTCTGCTTATTTTCCCAATGCCAACAGAATGCAAACCCGCCCCCTCCCCACCACGGCAACATGACTGAGTTGAAGCCAAAGAATCAAACACGGCACTCAAAACTCAACAAGTCTCCGCGTAACGTTGTGGACCCAATGCTACGAAGCAAGTAATGCAATGAGCTAGCTTTCACTACTCACATTGGGTCAAATGAGATACAGACGCTCTAAGTGACAAAATTAGGAAAAAAAAGATATAAAATTGTCTTTACGTGCGTGTGCACTTTTGCATTAAGACAGGTATAAACAACTCTACAAGTGGTTCTTCTGATGGGTCAGTGAGCTTAGTCAGTGACTCACTAAGGCATACACACCATAGATTATCAGGTTTGGTCCCCTGTATCTCAGCTGGGGTGCTGATCAGGTCGGTAGAATGGGCCCAGCGCCCCTGGAGTGGGATAGGGAAATGAGTCTGAATCGGCAGTCCTAATCTCTATCCATTGATCCCGTAGCCCAGCATCAATCAGGTCCTTCAGGAAATTAAAGCAATTCGGGCACAACAAACAGTTGGCAATAAATCTGCACTACAAATCGGTAGAACTCTAAACTCCTCTAGAGTAATGATACCAGCAGCTTTAAGGTTAAGGCCAACGTGGCACAACGCCATAAAGTTTAATAAGGTTTTAAAGCCCCGAGGGGAAATCCAACTTTGAAGTGGTGCAATTCAAAAAGGTTGCACAAAAGGTAAACAATTTGCAGCTGTAATAATGATGTGGTTCTGAGTAAATAGGAGTCACTTCCTTTGTAGATTATTTTTCTACCCCCATAGTTTTCTGCTCTCATCTCCTGAAAGCACTTATTCACAAAAAGGTATGGATCCATGGGTGGCAATCACATTCAGTATCTCGCCCAAGTGAGTATTTTTCAAGTTTGAGCCCAGACAGTGATGGCGGGCAATTCAACAGCAGAGGGCATCAAAGCCAAGCCTGATCCTGCCCTCATCTGACATCCACGCAACTCCTAGCGATCAGGGCTAGGAAATAGGGGTGGCGGGGAGGGGCTTCCACCCACCCTTTCCCCGACCCCATCCCAAATTGCAGGGACCCAAATAAAAGAGGCGAGCTCCTGTGTCAATACTAGCGCGATACTGGAGCAGATCCAATGCGATTTTGGAGCAGCAACACGCCACTTTGCTAGGCAGGGGATGGGGACGTAGACTGGTCTGGCCAAACTTGTGAGACTGACAGAAATGTCTTCTATGCTGCTCTCTCGATAGTCTGCGTCTCTCTCTCAATCTCTCTTCCGTTGACTGCTCTTTGGATGCGGCATTGTGGGGCCCATACAAGGCCCTGTACGTCTTCAAGCAGACATGGGGTTAGATGAGGAAGGGTGGGAGGAGGCTCGTGTGGAGCATAAACACCGCTGAATGGCCTGTTTGTGCTGTATACATACAGTGCAATACATACTTACTGCGTAGTAAGGATTTCCAGGACAGCCCTGCATCCTGCCAGTCCTGCCCACAGAGGTGATGTAATCGCAGGCAGAAAGGAGCAGAAGTCCAACAGAAACTAGTTCACTCTCAACTGTCTTTCGCCTCTGTTCCCACTTCCCTGGAGTTACACCCCTTCCCCTAAAACCCAGAATTTCTAGGTTAACATCTACATCCAAACAATGGGAATCTTCCCAACAGATTACTACCTATTGATTTGTCTCCTTTATATCCTGTGACACAGCTGAATGCACTGGGCCTGTAGGTGAGCAGTCTGTGTAATATGATTATGCTCTGCGAATCAGGTGTTGGATCATGCGTCAGTAATCCACACCAAAATAACAGTCGCTTCACCAACACAACACTACACGTCACAAACTAGCACAAAAACTGTTCCACTCACAGTGTCCCTTTACATTAGTGAAAGCTCAAGATTAAGAACAGCACACAATGGCCTAAGCTCAGCAAGATAAAAATTCCCTGTCGGCTCTTGGTTGGTCTATGTATTTTATCCTCACTGTTTCTGAATTATTCAAATGCTACCTTCTGACCTTTTCTTTCCTCCTTTTCCTGCAATACCTCCTAGAAACATAGAAACATAGAAGATAGGAGCAGGAGTAGGCCATTTGGCCCCTTGAGCCTGCTCCGCCATTCAATGAGATCATGGCTGATCATCCAAATTCAGTACCCTGTCCCTGCCTTCTCCCCAAATCCCTTGATCCCTTTAGCCTCAAGAAATATATCCAACTCTTTCTTGAATATATTTAATGAACTGGCCTCCACCGCCCTCTGTGGTAGAGAATTCCACAGGTTCACCACTCTCTGGGTGAAGAAATTCCTCCTCATTTCAGTCCTAAATGGCTTACCCCTTATCCTTAGACTATGACCCCTGGTTCTGGACTCCCGGCCATCAGAAACATCCTTCCTGCATCTAGTCTGTCCAGGCCTGACAGAATTTTATAGGTTTCGATGAGATCCCCTCTCAATCTTCTAAACTCCAGTGAGTACAAGCCCAATCGACACAATCTCTCCTCATACGTCATTCCTGCCATCCCAGGTATCAGTCTGGTGAATCTTCGCTGCACTCCCTCCATGGCAAGAACGTCCTTCCTCAGGTAAGGTGACCAAAACTGCACACAATACTCAAGGTGTGGTCTCACCAAGGCCCTGTACAACTGCAGCAAGACATTCTTGTTCCTGTGCTCGAACCCTCTTGCTACGAAGGCCAACATACCATTTGCCTTCTTAACCGCCTGCTGCACCTGCATGCTTACCTTCAGCGACTGGTGCACAATAACACCCAGGTCTCTTTGCACTTCCCCTTCTCCCAATCTATTGCCATTCAGATAATAATCTGCCTTCCTGTTTTTGCCACCAAAGTGGATAACCTCACATTTATCCACATTATAGTGCATTTGCCATGTTACTGCCCAATCACCCAACCTGTCCAAATTGTACTGGAGTTTCACGACATCCTCCTCACAGCTTACCCTCCCACCCATTTGTGTCGTCTGCAAATTTGGAGATATTACATCCAATTCCCTTGTCCAGATCATTAATATATATTGTGAACAGCTGGGGTCCTAGCACCGATCCTTGCGGTACCCCACTAGTCACTGCCTGCCACTCGGAAAAAGACCCGTTTATTCCAACTCTTTGCTTTCTGTCCGCCAACCAGTTCTCTATCCAAGTCAATACCTTGCCCCCAATCCCATGTGCCTTAATTTTGCACGCTAATCTCTTATGTGGGACCTTATCGAAAGCCTTCTACCAGATCCACTGGTTCTCCCTTATCTATTTTACCAGTCACATCCTCAAAAAATTCCAGTAGATTAGTCAAGCATAATTTGCCTTTTGTAAATCCATGTTGACTTTGTCCGATCCTGTCACTGCTTTCCAAGTGCTCTGCTATTACATCTTTTATAATACTCTAGCATTTTCCCCACTACCGATGTCAGGCTTTTTCTCTACCACCTTTTTTGAATAGTGGGGTAACATTAGCTACCCTCCAATCCATGGGTACTGTTCCAGAGTCTATCGAGTTCTGGAAGATGACCAGCAATGCATCTACTATCTCTAGGGCCACTTCCTTAAGTACCCTGGGATGTAGACCATCAGGCCCTGGGGATTTATCGGCCTTCAATCCCATCAATTTTCCTAACACCATTTCCCTACAAATACTGATTTCTTTCAGTTCCTCCCTTTCATCAGGCCTTATGTTCCCCGGCATCTCCGGGAGGTTATTTGTGTCCTCCTTTGTGAAGACAGAACCAAAGTATGTATTTAGTTGGTCTGCCATTTCCTTGTTTCCCATTATAAATTCCCCTGATTCTGACTGCAAGGGACCTATGCTTGACTTCACCTATCTTTTTCTCTTCACATAGCTATAAAAGCTTTTACAGTCAGTTTTTATGTTCCCTGCAAGCTTACTCTCATATTCTATTTTCCCTTTCTTAATTAATCCCTTTGTCCTCCTTTGTTGACTCCTAAACTGCTCCCAATCCTCAGGATTATTGCTTTTTCTGGCCAATTTATATGTCCTCTCCTTGGATCTTATGCTATCCCTAATTTTCCTTGTTAGCGACGGTTGAGTCACCTTTTTTGTTTTATTTTTATGCCAAACTGGGATGAACAAATTCTGTAGCTCATCCATTCGGTCTTTGAATGTTTGCCATTGCCTATCCACCGTCAACCCTTTGAGTGCCATTCCCCAATCAATCCTACCCAATTAGCTTCTCAGACCATCGTAGTTTCCTTTATTTGAATTGAGGACCCTTGTCTCTGAGTCAACTACTTCATTCTCCATCTTAATGAAGAATTCTATCATATTATGATCGCTCCGACCCAAGGGGCCTCGTACAACAAGATTGCTAATTAATCCTTTCTCGTTGCATAATACCCAGTCTAAGATGGCCTGATCTCTGGTTGGTTCCTCGACATATTGGTCCAGGAAACCATCCCGTAAACACTCCAGGAATTCCTCCTCCACAGTACTGTTACTAATTTGGTTGGCCCAATCTATATGTAGATTAAAGTCACCCATGATGACTGCTGTGCCCTTAATGCACGCTTCTTTAATTTCCCTTTTAATGCCATCCTCAACCTCCGCCTTACTGTTTGGAGGTCTATATACCACTCCCACTAATGTTTTTTTCCCCTTAGTATTTCTCAATTCTACCCATACAGATTCCACATCATCAGAGCTAATATCCTTCATTACAATTGTATTAATCCCTTCTTTAACCAGTAATGCTACCCCACCTCCCTTTCCTTTTTGCCTATCTTTCCTGAATATCGAATACCCCTGGATGTTGAGTTCCCAGTCTTGGCCATCCTTGAGCCACGTTTCCGTAATCCCAACCAAATCATATTCGTTTACCTCTATTTGTGCAGCCAATTCATCCACCTTATTACAAATGCTCCTCGCATTAAGACACAAAGCCTTCAGGCTTGTTTTTTTAACGCTCTTAGACCTATTAGAATTATTATTTACTGTGGCCACGTTTGATTTAAACCGTTGATTTCTCTGACTGCCACTTTTGTTTTTCTCCTTCCTATCTTTTGCTTTTATCCCTGCTTCCCTTTCCTCTGTCTCCCTGCTCAGGTTCCCAACCCCCTGCCATTTTAGTTTAAACCCCCCCCCCCGAACAGTGCTAGCAAACCTCCCCGCAAGGATATTTGTCCTGTTCTGGTTCAGGTGCAACCCGTCCGACTTGTACAAGTCCCACCTTCCCCAGAAGCAGGCCCAGTGATCCAGGAAACTAAAGCCCTCCCTCCTGCACCAATTCTTTAGCCACGCATTCATCTGCTCTATCCTCCTATTCCTATACTCACTAGCACGTGGCACCGGGAGTAATCCAGAGATTACAACCTTTGAGGTCCTACTCTTTAATCTGTTACCTAGCTCCCTAAATTCTTGCTGCAGGACCTCATCCCTCTTCCTACCTATGTCATTGGTCCCAATGTGAACCACGACCTCTGCCTGTTCACCCTCCCCCTTCAGAATGCCCTGCAGCCGTTCAGTGACATCCTTGACCCTGGCACCAGGGAGGCAACAAACCATCTTGGAGTCACGTCTACGGCCACAGAAATGCCTATCTGTTCCCCTTACAATAGAATCCCCTACCACTATTGCTCTCCCACTCTTTTTCCTCCCTTCCTGAGCAGCAGAAGCATCCCTGGTGCCAGGAAGTTGGCTGCTGCTGCCTTCCCCTGGTGAGTCATCCCCCTCAACAGTATCCAAATTGGTATACCTGTTTGAAAGGAGGATGGCCACAGGGGTCCCCTGCACTACCTGCCTGCTTCTATTGCTCTGCCTGGTGGTCACCCATTTCCCTTCTGCCTGTGCAGCCCTAACCTGCGGCGTGACCAACTCATCAAACGTGTAATCCACGACCCTCTCAGCATCGTGAATGCTCCACAACCCATCCATCCGCAGCGCCAGCGCCTCAATACGGCCCGTTATTAGCTGCAGCTGGATGCATTTCTGGCACACGTGGTCGTCAGACATTATAGAGTGATCGTTGAGTAGTGCCACTAAAAAACAGGCCTGTGCCCTCCAAGCACAAACCTCCCCATTTACTGTTCTTCCTGTTACTGCTCTTGGTCAATGCTGGAGACCCACTACTCCAACTGATGAAAGGGAGGGACTCTGGCTCTAGTTTTTAACCAGACCAGACGGCATCAAAAGTGTGGCTCAGATATTGCCTGAGCTCTGGAGGTCGGCTCATTTATATTAACGAGCACCATCGATACAGGAATACCACACATCTGCTGTCAATTGGCACACCATTAATGTGACGCCATCCTCAGTGCTTTGGCACAGCTCTCTCACTCTGTTGGGATCGTACCCACCAGCTGCCTCTTCTTTTCCCTCTGCCTCTTTCTCCAGTTCTACTTTACAACAACAGCTTGCATTTGTATAGCATTTTTAACACAGTAAAAGATCCCAAGGTGCTTCACAGGCGCGTTAGCTGATGAAATTTGGCATCAAGTCATGTAAAGAGATATTAGGACAGGTGATCAAAAGCTTGGTCAAGCTTGTCATCTCTGTACCCTCTCAATCTGCCAGTATTTGAAAGATCTCTCCTTTGTCTTCAGTATCAGTTTCCCATTCAGCCCCATCAGAAAGTGTTTTTTTAATTCACTTATGGGATGTGGGCGTCGCAGGCAAGGCCAGCATTTATTGCCCATCCCTAATTGCCCTCGAGAAGGTTGCTGAGAGTAGAACTGCTAAATGACTCTACCAACTAACACTTGACATAGATCACTCTCTTAGACAAGAAGGTCTGCAAGATTGCCAAGATATAATAGGAGCTTCAATTAAAAAAAATCAGGAAATTATCTCTTTAACCATACAGCAAAGATGTGGCTCAGATGCTGTCTGATCTCTGGAGGCTACCTCATTTATATTAAACAGCTTGAGCACTTAAGAGCTTTTACTTCGAAGCTTACTCATAAAATGTACTGGAAAACCCGTTCTACCCTGCAGAGCAAATCAGAACAGCTCAGAAGGAGCCTAAATTCTACCCACTTCTAAATGACGCAGTTGCACAACGTTCCTGAGGCTGCCAGGTTGCTGAGGAGAATTCTGGATGCCACAGAAGTGGTGGCAACATCAAAGCAACCGGACGTGCACAAGACACCATTGTTTTAAAAAGTCACAATTGCAGCGTCACAGTTTCTAGAGCTGTACTTTCCCTCAGACTTTGAGAGTATGCAGATCAGAAACACAAAAACCACATAGCTGGGCACGGAGATAGTCAGTCCGCTTCTCTGACTTGTACTCTGATAACTGTTACTTCTCAGTGCAGGCTACTTCTGAGGTAAAATCGTGCTTCGGCCCCTTTGTTACTGATTCATCAACCAATAGTAACAATCTTTCACTATTGACTCCTTCAAAACCTTTCTTACTTTTAAGAACTGCTATCAGCCCACACTGTTCCAATGCAAAAACCACAATGGAGTGTCCCGAATCGCACGCAATACTCCAACTGTGGCCTTGTACAAATTCAGCAACATCACTTCCTTACTCTTGGTGAATCAGAAGTTGGTGAAACTGAAGTAAGCCACAACTAAGATTTTGGCATTTCCATTTTGTATTTAATATTAGTTCTGACCCTAGTTCTTAAATTTATTTGGAGGTAACATTTTATATTTCACATTTATTTTGAGGCTGTCACCTCAGGTCATGTCCTGTCTGTAAAGTCTGTGGGTTGTATAGCGAAGTAATACCCAGACTACAAGAGTAACTTTAACAGGACTTTACTATTCGAAGGTCAGGGCGAATCTGCCCAATAAATCCTGACACAGCACTTATAGACTGGTGTGGTCACCGTCAGTATTACAGTATACAGCAGCCAAGATAAAGTAGTGCCACACCTAAAATAGTTCTCTTAAAGGTGAACGGTTACATACGATAGTTCTCTTAAAGGTAGAACAGTTACATACACTACAATCCTCCCTTTTTAGCTTACAACATACTTATTCCCCATTAATCATATCATTAGAACATATATACAAATTATGTAAAACAGTTCACAGGTTCAGTCTCTCTGGAGGTCTCCTGACTCTGTCCGGATAACGCCTTGGTGGTGTAGTAGTTTTCGGCGGGGTAGTAGGTTCTTCCGGCAAGGCCGATTCAGCTTGAAGGACAGTGTCAGGATCATCTGATTCCAGTATTACCAGATCGGAGGTAGGTGCTCTGGGTATCTCTGTTTCTACATTAGCCGTGTAAGGTTGTGGAGTAGGTTGGCTCTTTGTGGATGACCCTATGATCTGGTCAACATGGCACCTTATTATGCTGTCACCAATGTCCACTGTATACAGCAGCGGCCCTAGCCTTTTTACGATAGTTCCCGGCTGCCATTTCTCGGTACGGTAGTCCCGGGCCAAAACTTGTTGACCTGTCTGAAAAGATCTAGTTGGCCTTTCATTCATGCCCTGGAATTGCCGGTTCTCTACGTCCCTTCTGACGTTTGGCTTAATCAAATCCAGCCGGCATCTTAGTCTTCTATTGAAAAACATCATGGCGGGAGTTTGATTTGTGACCGCATGTGTTGCATTCCTGTACGCCAACAAGAAGCTATCTACCTTATGTTGTAAGTTGATGTTCTCATTACCCATGGCCTTTATGGCCTTCTTGAAGGTCTGGACAAACCTTTCAGCTAAGCCATTGGTGGCGGGATGGTATGGGGCTGACGTGTAGTGCTTGACCCCATTGCTTTTTAAAAACTTCCTGAATTCTTCGGACACAAATTGTGGTCCATTATCAGAACAGACCTGTTCCGGCAGCCCATTCCTGGCAAACATGGTCCTTAATACTGTGATGGTTTTTTCCGTGGTGGTGGAGGACATCTTTATTACCTCCGGCCACTTGGAGTGTGCATCCACCGCTATTAGAAACATTGAGTCCATAAATGGACCAGCAAAGTCAATGTGTACCCTTTGCCAAGGAGATGAGGGCCACTCCCATGGATGCAGAGGAGCTTGTGGTGGCGCGTTTTGGACCTTCTGGCATCCTAGACAACTCTTGGTTATTTCCTCGATGTCTCCATCAATACCTGGCTACCACACAAACGCTCTTGCTAGGTTCTTCATTTTCACTCCACCCAGATGCCCCTCGTAAAGTTCCTTTAGCACCTTATGCTGAAGTTTGGGTGGGATCACCACTCTCGATCCACACATCAAGGTTCCTCGGCACACTGACAGCTGTTCTTTCCGTTGCGAAAATGCTGGCAGTGTTGGTTCGCCATGTGCTGGCCATCCCTCCACTGTTAGATCGTAGACCCGTGAGAGAGTCGGGTCATTTCTTGTTTCATTCTCGATCATCGAATTGGTTACTGGTAGACATTCTACTATGGATGAGTGGAACATTTCTACCGGGTCCATTGTAGCCGCCTCTTCTACTACCGGCAACGGTAGGCGCGATAACCCATCAGCATTTCCATGCTGTTTGGAGCTTTTGTATTCAATGTCATATTGGTGTGCCCCAAGTAACACGGACCACCTCTGTAACCTTTGCGCTGTCATGGTGGAAACGGCCTTGTTAGGGTTGAATATGGACACCAACGGCTGGTGGTCTGTCAGTAATGTGAACTTCTTGCCCTGCAGGTAATGATTGAATTTCTTTACTCCCCACACAAGGCTGAGGGCCTCCCTGTCTATCTGAGCGTAATTTCGCTCCGCGGAGGTCAACGATCGGGACGCAAATGCGACTGGCCTTTCCGAGCCATTTGGTAACTTGTGTGAAAGTACTGCTCCAATTCCATAAGGGGAAGCATCACAAGCTAGACGAAGAGGTAACGTTGGGTTGAAATGAGCCAACACTTCCTCAGAGGTAATCAATGCCTTGCTTCTGCGAAAGGCCTTTTTACAGTCCTCGCTCCACTTCCATGGCACTTCTTTCCGTAACAGAGCATTCAGCGGATGTAGCACCGTGGATAAATTTGGCAGAAACTTGTGATAATAATTAATCAACCCCAGAAACGATCTCAACTGTGAAACGTTTTCCGGAGCGGGGGCCTTCACGACAGCTTCTATCTTGTCAGGCGACTTGTGCAGCCCCTCTTGGTCAATGACATGACCGCAGTACGAGATCCGTTTCTGGAAGAACTCACATTTCTGGCGATTAACTCGAAGGCCATATTCCTTCAACCTGGTGAGCACCAGTTTCAAATTTGTGAGGTGTTCCTCCTCGTCTTCTCCCGTAATCAGGATATCGTCCAAGTAACACTGCGTGCTTGGAACACCTTGTAAGACCTGCTCCATTGCCCTCTGCCAAATTGCTGGAGCCGAAGCTACTCCAAAAACCAGTCTATTATAACGATACAAGCCTCTGTGCGTGTTGATTGTGAGATACTGGCGCGACTCTTCCTCGACTTCCATTTGTAAGTATGCCTGTGCCAGGTCTATCTTGGTGAAGTGTTGCCCGCCAGACAATGAAGCAAAGATATCCTCAATCCGCGGAAGCGGGTATTGTACCGTGTGAAGCACCGGATTAACTGTGATCTTGAAATCTCCGCAGATGCGGACCTTCCCCAGTCCCCCTGGCTTGTTACTTGATGAAGACTTCATGACGGGAACAATGGGCGTGGCCCACTCACTCCAGTCCACCTTAGACAGTACCCCTGAACGTTCAAGCTCTTCCAGTTCTGCCTCCACAGCAGGTCGTATCGCGTAAGGTACCGATCTGGCTTTGAAAAATTTTGGGCTTGCATGTTCTGCAATCTTGATTTTTGCTTTAATGCCTCTCAGTGTTCCCAGTCCTTGCTGGAATACCTCTTTAGCTTCGTCCAATATTCTGGACAACCGTTCAGGTTTGACCTCCCTTCCCGGAATCTACTGTCATTATGTTTAGTGAATGCCAGTCTATCTTTATTTTCCTGATCCACTCCCGTCCCAGAAGTGGTGGACCTCCCTCGGGCAGCACATACAAGTCCATCCTTTGGTGATCTTTGTCTTTGTATCTCACCTTGACTTCTATCTTTCCGATGGGGTATACTTTGTGCCCCGTGTATGTCTGCAATACTATCTCCGCATCCCGTAGGGGAATATGTTTGAATAACTTTTTGTAATCATGCTTATTCATGACTGTCACCGCTGATCCGGTGTCCACTTCCATCTTCACTTGGACTTTTGCAATCTGTAGTGTGATCCAGATAGTTTGTCGGTCAGCTTCTTTACTCACATTATGAATCCTCAGACTACCCAGTGCCTTGCTGTTGGAGTCTGAGTCCGAATTCTGTTCATCTGGACTCTTCCCAGTCACCTCATGTACCTTTCTGTACTTCTTCTGCGGTGACTTATTATTGTTTCTCTTCTTTCCTGACCGGCATACCTTAGCTATGTGGCCAAGCTTGCCACATTTCCTACAGTCTTGGTTTTTAACCCAGCATTGGTTCTGGTCGTGTGTTGTCTTCCCACAACGAGAACATTTCGTTGTACCCGAAGTCATTTGATCCACACTGAGTACCGCTGTCTTCCGCTGCATTTCCGCCGTGCCTCTCGCTGCGGCTTCGTGCGATGCTGCAATAAGGACAGCCTTATCAAGTGTAAGATCGTTCTCTTCGAGTAGTCGTTTTTGCGTTCCTTCCTTTGACAATCCACACACGAACTTGTCTCGCAATGCCTCTGTCAGATTTCCTCTAAACTGGCAGTATTTCGCTAGTCTACGCAGCTTGACCAAGTACTCCGCGTTGCTTTCCTCTTTTCGTTGCGTTCTCCCGTAAAATTTAGATCGTTCCGCTAACATCAGCGGTGCGGGGTTCAAGTGATCCTTCAGAACAGCAACAATATTAGCGAAGGTCTGATCCGCCGGTTTAGCTGGTGATAGAAGATGCTTCAATAACCCGTATGTCTTCGCGCCCATCGAGTTTAGCAAGGTTATAGCTTTATCATCATCTTCTATTTTATTGGCCTCACCATATATCTCGATACGTTCTACGTACGTGGCCCAATCTTCCACCTCGGCATCGAAGTTGTTGATGTTACCATGCTTAGGCATCTTCACTATCTCTCACTATCTTTCTGCGAAACAACAGGATTTCTCTTTAACTTTTTAACTTTTTTTTCCCAAAATGGCGGGTTCCCGCGCTTGTCTTCTTCCCCGCCTACTGGCAAAATGGCGGTTTCCCGCTCCTGACTTCTTCCTCTGGTGGGAGGGGTAAGCTTTGCCCTCGGGCGACGACCGCTGGTTTACGGGGTTTGTAGCCTGTGCGCCGGCTTCAGTTTATTCTGAAGCGCGCGCTAGAAAAGCCGATCGCGTTCCTTGTCCCCCCCCCTTCTTTTCAGCAGGGGCAACCGGCGCTGGGGACAACCAGTTGGCGTCGGACAGATCCAGCTCCTGGTCCTTCACGGCAGCTGCTGCAAGCAGCTGGCCGGAACCTCGCTCGGTCTCTCTCTCGGGCTCTGTCTCTCTCGCTCGCTCTCTCTCGGGCTCTGTCTCTCCCGCTCGCTCGGCTCTCGCTCGCTCTCTCTCGGGCTCTGTCTCTCCCGCTCGCGCGGCTCTCCCTCAGCGGCTTTAAACGCCTCTCCCAGACCTCCCGCAGTCCGGTCCTTTCCTCCCCGGCTGCGGCTGATTCTTCGCGGGTTATTTAGTTATTTATTTATTTATTGCCTCCGCGCCTTATGATCCCGGTCGCAGCGCCTCGCGGCCTCGGTATTTGTCCGGCCTTTTTTGCCGTCGTGGTCTAGTCGTCTCACGACGCTCCCCAGCCCGCTTGTACCGCGGCTTCTGCTCCACGCTGCCCCAGTCTCAGCGCCTCTGGGCCCGACTTCTGTCCGGCTCCTTTCCCCCTCGACTGTGGTCGAGTGCACCGCCCTTATCCTCCGTTTATTTGTTTCTATTTTCCCTTTACTCACAGTCACCGTGGCCGACTTGCTTCTCATGCTAATCGGCTCACTCCCCACCATGGCAGAAGGGACAATCAGTGCCTGTTGCTGATGGAAGGCGTCTTGTTTGAAGTCTTCCTTCCTTCTTGCTCTGCAGCCTTGAGTTTTCTCTCAACAAAACGACGAGGGCGGTTGCCTCTTCTCGACGCTTCGTTAACTGCTTCGGACGTATTGCTGCACGCAGGGTAAGATCGAACTCGTCGCCACTGTAAAGTCTGTGGGTTGTATAGCGAAGTAATACCCAGACTACAAGAGTAACTTTAACAGGACTTTACTATTCGAAGGTCAGGGCGAATCTGCCCAATAAATCCTGACACAGCACTTATATACTGGTGTGGTCACCGTCGGTATTACAGTATACAGCAGCCAAGATAAAGTAGTGCCACACCTAAAATAGTTCTCTTAAAGGTGAACGGTTACATACGATAGTTCTCTTAAAGGTAGAACAGTTACATACACTACACTGTCCAAACTGAATGTAGGAGTTGGATGAATTCTCTCTGTCTCTAGGTCCCAGATTCCTGTTCTCAACTGGGCGTCACATCACACCAGCACATGTTCTGGAACTTTCTGTGTCAGTGGGTCCATAAGCAGGGCTACAGGGAACAGATCTAACTGTATAAACGACAGGAGCTGGATCAAAAAACTCCAGGCTCCCGCAATCCAAATGTAAAGATTATGTAAGCAGTTTATCGTACTGAATCACGGCATGTGGCATGAGCTGATGGAGGTGCGTGTTGCCTCCAGTAGTAGAAATCCAATTGGTCGAAGGGTTTCCACCCAGACAAGACCTACTGAGGAAATAATGATATGCCCAGAATGGTAGAAGAAAGGCAGTGGCAAGAGCTGCAGACAACATGGTCAAAACCAGAATGCGAGAGCCACAATCATTGTGGATGTGGTGAATGGCTGACTTTGAAGCACTGTGTAAGCAGCTGCCTCTCTTCAATGCTGAAGATTCTGCAGCTGACAGTATGCACTCTATAAATGCTGGAGCAAGCTCACAACATGCTACAAACGAGCAAATGACACACACAAAAAAAAACTTGTCAAAATGGGATCTAACTGGTGACAGCACACCAACATTCCCATTCATTCACTCCCACTTCTCTCCTCTAACATAGCTGTACACGGAGTGAGAATTATGATCAAAAATAGAGATATGAGGCCCAATATTCCATGGCGGTTCTCCTGGTCTCGCACCATAACTTCAGAACCCCCCAAAAAACAGCAGAGCATAAGAACAGAAGGAGGCCATTCAGCCCCTCGAGCCTGTTCCGCCATTCTATTAGATCATGGCTAATCTGTAACTCAATTCCATTTACCCACCTTGGCTCTATATCGCAATACCCTTACCCATTCACAGCCTTTTGGGGGAGAGAGCTCCAGATTACTATCAGCCTTTTTGTGAAGAAGTGCTTCTTGATTTCACTCCGAAATGGCCTAGCTCGAATTTTAAGATTGTGCTCCCTAGTCCTGGATTCTCCGACCAGAGGAAATCGTTTCTCTGTATCTACCCAATCAAATCCCTTTGGGTCTCCTCTGTTTTTTTTGGGAAGGGTTCCACCAGTCTCCTGCTGGAGTTTCGGCGAGAGACCAGGAGAACCTTCGCAGAATTTCAGGATGGTGGATCGTAATTCATTTGTACACACAGAGCAAGATGCATCAAAAGTAGGTCATATTTCTAAAGTAAAGCGAATGAGATTCACGCCAAATTAGCGGTCGTTGACACACCTGCCTCAACTTGCCACCAACATTTTTTGTGATGGGGGTGGAACCCAGAAGAGCAATAGCATTACCAGTATCCTGTTCCAGGAAGCTGTGCTTTTATACAAAATTTTCCACACCCATTAAATCTCCCACAACTTTTTAACTCAAGCAAACAAACTGTACTGTGAAGCAGTATGGGATCTATCTTTCACTCGCCCCTTCCCTCCTCCGTTACTAGTGTATGATGCACACTAGTGTATTAGCAGTGGCTCAGTTGGTAGCACCCCCGCCTCTGAGTCAGAAGATTGTGGGTTCAAGTTCCTTTCCAGGGACATGAGCTGATGCTCCCAATGCAGTGTTGAGGGGGTGCTGCACTGTCCGAGGTGCAGTCTTTCGGATGAGATATTAAACTGAGGCCCAGTCTGCTCTCTCACGTGAATGTAAAAGATCTCATGGCACTATTCCGAAGAAGAGCAGGGAAGTTCTCCCCGGTGTCCTGGCCAATATTTACCCCTCAATCAACACCACTAAAGCAGATTATCTGGTCACTATCACACTGCTGTTTGTGGGAGCTTGCTGTGCGCAAATTGGCTGCCGCATTTTCTATATTACAAGTGATTACACTTCAAAAGTACTTCATTGGCTGTAAAGCGCTTTGGGACATCCGGTGGTCGTGAAAGGCACTATATAAATGCAAGTCTTTCTTTTCTTTCCAAACCAGAGCCACATTTCCTGGTCAATTCTCCCATCCACAATCCAAGGCACCAAGGCCAAGTATAGCTCCCCTACCACCTCCGTTGAAATCAGACACCTATTTTGTATGGCTTTCTAAATCTGGATCAGCTGCATGATGAGCCATCAATGATCCTCGTATTGTAATTTTGGTAAAATGTTAAATTGGCTCCCATGGTGCATCAGTTGATAAATGCACTGCTCAGGGTGGAATTGAGTCATACAGACTAGAAAGGTCCACCTCCAGTTGTGTGATTTAGCCGGCCTCAGCTGCAGGGGCAGTAGGGTCCTGCAATTAGCCTCAGTGTCCCTCTGTCTGAACAGGGAAACTCAGCCAAGGTTCCAGTTTCTGATCTCTATCCAATGCAAGCGAGGACAGGATCAGGTTCAACAGTGATGTCTTCCACAGTCAAAAAAAACCTACCAATGCTCACTGCCTAAATTCAGACATGAAGACTGAACACTTCCATAAAGTGCCAGAAGGTGCTTAGTGTCTGTGGAACTGTGCCTCAACAAAGCCTTTAGGAGAGGTGGAAATAAAATGTGGCTAAAATACTTCTCTAAGCTTAGTGAGCTGATAAAATGTGAAGAAACATTTCTGTGGAATATAGAAAAGGAACTTTATAAATAGAGGCATAGAGTACAAAAGCAAGGAAGTTATGATGAACCTTTATAAAACACTGGTTCAGCCTCAAATGGTGTATTGTGTCCAATTCTGAGCACCGCACTTTAGGAAGGATGTGAAGGCTTTAGAGAGGGTGCAGAAAAGATTTACAAGAATGGTTCCAGGAATGAGGGACTTCAGTTACATGGATAGACTGGAAAAGCTGGGGTTGTTCTCCTTAGAGCAGAGACGGTTGAGTCAGAGAAGTCTGCTCAAGTAAACAGACTTTCCCTAAGTTTCGATAAGCTAGGTAGTTTCACGAGGGCCCCTGGTGCCTCTCCCAATTGGTCATTTTTCAAGCAAGGAAAGGGAGAAGAGTGGCACCACTGAATTCCAGCTCTGGTGACATCCCACAGCCAGACAACCAATGCATGAACACCCAGAGAAGCAGACCTGCAGGAGACAGGGAGGCAGGTTCTTTGGCAAGACTTAAAAAATGCTGAACCTAGCCTTCCCTGATGGTTCTGCCGGTAAAGGCAGTGAGTAGCTGTGCGACACACAACAGGAAGGTCCCAAATTTGACCACTAGTGTGTACTGAGCTAGCACATTTCAACCAGGAGCTGCTGTAGATGCGCTAAAATTGGCCTCAGTCGGTGAAGATGACAAAGAAAGATCGGCTGGGGTCTGATTAGATCATTTTCCATTACAGTGACAGATGACTGGTAGCATCCGCAATATGTGGTGCAAAGTTTGTGGCTGTGCTCACTAAAGAAAACAAAGGAAACAACAAAAATGTATTGAGAGGAAGAGAATATACAGAATAAGATACATGTAATAATTTCTTATTGCCAATATATGATACTGCACACACTAACATCTGCTGGACAGCCCATTAAAATGATGGTCAGACAGATTTCCTGAAGCAATTGGTTTTAAAATTGATGGTTCTCAAACCCATCTGCTGCGCCCAAGCAGTTTTAACAGTTTGTCTGGTTGGAGTCGTTATTTAAATTAAGTTGTTTCTGAATTTTTTTTTTGCTGGAGATGAGGAAAGATGAGACGTGTGCTGATGTGTGCTGAGCCCCCTCCTCTACTCCCTCTTCACCCATGACTGTGTGGCCGTTAATGGTTCCAACACCATCATCAAGTTTGCGGATGACACCACGGTAGTAGGCCAGATCACCAACAACGATGAGTCAGCCTACAGGGAGGAGGTCCAGCGTCTCGTGAAGTAGTGCGCCGATAACAACCTGGCCCTTAACATCAAGAAAACCAAAGAAATCATTGTGGACTTCAGGAAGTCCAAAGGCGGAAGTCACACCCCCATCCACATCAATGGGGCTGTGGTGGAAAGGGTGGACAGCTTTAAGTTCCTCGGAGTCCACATCACGGAAGACCTCTCCTGGTCCCTCAACACCTCCTCTCTGGTGAAGAAGGCCCAGCAGCGCCTATATTTCCTAAGGAGGCTGAAGGGATGTAACCTGTCACCCCTGATCCTCTCTAACTTTTACCGCTGCACTATTGAGAGCATCCTGACAAACTGTATCACAGTATGGTATGGCAGCTGTAGCTACTATGACCGGAAAGCCCTGCAGCGGGTAGTCAAAACTGCCCAACGCATTACCGGCACCCGGCTACCGACCATAGAGCACATCTACCAGAAACGCTGTCTACGGAGGTCACGGTCCATCATCAAAGACCCTACCCACCCCAGCCACAGTCTGTTCGCCCTCCTACCATCTGGGAGACGCTACAGATGCATTCGCACCCGTACGACCAGATTTAGGAACAGCTTCTTTCCCAGGGCTGTCATCCTACTGAACTCCACAAATAAACTCTAAAGCCTGCACATCTGCCAATGCACTTTATTATGGTCATACTTATGTTAATATACTACAAGCCAAATGTATGTTGAATGTTTAAATGTCTTAATCCAAATGTACACTCTCGGGAGCCGCAAGCCTACATTTCGTTGTACTGCACTTGTGCACTAACAATGACAATAAAAGTTGATTTGATTTTGATTTGATTTTTTGATTTTTCAAGGTCCCGTCAGCTCTCTCAGGTGGATGTAAAAGATCCCATGGCACTATTTCGAAGAAGAGATTGGGAGTTATCCCCGGTGTCCTGGCCAATATTTATCCCTCAGTCAACATCACTAAAAAAAAGTGATCATTATCGCATTGCTGTTTGTGGGAGCTTGCTGTGCGTATATTGGCTGCTGCATTTCTTACATTACAACAGTGACTATACTTCAAAAAGTACTTCATTGGCTGTAAAGCGCTTTGGGACGTCCTGAGTTTGCGAAAGGAGCTATATAAATACAAGTCTTTATTTCTTTCTCAGAGGTTGGTCACTGCCTGGAGAGATTGCACACTCCATACTAGCATACATGCCAACCTAACAAAGAAACAGCAAAAGCAGACTAGCACAGAGGGGCAATGGAATTGAAGGAAACAGCTCAGAAGTTACAGAGTGAGTTAGGTGTAATAATTATTGGCCGATCCTTGGCAATTAAAATTTAATGCCGACAAGTGTAAAGTGCTGCAAATAGGATGGAAAAATAAGCAACACACGTCCTCGATGAAAGGTGTTGAAATACTTAACGGTGAAGCCAAAACAGACCTAGGAGTCTTAATAGATTCAACGCTAAAACTCTCCAAATCAATGAAGCCAACTGAATCATAGAAATTTACGGCACAGAAGGAGGCCATTCGGCCCATCTTGTCAGTGACGGCTGACAAAGAGCTAACCACCCTAATCCCACTTTCCAGCTCTCGGTCCGTAGCCCTGTAGGTTACGGCACTTTAAGTGCATATCCAAGTACTTTTTAAATGTGATGCCTCTACCACCCTTTCAGGCAGTGAGTTCCAGACCCCCAGCACCCTCAAATCCCCTCTAAACCTCCTACCAGTTACTTTAAATCTATGCTCCCTGGTTATTGACCCTTCTGCTAAGGGAAATAGGTCCTTCCTATCCGCTCTATCTAGGCCCCTCATAATTTTATACACCTCAATTAGGTCTCCCCTCAGCCTCCTCTGTTCCAAAGAAAACAACCCCAGTCTATCCAATCTTTCCTCATAGCTAAAATTCCCCAGCCCAGGCAACATCCTCGTAAATCTCCTCTGCACCCTCTCCAGTGCAATCGCAGCCTTTCTGTAATGTGGTTACCAGAACTGCACGCAGTACTCTAGCTGCGGCCTAACTAGTGTTTTATACAGTTCAAGCATAACCTCCCCGCTCTTGTATTCTATGCCTAACTAGTGTTTTATGCAGTTCAAGCATAATCTCCCTATTCTTGTATTCTACGCCTCGGCTAATAAAGGCAAGTATCTCGTATGCCTTCTTAACTACCTGATCTACCTGTCCTGCTACCTTCAGGGATCTGTGGGTATGCACTGCAAGGCCCCTCTGATCCTCTGCACTTCTCAGTGTCCTACCATTTATTATGTATTCCCTTGCCTTGTTAGCCCTCCCCAAATGCATTACCTCACACTTTTCCAGATTTAATTCTATTTGCCACTGTTATACCCACCTGAGCAGTCCACTGATATCTTCCTGCAGTCTACAGCTGTCTTCTTCATTATCAACCACACGTACATTTTTGTATCATCTGCAAACTTCTTAATCATACTTCCTACATTCAAGTCCAAATCATTGATATATACCACAAAAAGCAAAGAACCCAGTACTGAGCCCTCCAGAACCCCACTGGAAACAGCCTTCCAGTCACAAAAGCACACTTCGACCATTACCCTTTGCTTCCTGCCTCTGAGCCAATTTTGGATCCAACTTGCCACTTTGCCTTGGATCCCATGGGCTTTTACTTTCATGACCAGTCTGCCATATGGGACCTTATCAAAAGCCTTGCTAAAATCCATATAGTCCATATCAAACGCATTACCCTCATCGACCCTCCTTGTTACCTCCTCAAAAAATTCAATCAAGTTATTCAGACACGACCTTCCCTTAACAAATCCATGCTGATGGTCCCTGATTAATCCGTGTCTTTCTAAATGAAGATTTATCCGGTCCCTCATAATTTTTTCCAATAATTTTCCCACCACCGAGGTTAGGCTGACTGACCTGTAATTACTCGATCTATCCCTTTCTCCCTTTTTAAACAACGGTACCACGTTAGCAGTCCTCCAGTCCTCCGGCACCACACCTGTAGCCAGAATGTTGAACTACGTGGCCAAACAGTAGAGTACAAGGCAGAGGAAGTCATGACCAAACTGTGCTGTACTCTGGTCAGACCACACCTTGAATAGTGTGTCCAGTTCTGATCGCCAAGACACGAGGGAGACATTCAAGCACTGGAAGCAAGTTTTTTCAAATTCATTTATGGGATGTGGGCATCGCTGGCAAGGCCAGCATTTATTGCCCATCCCTAATTGCCCTCGAGAAGGTGGTGGTGAGCCGCCTTCTTGAACCGCTGCAGTCCGTGTGTTGAAGGTACTCCCACAGTGCTGTTAGGTAGGGAGTTCCAGGATTTTGACCCATCGATGATGTCAGGATGGTGTGAGACTTGAAGGGGAACTTGGAGGTGTTGGTGTTCCCATGCGCCTGGCGAGTTGCTGCAGTGCATCTTGTAGATGGTACACACTGCAGCCATGGTAGGCCGGTGGTGGAGGGGGGCGAATGTTTAAGGTGGTGGATGGGGTGCCAATCAAGCAGGCTGCTTTTTCCTGGATGGTGTCGAACTTCTTGAGTATTGTTGGAGCTGCACTCATCCAAGCAAGTGGACAGTCTTCCATCGCACTCTTCACTTGTGCCTTGTAGATGGTGGAAAGGCGTTGGGGAGTCAGGAGGTGAAACACTTGCCACAGAATACCTAGCCTCTGACCTGCTCTTGTTGCCACAGTATTTATGTGGCTGGTCCAGTTAAGTTTCTGGTCAATGATGACTCCCAGGATGTTGATGGTGGGGGATTCGTTGATAGTAATGTCGTTGAATGTCTAGTGTGCGATGTCGGAGTTATGAGGAAAGACTGGAAAGAATGAATCATTTGAAAGGTAATCTTACTTTACCAAAAAGTATATGGAAACAGCTAATCCAGAAGGTTACTTTAAATTAAATGGTGAGTGTAATGTATATACCTTTAAGGGGGGAACTATCTTTTACAGCTCATGCATACTGCAGTACCGGCAGTGACCACACCTGTATATAGCACTGAGTAGTAATCTGTACAGACCAGTTCCAGTGTGAGCCACGTTTAGTAAACACCTGTTGTACCGTTCTCCTGCAGTCTGTGTCTTATTATACACGGACACAACATTGGCGACAAGGCAAGTTCGAACCTACCTGCAACTCTGCATCATCTCCCGGGGATTCGTTCCTGGAGATCAGTGGATTGGAGGTCAAGGCCAGAGACTCGGGCGTCGACCACGGGCAACCGCCCAGTCATCCAGCAGAGACTCGAGAATTGCGGGGGAGGCTGTCGAGAGCCAGGCTTGGCTTTCCAGTCGAGGTGGTCCAGCGAAACGGGCTGGCAACAGGTAGTGCGCAGACCCTTCTCGGACAGCGGCGGGCTAGAGCCCGACCGAGCAGCGTCGACGGGGGAGAGAGAGAGAGGGCAGAGCGCACAGGGCGCAGCCGGTGTTCAGGGGCCGAGCAGCGTCGGAGAGAGGGAGAGAGAGACGCACAGAAACCCGCGAGGCGCCGCCATTGCCACGAGGACCGCCGAGAGCGGCGTTGGCAGCAGCGCAGGAGAAGCGCGCGAAACCTACAGGGCGCCGCCACTGCCACGAGAACCACCGGGAGCGGCGTTGGCAGCAGCGGGGGAGGAAGGAAAGCGCGGGAGACGCCATTTTAAGCCATTGGGAAACGCCATTTTAAACCACACCCAAAATGCCGAAGAGTGGCAGTATCACCGCATTTGACAATGAAGTCGAAGATTGGACTACATATGTCGAACGAATAGAGGTATACTGCAAGGCAAATGAGGTGTCAGATGACAAGAAAGCGTCGGTATTGTTAAATTTAATGGGTGCAAAGACGTATGGTTCATTACAAAATCTAGTAACCCCAACAAAGCCAATAGAAAAGAGTTTTGAAGACATAGTAACGATACTACATTTAAACCCCACACCACTGCTGATAGCAGAAAGATTCAAGATTCACAAACGGAACCAGCATAAGGATGAAAGCAATGCTGATTATTTAAAAGAACTGCGCAAACTATCGAAACACTGCCAGTTTGGAGCGGGACTGGCAGATACCTTAAGGGACAAGTTTGTGTGTGGGCTTCAAAGTGAAGGAACCCAGAAACGGCTTTTATCTGAAAAGGACCTTACGCTGGAAAAGGCTTTCAGCATTACGGTATCATATGAAGCAGCAGCACGGGGCGCTGCAGAGATACAACAGAGACCGCAAGAATATGGCACAAACGAAATGTCATATGGAACAGAGAAGTGCTATCGCTGCGGCAGAACAACACACGACCAGAATGATTGCTGGTTCAAAGACAAAGTGTGCAGACAGTGTGGAAAAGTAGGACACATAGCACGAGTCTGCAGGTCGGGAAAGAAAACCAGCAATAAGAAACCTACCAAAGGAAAGTACAAGAAGGTACATAAGATGACGGAGAATAGTTCAGACGAACAAAAGAGTGATAACGACTCCGAAAGCAGGGAACTGAGTTGTCTGAAACTACATAATGTGATCACAACGGAGGATCACCGAACCATTTGGGTCACTCTCAAGATAGCAGGAGTCCAGGTAAAGATGGAATTGGACACAGGATCAGCCCTAACAGTCATAAACCGACGGGACTACGAGCGGCTATTCTCACACATACCCTTGAGAGACACAAAAATTATTTTGAAGACGTACACGGGGCAAAAAGTCTACCCCAAAGGAAAAATAAGGGTGACCGTTATATATAACGGTAAGGAAACACCAAAACTAAACCTGTATGTATTGCAAGATGGAGGACCACCATTACTGGGACGTGAATGGATCCGGAAAATACAACTGGATTGGCATTCCATACAGTCACTGACTGTGGCTGACAAAAAGGATGACGACGTCACACCTGGGCGACTGTCAAAGATCCTAACTGACGCGAAAGAAGTGTTCCAGCAAGGACTCGGAACACTAAAAGGCATGACAGCAACGATTAAAATTGAAGAAAACGCAAGCCCAAAATTTTTAAAGTCCAGACCGGTACCTTATGCGATCCGCCCAGCCGTCGAAGCAGAGCTGGAGAGTCTGGAACATTCAGGTGTATTGTCCAAGGTAGACTGGAACGAGTGGGCTACACCCATTGTCCCTGTGATGAAAAAGTCGTTGAGCAGCACGCCTGGGCAACCAAGGAAGGTTCGCATCTGTGGGGACTTTAAGGTAACAGTGAACCCGGTCCTTCACACCGTACAATATCCACTTCCGTGGATTGAAGATATTTTCGCCTCGCTATCTGGAGGGAAACGCTTCACTAAGATTGATCTGGCCCAGGCGTATCTGCAAATGGAGGTAGAAGAAGCATCAAAAAAATACCTCACAATCAACACCCATAAAGGTCTCTACCAATACAACCGGCTGGTATTCGGGGTAGCATCAGCTCCGGCTATTTGGCAGAGGGCAATGGAACAAGTCCTGCAAGGGATCCCAGGGACCCAGTGTTATTTGGACGACATCCTGGTCACAGGTGAAAATGAGAGTGATCACCTTGCCAACCTGGAGCAGGTGCTCACTAGATTGCAGGAATATGGGCTCCGAGCTAACCGCCCCAAATGCGAGTTTTTTAGAAAACAGATCTCGTATTGTGGCCACGTTATCGATAAAGAGGGGTTACGTAAGTCCCCAGAGAAGATTGAGGCAGTAGTCAAGGCTCCAGCACCGGAAAATGTGTCACAACTGAGGTCGTTCCTTGGGCTGGTAAACTACTACCATAAGTTCTTGCCAAATTCGTCTACAATACTACACCCACTGAACACCCCACTGCAAACTGGGGTGCCATGGAAGTGGAGTGACGAATGTAGACGAGCTTTCCAGAAGAGCAAAACACTAATCACATCGAAAGAGGTATTGGCCCATTACAACCCAGCATTACCAATTCGGTTGGCATGTGATGCGTCACCCTACGGCATTGGAGCGGTGCTGTCGCACAAATTCTCGGACGGCTCAGAGAGGCCAATAGCCTTTGCGTCACGATCACTAACCTCAGCCGAGCGTAACTACGCCCAGATTGACAGGGAGGCCCTCAGCCTAGTGTGGGGAGTGAAAAAGTTCAATCACTATCTGCACGGGCAGAAATTCACCTTGCTGACTGATCACCAGCCTCTTGTCTCCATTTTTAATCCGAAGAAGGGCGTTCCGGTGATGACTGCGCAACGACTACAAAGATGGTCACTTTTTCTAGGGGCGCACCACTATGAGATTGAATATAAGGGCACGAAACAGCATGGAAATGCTGATGGGCTATCACGCCTGCAACTGCCTACTGCGGAGGAAGCACCAGCAGTGGATCCTGTCGAAATATTCCATTCGACTATAGTTGAATACCTACCGGTAACTAACGCTTGTATCGAAAAGGAAACCCGAAATGACCCGACACTGTCTCGGGCATATGATTTGACGGTGAAGGGATGGCCAGCATATGGCGACTCACTGTTGCCAGCATTCTCGACAAGGAGAGAACAGCTGTCAGTGTGCCGGGGGACCTTGATGTGTGGATCCCGAGTGGTAATTCCACCCAAGTTAAGGGATAGAGTGCTCAATGAGCTTCATGAGGGTCATCTGGGAGGGGTAAAAATGAAAAGCCTAGCCAGGTCTTATGTGTGGTGGCCGGGAATCGATAAACAAATCGAGGACCTGACCAAGAGCTGCTCAGGATGCCAGAAAGTCCAAAATGCACCACCACAGGCCCCTCTACACCCATGGGAGTGGCCCTCATCTCCATGGCAACGGGTGCATATTGATTTTGCTGGTCCATTCATGGACTCAATGTTTTTAATAGCCGTGGATGCGCACTCGAAATGGCCTGAGGTCATCAAAATGTCCTCCACCACCACGGAGAAAACTATTGCAGTCCTACGGACCATTTTTGCCAGGAATGGCTTGCCAGAACAGATTTGCTCCGACAACGGATCACAGTTTGTGTCCGAAGAGTTCCGGAGGTTCTTGAAAAAGAATGGGGTAAGGCATTACACATCCGCCCCGTATCATCCAGCCACAAATGGATTGGCTGAGAGGTTCGTACAAACCTTTAAGAAGGCAATAAAGGCTATGTACAATGACAACATTCCACTGCAGCACAAGGTGGACAATTTCCTGTTCGCCTACCGGAATGCGACACATGCAGTCACCAACCAGGCCCCAGCCATGATGTTCTTTAACCGAAGGTTAAGATCTCGCCTGGATTTGTTCAGACCAAACGTACGAAGAGATGTTGAGAGTAAGCAATTCCAGCACATCCATGAGAAGCCAACAAGGAGCTTCAATGTGGGGCAACCAGTCTTGGCCCGTGACTACCGAACAGAAAAATGGCAGCCAGGAACGATATGCACACGGCAGGGCCCACTAATGTACACAGTGGACGTTGGGGAGAGCATCGTGAGACGCTATGCTGACCACATCCTAGAGTCACAGGAACAAGTCAACCCCATGCCTCGCCCATACGTACCTGGTGATGAACCCGACGTACAGGTCGCATCTACCCCAGAAACAGTAGCATCGGAAGCTGATGAACCAACCGACGACAGGGGGCCAGAATCGCCTCCGCACCAAGAGCAAGACACTCGGGAAAGGCGCTATCCAGAAAGGATCAGGAAGCCTCCCCAAAGACTGAATATATAAATAGACTATTTTCAGCTAATGTTGCATGTTAAAAGTGTTAATTGTAATTAGTTTGATATTTAATTGTTAAATGAGTGTAATGGTACTGTTAATCTAAAAGGGGAGGAATTGTAATGTATATACCTTTAAGGGGGGAACTATCTTTTACAGCTCATGTATACTGCAGTACCGGCAGTGACCACACCTGTATATAGCACTGAGTAGTAATCTGTACAGATCAGTTCCAGTGTGAGCCACGTTTAGTAAACACCTGTTGTACCGTTCTCCGCAGTCTGTGTCTTATTATACACAGACACAACAGTAAGAGTAGGACAAGTGGACACAGGTTCAAAATAGTAAACGGTAATTTTAGGACTGGAGTCAGGAAGATCTTCTTCAAGCCTTACCTTAAACATTTACTCCCTCCACCATGGCTGCAGTGTGTACCATCTACAAGATGCACTGCAGCAACTCGCCAAGGCTTCTTCGACAGCACCTCCCAAACCTGCGACCTCTACCACCTAGAAGGCATGGGAACACCACCACCTCCATTTCCCCTCCAAGTCACACACCATCCTGACTTGGAAATATATCGCCATTCCTTCATAGTCGCTGGGTCAAAATCCTGGACTTCCTAACTAACAGCACTGTGGGAGTATCTTCACCACACGGACTGCAGCAGTTCAAGAAGACGCTCACCACCACCTTCTTAAGGGCAATTAGGGATGGGCAATAAATGCTGGCCTTGCCAGCCATGCCCACATCCCATGAATGAATTTTAAAAAATGAACAGAGTGATCAACACTTGGAACAGACTTCCCAGTAAGAGTGTTGGAGGTCAAAAAACATGGATGTATTTAAGACACAATGAGATGGCGCAATAAGGGAAGTGTAGGGTGCTTCTGGATGAGTGAAATAACATGGGCCAAATGGTCTTCCTCATCCATAACGATCTTGTCAACATCATCAAAGCTAATAACTTAAATTACACTCTCAAAGTGCAGTAAATTAAGCTAAAGGCATACCCAACATTCCTTTACTTGCATTGGGGAGTAAAAAACCTGAGGATACAAGTGTTGAACATCCAAAATTTATATCCTATGGGTCACTGGGACAATCTCTCCCCAACCCCCAGAAAATTTTGATTTTTGACACTATATTTGGTGCATTTTCAAGTCTATGATGCACAAGGGCACTGCAGTTTTATTATCTAAACAGACATTTGCTCAATTTTATTGAAATCTGCTCTCTATTTGTTCTTTACAAATCAATTATGTTTCTTTATATTTTAAAACTTCTTTCCCCGATAGCAACAGATAATTTATTGTTCAGTGATTTTTTTTTTTAAATTGCCCAATAGCAACCCGATTTTCTTAACCATTGCAGTCAACATAAGAACAGAAGAAATAGGAGCAGGAGTAGGCCATACAGCTCCTCGAGCCTGCTCCGCCATTCAATAAGATTAAGGCTGATCTTTGACCTCAACTCCACTTTACTGCCCAATCATAGGAACAGGAGTAGGCCATTCAGCGATCTAACTTCATATACGCGCCTTTGGCCCATATCTCTTAATACCTTTGGTTAACAAAAAGTTATCAATCTCCAATTTAAAATTAACAATTGATCTAGCATCAATTGCCGTTTGCGGAAGAGAGTTCCAAACTTCTACCACCCTTTGTGTGTAGAAGTGTTTCCTAATTTCACTCCTGAAAGGTCTGGCTCTAATTTTTAGACTGTGCCCCCTAGTCCTAGAATCCCCAACCAGCAAAAATAGTTTCTCTCTATCTACCCTTGTTGTTCCCCTTAATATCCTGAAAACTTTGACCAAATCACCCCTTAACCTTCTTAACCTCCCCATATCCCTTGATTCCCCTTAGGTCCAAAAATCTATCGATCACAGCCTTGAATATACTCGATGACTGAGCATCCACAGCCCTCTGGGGCAGAGTATTCCAAAGAATATCAACCCGCCGAGTAAAGGAATTCCTCCTCATCACCTCAGTCTTAAATGGCTGACCCCTTACCCGGAGACTATGCCCCCTAGTTTTAGACTGTCCAGCCAGGGGAAACCACCTCTCAGTATCTATCCTGTCAATCCCCTTCAGAATCCTACTGTAGACTGCAAAATCTCTAGACTGTAGGTGGCAATATAGAATTGTGCACCCTTCTTCCAATTGCAGTCCCATCTACTGACCGCATCAATTTATAATTTTTATACATTAAACTAAAGCATTCTGGAGAACTATAAAAACACATATTTCACATACTGTATATTTTTTAATCTTACAAAACGAAAAATGTAAAACATTTGGGTTCAATAGACTAGCCAGACCATCATTTTCCCAAGAGCTACCTCAACACCTATTCTCCAACACCCACCATCCCCCCTCCCCAACACAAAGTGCACAGAATACTGTGTCACTCTAACCCCTTCCCCACAGAGATACTGGATGCTCTAATACTCTACTCAGTGCATAGAGGCACTCTCTCCTCCAACCCTCGCTTCTTCTTCCTCTCCCCCAAATGCAAGGCATCTTGACCTCTCCTCTGCCCCCTGCTTCATGCCGACAATTTACCGCTCACATCCCCTCCCCCCACAGTTCATGCTAGCCCTCTCCTTTCCTGGTACAAGCTGCAAACAGTCTGGTTGAGCCTCTGACAGTTGCCAGAAGATTTGGATCTGCTCGTGGAAACTAGCATCTAGCCATGAACACAAGGCATAAGAGAAAAGATGTAATATCTCCAAGTTTGCAGACGACACAAAGCTGGGTGGGAGTGTGTGCTGTGAGGAGGATACCGAGAAACTCCAGTGTGATTTGGACAGGTTGGGTGATTGGGCAGAAGCATGGCGGATGCAATATAACGTGGATAAATGCGAGGTTATCCACTTTGGTGTCAAAAACAGGAAGGCAGATTATTATCTGAATGGCAATAGATTGGGAGACGGGGAAGTGCAACGAGACCTGGGTGTTATTGTGCACCAGTCGCTGAAGGTAAGCATGCAAGTGCAGCAGGTGGTTAAGGAGGCATTCGTAGCAAGAGGGTTTGAGTACAGGAACAAGGGTGTCTTGCTGCAGTTGTACAGGGCCTTGGTGAGACCACATCTTGAGTATTGTGTGCAGTTTTGGTCGCCTTATCTGAGGAAGGATGTCCCTGCCATGGAAGGAGTGCAGTGAAGATTCACCAGGCTGATACCTGGGATGGCAGGAATGACGTATGAGGAGAGATTGAGTCGATTGGGCTTGTACTCGCTGGAGTTTAGAAGAATGAGAGGGGATCTCATTGAAACTTATAAAATTCTAACAGGACTAGACAGACTAGATGCTGGAAGGATGTTCCCGATGGCGGGGGAGTCCAGAACCAGGGGTCACAGTCTAAGGATAAGGGGTAAGCCATTTAGGACAGAGATGAGGAGGAATTTCTTCACCCAGAGAGTGGTGAACCTGTGGAATTCTCTACCACACAAGGCAGTTGAGGCCAATTCATTAAATATATTCAAGAAGGAGTTAGATATACTTCTTAAGGCTAAAGGGATCAAGGGATATGGAGAGAAGGCAGGAACAGGGTACTGAATTTGGATGATCAGCCATGATCTCATTGAATGGTGGAGCAGGCTCGAGGGGCCGAATGGCCTACGCCTGCTCCTATCTTCTATGTTTCTATGTTTCTAAAAGGCCTGAACTGTAACAGCGACACTAGCATGAAGTAGCTTTCCAGCTGAAAGTTTTAAATTTAGGTTTCCCACCTCCTGATTCAAAATTTGACTTATCACATAGAAGAATAGAGTAGAATAGAATGGGCACAGCACGGAAAGCGGCCATTTGGCCCGTTGAGCCCGTACAGGCTCTCTGCAAGAGCACTTCAACTAGTCCCAATCCCCCATCCTTTTCCCGTAGCCCTGCAAATTTCTTTCCTTCAGATACTTATTCAACTCCCTTTTGAAAGCCATGATTGAATCCGCCTCCACCACCACCCTTTCAGGCAGTGCATTCCAGATCTTAACCACTTGCTGCGTAAAGAAGTTTTTTCTTATGTCGCCTTTGGTTCTTTTGCCAATCACCTTAAATCTGTGTCCTCTGGTTCTCAACCCTTCTGCCAATGGGAACAGTTTCCCTCTATCTACTCTGGCTGTTCACCCTCCCGCCTCAGAATATTCTGCATTGTATTTTTGGAATCTCTGCAATAGGACCTCACTGGAAATTGGTATGTACTAGTCTATCATGCGGCATTTGTTCTTTTGTGTGCACTCCGGCTAAACTCTGAAATGAACATGCCTCCAAAACTCAATGCTCCATCACCTATAGAGTCTGTCCCAGAATCTCAAATCTATGAACCTTCTTAACTCCTTCAATCTTCACTCTTCTAACATCCTATAGACTTTAAAAACTAAAGCATGGTTTAGTGATTTACCTCACTTTCTCTCCTGCTCTTTTCAATCTTGGTGGCTTCCTGTACTATGGGTCTCGTTGATTCATTATTTTCAATAATTGGCCATTAGTCCCCTAATTGTTTACAAAGGCCAAAAATACACAAAGCCCTCCTCCCACAAGGAACCTCCTCATTTCCAGCACTGACCCTGGTGGACATTTGGGTCAAGGAGAGATTTCCTCCTTTACATATCAATGGTGGGCAACCGTGCCACCATGGGTGCACCCACCTACTGCAAGAGGCAACTGTAGCGCAAGGTGCTGGGCCCCTTACAAGGCCATCAGGAATCTCCCATGTAAGGCTGGAGCCCAGCGTCTCTGGAGCTATGGAAGGGATGCTGAAAGGGCCACAGATATTAGGCCCTACAATCTGAAATTTCCTGGTGATCTGCTGCTGCAAAAATAAAATAAAAATGATATACTGTACTACAAATTGATAAATATTATAAATAGGTTCTAATGTGCATACTAAAACCAGAAATATGAATTATGGGCATCTATAATGTAAAATGGAATTTAGTTGCAATTACCCAGCTATGGCTTATTTAGTCTTTTCAGCAGAAAATTTCATCTGAAACTCCCATTTAGTTTGTTTTTGTCCCTCTAAAATGTCAAACACATCAGCCACACCATTAAATGCAAAAATAAACCTGAGAAGCATGCACACCCACACACTGCTTAACTGCACTGCAATGGTTAGTGAAGTTTCTTGTCGAACTGCTTTTGTTTTCTTCACAATGCACAGGATAGTTGTAATGGAAACTTTTAATAACTATACATAAATAGACAGTAATTGTGGAACTAATCATCGCACTCAATTTTATCATCATCTAGAACTTTTTAAAACCCAAGTTTAGCATTAGCCAACCCTTTACTTGCTGAATTGCATCATCTACTCTCCTACATTCCGTGGTTGGATCTGTGTAGCCCTATCGCTGCTACCTTAAGCCATTTCAAGTTATGAAAAGAAGGAACTAAATGCGATTCAGTGTGGTTTCCTCAAACAGAATTTGGTAGGCGTGCACACCCAAACATGTTTATTTAATGGCAAGACAGGTAAGTCTGTCAGTATGGGTAACATTCACCTTGGCAATAACAAATGTAATCCTGATGGGATGTGACAGGCTGTCAGACAAGCAGCTGCAGAAGATGTCAGCAGAGCATGGCTAACTGCTTAATTGTTTGAGAGTTGTGCTACACTTGTACAAAAATGCACCCGCATTTTATTTCTACTACTCAACTTTTTACAAAGCCTAAGTCTGTGCAAGACTTGAATACTACCTCCAATATCTACATTTCTGGGTAGTGGAAATCTGGAACTTGCTCCACAAAAGGGTGTGCAGGCTGGGTCAATCGAAATTTTTCAAGACTGAGATTGATGGATCTTTTTTATTAGGCAAGGGTATCAAGGGATATGGAGTAAATGCAGGTAAATCATAGAACCATAGAAAGTTACAGCACGGAAGGAGGCCATTCGGCCCATCGTGTCCGCGCCGGCCAACAAAGAGCTATCCAGCCTAATCCCACTTCCCAGCTCTTGGTCCGTAGCCCTGCAGGTTAGAGCATCCCAAGTGCACATCCAAGTACTTTTTAAATGTGGTTAGGGTTCCTGGGGGAAAACTTCAGTATCGCCCCGTTTGGGGTGCCATTATCGCCCGTGCGCAATGTTTAGCGCCTGGCGCTAATTATCGTCTCCGACGACAAACTTGGCTTTATCACCCCTGGAGGTGATTGGAGCGCTAAATCAGGCGCTTCACACCTGTCTTAAGGCGCAAAGGCCAAGCAGCGAGGCGCTACCTCAGAGCGCTGGCGAAGCAAGGAAGGGCAAATCAAAATGAACCTGCAAAGTGCTGCTCAGTACTCAAAACCCCTTTACACAGCATTGAATCTCTCCAGAAGTCTCTCTCTCTCTCAGAATGCGTGGTGCAAAAATGGCACCAACAAAAAAAGGCAGGAAGCAGACACCTTTAAATAGCGCTCCCTCAGTCCCTTTCTGACTGCAAAACGCTCCCCTCAACCTGTCGTTGCTAGCGGCAGGCAGTAAGGCAGGGGGCGCCACGCAATATCCGGTCACAGGCGCTGCCGGGGCGTTGCACACTCGACTGACGTCACGATCTGTCGGCACAGGAGATCGTGTCAGTAGTGTTTAGCGCCACCGCAAAATGTCTAGTTAATTTCACGAGCGGCGCAAATATTGCCGCGCCCAGGCGCTAGTTGCTTTGCGCCCCATTAGCGCCCTCTTAAGGTGCTAACGGGAGACGCAAACAACTGAATTTTTCCCCCCCTGCCTCTACCACCCTTTCAGGCTGTGAGTTCCAGACCCCCACAACCCTCTGGGTGAAGAAATTTCCCCTCAAACCCCCTCTAAACCTTTCCCAATTACATTAAATCTGTGCCCCCTGGTTTTTGACCCCTCTGCTAAGGGAAATAGGTCCTTTCTATCCACTTTATCTAGGCCCCTCATAATTTTATACACCTCAATAAGGTCTCCCCTCAGCCTCCTCTATTAGAACATAAGAACATAAGAAATAGGAGCAGGAGTAGGCCAATCGGCCCCTCGAGCCTGCTCCGCCATTCAATAAGATCATGGCTGATTTGATCCTAACCGCCAATCCACTATCACAGAACCATCTCCTGAATCTAACAGAATTAGACACACGAAATAGGAGCAGGATCAGGCTACGCGGCCCCTGGGCCCGCTCCGCTACCCACAGGGCCATGACCGATCCGAACCTAGACTCATGTCCAAATTCCTGCCCGCTCCCCGTAACCCTTTATTCCCTTTACTTCTAGGAAACTGTCTATTTCTGTTTTAAATTTATGTAATGATGTAGCTTCTACAGCTTTTTGGGGCAGCATATTCCATGGACCTACCACCCTCTGAGTGAAGTAGTTCCTCCTCATCTCAGTTTTGAAAGAGCAGCCCCTTATTCTAAGACTATGCCCCCTAGTTCTAGTTTCACCCATCATCGGGAACATCTTCCCCGCATCCACTCGATCCAACCCCTTCACAATCTTATATGTTTCAATAAGATCGCCTCTCATTCTTCTGAACTCCAATGAGTAGAGTCCCAATCTACTCAACCTCTCCTCATATGTCCACCCCCTCATCCCCGGGATTAACCGAGTGAACCTTCTTTGTACTGACTCGAGAGCAAGTATGTCCTTTCTTAAGTATGGACACCAAAACTGTACGCAGTATTCCAGGTGCGGTCTCACCAATACCTTGTACAACTGAAGCAACACCTCTCTATTTTTATATTCTATCCCCCTAGCAATGAAAGCCAACATTCCATTGGCCTTCTTAATCACTTGCTGCACCTGCATACTAACCTTTTGAGTTTCATGCACCAGGACCCCCAGATCCCTTTGTACTTCAGTACTTTCCAGTTTCTTGCCATTAAAATAATAACTTGCTCTACGATTTTTCCTGCCAAAGTGCATAACCTCACACTTTCCAGTATTTTATTCCATCTGCCAAATCTCTGCCCACTTACTTAGCCTGTCGATGTCCCTTTGCAGGTTTTTTATGTCCTCCTCACTCACTACTTTCCCTCCCATCTTAGTATCATCTGCAAACTTTGATATGTTACACTCGGTCCCCTCCTCCAAATCGTTAATATAGATTGTAAAGAGTTGGGGACCCAGCACTGACCCCTGCGGAACACCACTAGTTACTGATTGCCAGTCAGAGAATGAACCATTTATCCCAACTCTCTGCCTTCTGTTAGATAGCCAATCCTCTATCCATGCCAGAATATTACCCCCAATCCCGTGATTTTTTATCTTAAGCAATAATCTTTTGTGTGGCACCTTGTCAAATGCCTTTTGGAAGTCTAAATACACTACGTCCACTGGTTCCCCTTTATCCACCCTATACGTTACTTCCTCAAAGAACTCCAGCAAATTTGTCAAACATGACTTCCCCTTCATAAAACCATGCTGACTTTGTCCTATTAAATTATGATTATCCAAATGTCCTGTTACTGTCTCCTTAATAATGGACTCCAAAATTTTACCTACCACAGATGTTAGGCTAACCGGTCTATAGTTTCCAGCCTTCTGTCTACTGCCCTTTTTAAATAAGGGTGTTACATTAGCAGTTTTCCAGTCTGCCGGGACCTTTGCCGAGTCCAGGGAGTTTTGGAAAATTATTACCAATGCATCCACAATCCCTACCGCCACTTCCCTCAAGGCCCTAGGATGTAAGCCATCAGGTCCAGGTGATTTATCCGCCTTGAGTCCCATTATTTTACCGAGTACCAATTCCTTAGTGATTTTGATCGTGTTTAGCTCCTCCCCCCCTTTAGCCCCCTGTTTGTCCAGTGTTGGGATATTCTTAGTGTCTTCTGATATGCCTATCAATTAGTCCAATAAAAGGCGACGAGTTAAGAACGTAACTGAAGGTTTTTATTGGCTAAATAACAGAGCCCACCCTCGTGGGTGATCCGATCCAACAGGGAGGAATACTAGCCAGTCAGCTACCTTTATACCTGGGCAGGTAATGGGCGGAGTCGGAGGTGGTCAGCCCAGGTATAACAGTGCGACAAGAGGCGACCTCGTGTAGTGATGTGACAGTGAGAACAGTGAGAACAATATACAGTGATAACTATAACAGTGGTTTACCACATTCACCCCTTGTTTAGATTAGAGTCCGGCGGGGTGAAGTGTATTACCAGCTCTGGTATGTCAGTCTGTCCGGAGGCTTCGTTAGCCTCTCCGATCGTCGCAGCGGCGGTGTTACGTTATCCGGTGTTAAAGCTGGTGTCTGCGTAGTCGGCAAAGGCTCGTGGGGTTCCGGCATGCCGTCTACCTCGGCTGGACTCGGGGGGTTGGGAGGGGGGGGTGAGGGTGCGAGGTCTCGTAAGGAGACAGTGTCCTCCCGTCCGTCTGGGTAAGCCACATAGGCGTACTGGGGGTTGGCGTGCAGGAGGTTCACCTTCTCGACCAGGGGGTCCGTTTTATGGGCCCTCACGTGCTTTCGCAGCAAGACGGGTCCCGGAGAGGTCAGCCAGGTTGGTAGGGTGGTTCCCGTAGTCGACTTCCTGGGGAAGACAAACATTCGGGCATGGGGGGTGGTGTTAATGGCAGTGCAAAGTAGTGACCGGATGGAGTGCAGCGCAATCGGGAGGACCTCTTGCCAGCGGGAGGTTGGGAGGCCCTTAGACTTTAAGGCTAAGAGGGTGGCCTTCCATACCGTCGCGTTCTCTCTTTCCACCTGGCCGTTCCCTCGGGGGTTGTAGCTGGTGGTCCTGCTTGCTGCAATACCCCTCTCCAATAGGAACTGACGGAGTTCCTCGCTCATGAAGGAGGCGCCCCGGTCACTATGTATATAGTTCGGGAACCCGAACAAGGCGAAGAGTTTGTTCAGGCATTTAATGACCGTGTTACTGGTCATGTCTGGGCAGGGGAAGGCAAAGGGGAAACGGGAGTACTCATCAACGATGTTGAGGAAGTACACATTACGGTCGGATGACGGTAGGGGCCCCTTGAAGTCGATGCTCAGACGCTCGAAGGGGCGGGTGGCCTTGATCAGGCTTGCTCTGTCCGGCTTATAGAAGTGCGGTTTGCACTCAGCACAGATCTGGCAGTTCCTGGTCATGGTCCTGACCTCCTCGATGGAGTATGGCAGGTTGCGGGCCTTAATGAAATGGTAGAGTCTGGTGACTCCGGGGTGGCAGAGGTCATTGTGGAGGGTCTGAAGTCTATCACTTTGCGCGCTGGCGCATGTAATGCGTGAAAGAGCATCAGGGGGGTCGTTCAGTTTACCGGGCCGGTACAAGATCTCATAATCATAGGTGGAAAGCTCGATTCTCCACCTCAAGATTTTGTCGTTCTTGATCTTGCCCCTCAGCTTGTTATTAAACATGAAGGCAACCGAGCGTTGGTCGGTGAGGAGGGTAAATCGTTTGCCTGCCAAGTAGTGCCTCCAGCGCCGTACTGCCTCCACAATTGCCTGGGCTTCCTTCTCGACCGACGAGTGTCGGGTCTCGGGGCCCTGTAGGGTCCTTGAGAAGAAGGCTACCGGCCTACCCTCCTGGTTAAGGGTAGCGGCTAGGGCGAAGTCGGATGCATCGCTCTCCACTTGGAAGGGGATTGACTCATCCACTGCGTGCATTGTGGCCTTGGCTATGTCTCCCTTAATGAGGGAGAAGGCCGCGCACGCCTCTTCCGTGAGGGGGAAGGATGTGGTTTTCAGGAGGGGTCTGGCTTTGTCCGCATAATTGGGTACCCATTGGGCATAGTAGGCGAAAAGCCCCAGGGTTCTCCTAAGTGCTTTTGGACAGTGGGGGAGGGGTAGCTCCATGAGGGGGCGCATTCTTTCGGGGTCGGGGCCGATGACTCCGTTCTCTACTACACAGCCAAGGATGGCAAGGCGCGCTGTGTTAAACACGCATTTCTCCTTATTGTAGGTGAGGTTCAGCCGTTGGGCCGTACGGAGGAATTTCTCCAGATTCACGTCGTGGTCCTGCCGGTCGCGGCCGCAGATGGTGACGTTATCTAGGTAGGGGAATGTGGCCTGCAGTCCGTTCTGGTCAACCATCCGGTCCATCTCCCTTTGGAAGACCGAGACCCCGTTGGTGACACCGAAAGGGACCCTAAGGAAGTGGTATAGGCGCCCATTCGCCTCGAAGGCGGTGTACTGGCGGTCCTCGGGGTGGATAGGGAGTTGGTGGTAGGCCGACTTAAGGTCGATGGTCGAGAATACGCGGTATTGTGCAATCTGATTGACCATGTCCGATATGCGGGGAAGGGGGTATGCGTCCAGCTGGGTGTATCTGTTTATGGTCTGGCTGTAGTCGATGACCAGGCGATTTTTATCGCCGGTCTTAACGACCACGACCTGGGCACGCCAGGGGCTGTTGCTCCCCTCGATGATGCCCTCCTTCAGGAGACGCTGCACCTCAGAGCTAATGAAAGCTCTGTCCCCAGCGCTGTACCGCCTGCTCTTGGTAGCGACGGGTTTGCAGTCGGGGGTGAGGTTAGCGAACAGGGAAGGTGGCGGCACCTTGAGGGTGGATAGGCTGCAGGTGTTACGCGGTGGGCGGTTTAACCTTCGCTGGTTGTCGACTGTGAGTGGGGGGAGGGGTCCACCGTATGCTAGGGTTACACTTTGGAGGTGGGATTGGAAGTCCAGCCCTAGTAGGACGGCAGCGCAGAGCTGGGGGAGGACGAGGAGTTTAAAGTTTTTATACTCTGTACCCTTAACCGACAAGGTCACAGCACAGTAGCCGCTAATGTCCGTGGCGTGGGACCTCGATGCCATCGAGATTCGGTTGCGCGTTGGCAGGACAGGGAGGGAGTAGTGGCTCACCGTGTCTGGGTGGATGAAGCTCTCCGTGCTTCCGCTGTCGAACAGGCAGGTCGTGGCGTGGCCGTTTACTTTGATGTCCATCATCGACTTGGACAGGTGGTGTGGGCGGGCTTGATCCAGAGTGACGGAGGCTAGCGTGTAGGTAAGCGAGTCGTTGTCGTCTGCGGGCGAGGCGGTCGTCGGGTCCGGGGGCCCGGTGGCAGTCGGGCGTGGTGTGTAAAATGGCGTCTCCCACGAGGTAGGACAAAATGGCGGAGAAGATGGCTGCCCCCATAACTCACATGAGGCACTATTGGGGTCGGTTGCCTTGATCAAAGATGGCCGCCCCCATGACTCACGTGTGGGGATACTGGCCTCAGTTGCCGTGAAAGAAGATGGCCGCCCCCACAGTTCGCATGAGGCACTGCTGGCCTCTGAAGATCCGCTCCTGCAGGCCTTAGAGAAGTGGCCTTTCTTCCTGCAGGTTGTGCAGGTAGAGTTCCTGGCTGGGCAGCGCGACCTCGGGTGCTTCTCCTGGCCGCAGAAGAAGCAGCCGGCGGCCCGATCGCGGGTGCCCGATGTCGGAGCCGGTACCGGGGGTGGCGGGCCCGGTCGGGTCCGGGACGCCGACGCTGAGGTAGGTCCCGGGGGCGGCGCTGCGAAGGGTATTGCGGTAGGGGTCGGGCCCGAGTCCCAGGGTCGCGAGCAGTACCTGGAAAACGCCTCCTGGTCCTGATGGGCCACCTCCAGGGAGAGAGCGAGGGCTTCAGCTTTGTCCAGGTCGAGGTCTTTAGCTTCAAGCAGTCTTTGCCGTGAGTAGTCGGACCGTAGGCCTTTCACAAAGGCATCGCGGATATTATCTTCCGTATTTTCAACAGCCGTCACCGCTTTAAAGTCACAGTTCCTGCCGAGTGCTCTTAGCGCCCGTAAAAATTCAGCTACAGACTCTCCTGGCTGTTGCGGGCGGGATCTTAGGAGGTGCCTGGTGTACATGTAATTTACCGGGCTGCGGTACTGCTGTTTCAGTAGGTTGATAGCGGCCTCGTACGTAGTCGTGTCCTGTATGAGTGCGTATACTCTCGGGCTCGCTTGGGCGTTCAGAAGTCTTAGTTTGGATCTCTGCGGGGCGCCGGATTCTTCCAGGTAGGATTCGAAGCAGTCCAGCCAGTGTTTGAAGTTGAGGGCTGCGTTTGGTGCCTGTGGGTTTAGATCCAGGTATGGTGGTTTCAAGGCTTGCAGCCAAGCCGGCTGGTGTGGCCCGTTGTCTGGAGGCTGCTGTTGCTGTGCTGCTGGGTGAGCTCCTTGCTGTTGCTGTTCATTATCAGACATCTTTAAAATTTAGCCAATAAAATTGATATGCCTATCAATTAGTCCAATAAAAGGCGACGAGTTAAGAACGTAACTGAAGGTTTTTATTGGCTAAATAACAGAGCCCACCCTCGTGGGTGATCCGATCCAACAGGGAGGAATACTAGCCAGTCAGCTACCTTTATACCTGGGCAGGTAATGGGCGGAGTCGGAGGTGGTCAGCCCAGGTATAACAGTGCGACAAGAGGCGACCTCGTGTAGTGATGTGACAGTGAGAACAGTGAGAACAATATACAGTGATAACTATAACAGTGGTTTACCACATCTTCTACTGTAAAGGCTGATGTAAAATATTCATTCAGTGTTTTTGCCATCTCCATATTTCCCACCATTAATTTCCCGGTCTCATCCTCTAAGGGACCAACATTTACTTTAGCCACCCTTTTTCTTTTTATATAACTATAAAAACTCTTACTATCTGTTTTTATATTTTTTGCTAATTTACTTTCATAATCTATCTTCCCTTTCTTAATCAATCTTTTTGTTATTTTTTGCTGTCTTTTAAAGTTTTCCCAATCCTCTATCCTCCCACTAGATTTGGCTACCTTATATGCCCTTGTTTTTAGTCGAATACTATCCTTAATTTCTTTACTTAGCCACGGATGGCTGTCTTTTCTTTTACACCCTTTTCTTCTCAGTGGAATATATATTTTTTGGAAGTTGTAAAATAACTCCTTAAATGTACACCACTGATCATGTATCGTCTTACCCTTTAATCTATTTTCCCAATCCACTCTACTCAATTCCGCTCTCATACCTTCATAGTCTCCTTTAATCAAGCTTAGCACGCTTGTTTGAGATCCAACCTTCTCACCCTCTAATTGAATATGGAATTCAACCATGTTATGGTCACTCATTCCAAGGGGATCCTTTACTAGGACATTTTTAATTAATCCCATCTCGTTACACAGGACCAGATCTAAGGTTGCTTGCCCCCTGGTCGGTTCAGTTACCTACTGCTCAAGAAACCCATCCCTAATACACTCGATGAACTCATCCTCAAGGCAGCCCTGCCCAATTTGATTTGTCCAATTAATATGATAGTTAAAATCCCCCATAATTATAGATGTTCCCTTATTACAAGCCTCAACTATTTCCTGATTGATACTCCGTCCAACAGAATTGCCACTGTTTGGAGGCCTATAGACTACGCCCACTAGTGTTTTTTTCCCCTTATTATTCCTTACCGCCACCCAAACTGTTTCATTATCCTGATCTTTTGACCCAATATCATTTCTCTGTATTACAGTGATTCCTTCCTTTATTAACATAGCCACCCCACCTCCCCTTCCTTCCTGCCTGTCCTTCCTGATCGTTAAATAACCTGGTATGTTTAATTCCCAGGCATTGTCACCCTGCAGCCATGTTTCTGTAATGGCCACAAGATCATACCCATATGTAGTCATTTGTGCCATTAACTCGTCTATTTTGTTACGAATGCTACGTGCATTCAGATAGAGAACTTTCAAAGATGTTTTGTGACACTTAGTTCCTGCTTTTGCCCTTTTTATTACTTTACCTTTTACTCCATACCTTCTGCCCCAAGGAAAACAGAGCCAGCCTGTTATAAATCTCATCATTCATCAAGAAACTACTCATGAAATAATGCTGGACGGCCAGCTGATGGCGCCGTCTAAGGAGTATAAATACTCGGGCGTGGGCCCAGCTTGCCAGGGACATTCTGTAAGACAAGGAACTAGTGAAGTACAACTAGACCTCCATGTTCTGAAACAAGTTGATTAAAGCCTTGCTTTATGCTCAAACCAAGTGCCAAGTGAGTTTTATTACGTCAATTTAATCAACTTGATATCGACTCCATGCTTCGGGAACAGCCAGCTACGACTTCAACTGCAGAAGGGAACTTCGGCATAGAAATCAATCCATCATGGACAAACTACTCAGACCCGCCCGTCTTGACCTGGACCCAAATTCACCTACAACTGCTTAGGTATGGAAACACTGGTATCGTATCTTCAGGAACTTCCTCAGGATGTGTGGTGAGAATATTCCTGATAAATTAGAGATACTTGCCAATTATGTATCTCCTCATGTGTTTGACTATATCGAAGACTGTGTAGACTATGACTCCGCTATCCTAATATTGCAGCGAATATAAGGCCCCAAACGAAATTTTTGCTCGGCATCTATTGGCCACAACTCAACAACAAAAAAGCTTCGCAGGCTCAGCAAGGATTGTAACCTTAAAGCTGTCACAGCTGAGCAGTACCAGAAGGAGCTAATTTGCGATTCCTTTATTAATGGAATTACGTCTCCCTTCATACGCCAGCGTCTGTTGGAGAATAAAACCCTCAAGTTACAGGCTGCCTATGACCAGGCGTGTTCCCTGGACTTAGCAAAGAGGAATGCAGATACTTATCTTTTACCTCACGCATGGGCTGCTGCTATCACTTTTAATGACTCCTTCGATAGGTCTCGGGCAGAAGCCCTCACCGATGATGACTCTAACTTAGCGGATGACAACCCTACCCTAGAAGCCTTCACTGATGACAACCCCGCCCTAGCGGCATCTTGGCAATCTTGAAGGAAGTGTTTCTTCTGTGGAGGTGCGTTCCATTATAGGAAATTCTGTCCTGCTCATAACGCAGCCTGCAATCATTGCAGCAAGAAAGGTCACTTTTCTAAGGTATGCCAGTCAAGAGCTGCAGTTAGTAAGAAAGGCCACTTTTCTAAGGTATACTGGTCAAGAGCTCCTGTTAGTTTTGCAGCTACTATCTATAAAACTGCTCCTCCCCCAAGAACCACTACTAAGGTTACAGCTGTCAAGGGTAAAACTGCCCCTCCTCCCATCACAGCTGTTTTTCCCCAAAGTCTGTCCCATGCAGCCACGAAGGTTTCGGTAAATGGACACATTTTGAGTGCACTAATCGACTCATGCAGCTCTGACAGCTTCATTCGTGAGCGGGCTGTCAGTAAGTTAAAACTGCGTATTTACCCCTCGGACAGGGAAATTGCAATGGCTCTGACGACACTGACCACCAATTCTTCTGGCTTTTGTCTTGTCAACCTTATTCTCAATGGCCGCACTTATTTCTCCTCCTGGCTCGGGGTGCTCAAGAACCTATGCAGTGATGTGCTCCTGGGACAGGATTTCCAGAAACAACACAAAAGACTCACTTTCGAGTTTGGGGGGTCAAAGCCGGAGCTTACTATTTCCAAAGTACCGTTTTGTGCGCTTTCGGTGGCTTCGCTCGACGAGCCCTCCTTTTTTGCCAATCTTTCCCCCCGATGTAAGCCCATAGTCACTAAATCACGACGTTTCAGCCAAGATGATCAATCTTTATCGAGGCAGAAATCTCTCGCCTTCTAGCTGACGGTATCATTGAGCCATGTTCATCTTCCTGGCGGGCTCAAGTCGTCGTTGATAAAAATCCTCTGAAGCAACACAAGAAACGTCTTTGCATCGATTACTCGCAAACTATTAACCAGTATACCGACCTGGATGCCTACCCACTACCACGCATCGATGACATGGTCAATAACCTTGCCAACTACAAGGTATTTTCAACTTTTGATTTAAAGAGCGCATATCATCAAGTACCGTTAAAGGACTCTGACAAAACGTATACGGTCTTTGAGGCCAATGGTCGGCTTTACCAGTTTTGTCGCCTTCCATTTGGGGGTCACCAATGGGGTGGTCGTCTTTCAACGGGCAATGGATAGTCTAGTCAAACAGGAGAACTTAACGGACACTTTTCCATATCTGGATAATATCACCATTGCTGGTCATGACCAGAAGGAGCATGATGCCAACCTCCAGAAATTTTTTGACGTTCTCCGTCATCGCAACTTAACCTTAAATGAGTCCAAATCTGTGAAATCAGTACTATCAGTCAACATCCTTGGCTACTGGGTGGGCAATGGTGTCATCAAACCAGATCCGGAGCAACTTCGTCCACTTCAGGAGCTCCCTCCCCCTACGAATCTCGGCACTCTTTGTCGGGCACTCGGCATGTTCGCCTATTATGCGAAATGGATACCCCACTTCTCCGACAAGATCCAGCCCCTGCTTCACGCAAAGTCATTTCCATTGGAGGCAACGGTTATTTCAGCTTTCAACCTCCTCAAGCGACAACTGGAAAAAGCCACGCTTCGTTCCATTGATGAAAATCTTCCTTTCGTGGTCGAGTGCGATGCATCAGATGTGGCGATCTCTGCTAACCTTGAATCAAGGTGGTTGACCCGATGCATTTCTGTCCAGAACTTTGCAGGGTAGCGAGTTCCATTATCCTCCTGTCGAGAAGGAGGCTACGGCCATCATCGAAGCGGTACGTAAATGGAGTTATTTTCTCGCTCGTCGCCATTTCACACTTATAACCGATCAGCGCTCCGTGGCCTTTATGCTGGATAACCGGAAACGCACTAAGATCAAGAATAACAAAATACAACTCTGGAGGGTGGAATTGGCCACCTTTGGATACACCATACATTATCGACCCGGCAAAGAGAATGTGGCCCCGGATACCCTCACGCGGGCATTCTGCTCTTCTATGTCAACTTCGACTCTGACGGAGCTTCATACTGACTTATGCCATCCTGGCGTTACCCGTATGTTGCACTTTGTGCGATCTAAAAATCTCCAATTTTCTATGGAAGATGTGAAAAGAACCTGCTCCTCCTGTAGAATTTGTGCGGAATTAAAACTGCAATTCTTCCGTCCATCGGATGGCTCGCTCATACACGCTATGCAGCGACTCAGCATTGACTTTAAAGGGCCATTGCCTTCCTCAACGCGAAACACCTACTTACTGACTATGGTGGACGAATATTCACGCTTTCCCTTTGCTTTCCCCTGTCCCAATATGCTTACTTCCACAGTGATCAAATGCCTTGATCAAGTCTTTTCCCTTTGCGGTACGGCCAATTTCATCCACTCTGATCGGGGTCCCTCCTTCATGTCAAGCAAACTCAAAAGTTATCTCTCCCAACGGGGAATCGCCACAAGTAAAACGACACCGTACCATCCCATCGGTAACGGACAGGCTGAGAAAAACGCTATCATTTGGAGCGCTGTTCGTCTTGCGCTGAGGTCACGCAACCTACCAGACCAGCAGTGGGAAACTATGCTCCCTGACGTGTTGCATTCCATCAGGTCTCTCCTTTCTACATCTACCAATGTCACATCTCACAAGCGATTCTTCTGCTTCCAGCATCGCTCCACCCATGGGACGTCTCTACCGTCATGGTTGGCAGCTCCCGGACCCGTGCTGCTCCGAAGATTCGTCTGATCATCTAAAAACGATCATCTAAAAACGATCCTCTCGTCGACGAGGTAGAACTCACGGACGTCAACCCCACGTACGAACACGTGCAGTACCCTGATGGCCGGGAGTCCACCGTTTCGCTCCGGGACCTGGCTCCCTGTCCGGCTGGTTCCACGGACCCAACCGATAGAGGGACCCACGGGGATGATGCCGACACTCTGCGCTCCCCGGAAGATGACGCTCTACCTGGGATATCGAAAGATCTGCCAGCTGCCCCACCGGATCCACTCGGGGAGCCGAGCGCTCCCCGTGGGGTGGCCACTCGAGGCCAGGACGCGGGTCAATCCCCAGCTACCCAACAGGATGAAGCCTGTGGGGACCCGCACCCAGAGTCATGATCTCCCCAGCCTGCCTCGGGTCGATCAGAGCAACATGGGCCCTGTCGGTCCACCAGTACGGATCAAGCGGCCCAGGGACCAAGACATGGTCCGGGGAAGACGTGCCTTCTAGCCATAAACAAAAATCTAAAAGACTGCGGCTATTTGTGGTCCGCCTAATCCGCTAAGAGGAAGTTGTCGGACTTCCAAATCTTTTAGGCAGGAAGAATGTTATAAATCTCATCATTCATCAAGAAACTACTTATGAAATAACGCTGGACAGCCAGCTGGTGGCGCCGTCCAAGAAGTATAAATACTTGGGCGTGGGCCCAGCTTGCCAGGTACATTTTGTAAGACAAGGAACTAGTGAAGTACAACTAGACCTCCATGTTCTGAAACAAGTTGATTAAAGCCTTGCTTTATACTCAAACCAAGTGCATAGTGAGTTTTATTACGTCACAGCCTATCCAGTCTTTCCTCATAGCTAAGATTCTCTACTCTTGGCAACATCCTTGCAAATTTCCTCTGTACCCTCTCTAATGCAATCACATCTTTCCTGTAATGTGATGACCAGAACTACACGCAGTACTCTAGCTGATGCCTAACTAGTGTTTTATACAGTTGAAGCATAACCCCCCTGCTCTTGTATTCTATGCCACGGCTAATAAAGGCAAGCATTCCGTATGCCTTCTTAACCACCTTACTTACTTGGCCTGCTACCTTCAGGGATCTGTGGACATGCACTCCAAGGTCCTTTTGTTCCCCTACACTACTCAGTGTCCTACCATTTAATGTGTATTCCCTTTCCTTGTTAGCCCTCCCCAAATGCATTACGTCACACTTCTCCGGATTGAATTCCATTTGCCACTGTTTTGCCCACCTGACCAATTTATTGATATCTTCCTGCAGTTTACAGCTTCCGTCTTCAGTGCCAACCACACAGCCGATTTTAGTATCATAGGAACATAGAAGATAGGAGCAGGACTAGGTCATTCGGCCCCTCAAGCCTGCTCTGCCATTTAATGAGATCATGGCTGATCATCCAAATTCAGTACCCTGTCCCTGCTTTCTCCCCATATCCCTTGATGCCTTTAACCTTAAGAAATATATCTAACTCCTTCTTGAATATATTTAATGAATTGGCCTCAACTGCCTTCTGTGGTAGAGAATTCCACAGGTTCGCCACTCTCTGGGTGAAGAAATTCCTCCTCATCTCTGTCCTAAATGGCTTACCCCTTATCTTTAGACTGTGACCCCTGGTTCTGGACTCCCCGCCATCGGGAACATCCTTCCTGCATCTAGTCTGTCTAGTCCTGTTAGAATTTTATAAGTTTCAATGAGATCCCCTCTCATTCTTCTGAACTCCAGCGAATATAAGCCCAATCGACCCAATCTCTCCTCATACGTCATTCCTGCCATCCCAGGTATCAGTCTGGTGAATCTTCGCTGCACTCCCTCCATGGCAAGAACATCCTTCCTCAGATAAGGCAACCAAAACTGCACACAATACTCAAGGTGTGGTCTCACCAAGGCCCTGTACAACTGCAGCAAGACATCCTTGTTCCTGTACTCGAATCCTCTCGCTATAAAGGCCAACATACCATTTGCCTTCTTAACTGACTGCTGCACCTGCATGCTTACCTTCAGCGACTGGTGCACAAGGACACCCAGGTCTCGTTGCACTTCCCCTTCTCCCAATCTATTGCCGTTCAGATAATAATCTGCCTTCCTGTTTTTGCCACCAAAGTGAATAACCTCGCATTTATCCACATTATACTGCATCTGCCATGCATCTGCCCAATCACCCAACCTGTCCAAATCATACTGGAGTTTCTCAGCATCCTCCTCACAGCACACACGCCCGCCCAGCTTTGTGTCGTCTGCAAACTTGGAGCTATTACATCTAGTTCCCTCGTCTAGATCATTAATATATATTGTGAACAGCTGGGGTCCTAGCACCGATCCCTGCGGTACCCCACTAGTCACTGCCTGCCACTCGGAAAAAGACCCGTTTATTCCAACTCTTTGCTTCCTGTCTGCTAACCAGTTCTCTATCCAAGTCAGTACCTTACCCCCAATCCCATATGCCTTAACTTTACACGCTAATCTCTTATGTGGGACCTTATCGAAAGCCTTCTGAAAGTCCAAATACACCGCATCCACTGGTTCTCCCTTATCTATTCTACCAGTTACATCCTCAAAAAATTCCAGAAGATTAGTCAAGCATGATTTACCTTTTGTAAATCCATGTTGACTTTGTCCGATCCTGTCACTGTTTCCCAAGTGCTCTGCTATTACATCTTTTATAATGAACTCTAGCATTTTCCCCACTACCGATGTCAGGCTTACCGGTCTATAATTTCCCGTTTTCTCTCTACCACCTTTTTTGAATAGTGGGGTTACATTAGCTACCCTCCAATCCATGGGAACTGTTCCAGAGTCTATAGAATTTTGAAAGATGACCAGCAATGCATCTACCATTTCTAGGGCCACTTCCTTAAGTACCCTTGGATGTAGATTATCAGGCCCTGGGGATTTATCGGCCTTCAATCCAGTCAGTTTCCCTAACACCATTTCCCTACAAATACTGATTTCATTCAGTTCCTCCCTCTCATTAGACCCTATGTTCCCCGGCATCTCTGGGAGGTTATTTGTGTCCTCCTTTGTGAAGACAGAACCAAAGTATGTATTTAATTGGTCCGCCATTTCTTTGATCCCCATTATAAATTCCCCTGATTCTGACTGCAAGGGACCTACGCTTGACTTCACCAATTTTTTTCTCTTCACATATCTATAGAAGCTTTTACAGTCAGTTTTTATGTTCCCTGCAAGCTTACTCTCATATTCTATTTTACCCCTCTTAATTAATCCCTTTGTCCTCCTTTGCTGAATCCTAAACTGCTCCCAATCCTCAGATTTGCTGCTTTTTCTGGCTAATTTGTATGTCCTCTCCTTGGATCTTATGCTATCGCTAATTTCCCTTGTTAGCCACGGTTGAGTCACCTTTCTTGTTTTATTTTTATGCCAAACAGGGATGAACAAATTCTGTAGTTCATCCATGCGATCTTTAAATGTTTGCCATTGCCTATCCACTGTCAACCCTTCAAGTAACATTCCCCAATCCATCCTAGCCAACTTGCGCCTCATATCATCGTAGTTTCCTTTATTTAAATTTAAGGACCGTAGTCTCCGAGTCAAATACTTCACTCTCCATCTTAATGAAGAAGTCTATCATATTATGATCGCTCCGCGATCATCTGCAAACTTCTTAATCATACCCCCATATTCAAGTCAAGATCGTTGATATATACCACAAAAAGCAAGAGACATAGTACTGAGCCCTGCGGAACCCCACTGGAAACAGCCTTCCAGTCACAAAAACACCCATCAACCATTACCCTCTGCTTCCTGTCTCCGAGCCAGTTTTGAATCCAACTTGACACTTTGCCCTGGATCCCACGGGCTTTTAACTTTCTGACCAGTCTGCCATGTGGAACCTTATCAAAAGCCTTGCTAAAGTCCATATACACTACATCAAATGCACTACCCTCATCCACCCTCCTTGTTACCTCCTCAAAAAATTCAATCAAGTTTGTCAGACACAACCTTCCCTTAACAAATCCGTGCTGACTATCCTTGATTAATCCGTGTCTTTCTAAATGAAGATTTATCCTGCCCTTCAGAATTCTTTCCAATAATTTTCCCACCATCGAGGTTAGGCCGACTGGCCTGTAATTACTCGGTCTATCCTTTTCTCCCTTTTTAAACAAGGGTACCACATTAGCAGTCCTCCAGTCCTCCAGCACCACACCTGAAACCAGAGAGGATTCAAAAATGATGGTCAGGGCCTGTGCTATTTCCTCTTTTGCTTCACTTAACAGCCTGGGATACATTTCATCCGGGCCTGGGGATTTATCCACTTTTAAAGCTGCTAAGCCCCTTAATACTTCCTCTCTCACTATGTTTATTTCATCTACTATTTCACACTCCTCCCCCCCGATAGCAATGTCTGCTTTGCCCCTCTACTTTGTGAAAACAGACGCAAAGTATTCATTAAGAACCCTACCGACGTCTCCCACCTCCACACACAGATTACCCTCATGATCGCTAATAGGCCCTACCCTTTCTTTTTAGTTATCCTCTTACTCTTAATATATTTATAAAACATCCACCGTAAATGGTGTTTAGGTACAGATCAGCCATGATCTAACTGAATGATGGAACAGGCTCGAGGGGCCGAATGGCCTACCCCTGTTCCTTATATTCATATGATGACACAATAGAAAGGTAGTCGCCTTTTCTCAGCTCCAACCGATATCTATATTTAAAATCAGGACTCAGTGCACAATCACATACTCTTGGTTCTTTCAGCAGTGATCGGATGACATCATGCTTAGGTTTTAAAGACCTATAGGCTGTAGGAAGAAGAGACGGATAGGACTGAAAGCTTCCAATCACATATCGCGCCATCACTAAGACCATCTATTTCCACCTCCGGAACATCGCTCGACTCCGCCCCTGCCTCAGCTCATCTGCTGCTGAAAACTCCATCCATGCCTTTGTTACCTCTAGATTTGACTATTCCAACTCACTCCTGGCTGGCCTCCCATCTTCCACCCTCCATAAACTTAAGCACATCTAAAACTCTGCTGCCTGTATCCTAACTTGCACCAGGTCTCGTTCACCTCGCAACCCTCTGCTCGCTGACCTACACTGGCTTCCGGTTTTCAAATCCCTCCCTATCTCTAACCTCCTCCAGCCCTACAACCCTCAGAGATATCGGCGGTCCTCCAATTCTGGCCTCTTGCTCTTGATTTTAATCACTCCACCATTGGCGGCTGTGCCTTCAGCTGCTGAGGCCCGAAGCTCTGGACTTCCCTCCCTAAACCTCTCCGCCTCTCTAACTCTCTCTCCTCCTTTAAGACGCTCCTTAAAACCTACCTCTTTGACCAATCTTTTGGTCATCTGCCCTAATATCCTTTTACAACAACAACTTGCATTTATATAGCGCCTTTGACGTAGTAAAATGTTCCAAGGTGCTTCACAGGTGTGTGGTTAAAAACAAAATTTGACACCGAGCCATATAAGGAGATGTTAGGGCAGATGACCAAAAGCTTGGTCAAAGACATGGCTCGGTGTCAAATTTTGTTTGATAACGCTCCTGTGAAGTGCCCTCGGTCATTTTACTACATTAAAGGTGCTATATAAATGCAAGTTGTGTTGTTGCATTTTACAATTGTGTAGTGCTGGGAAAGAGTTAAGAGCAGAAGCCTTTATTGAGTTTTCAACAACAGCTCAATCAAAGGTCACATTCTGCAGAAGACAAACAAGTTACTTTCCTTGTTTTTCCAAGTGTAGTTGGAGGACATCATTTAAAGGGGAAACAAATTTAACTTCGTTTTTATTGTCAACTTAACAATTTAGTTATATAAATCCATCTATGCCCTTCAGATGAAACAATAACTCAGGGTTATCTGCAGAACCCAATTCTGTTATACAAGGAAAAGCAGCCAAAATAAACAGCCACTTCCAGTTAGATTCCCTACCACAACTCAAGTGTTTTCTCCTGGGAGTTACCTGAAGTATGCCTCCTCACTGTATCAGTGTTAAACAATGTTCCTATAAAAAGACATACTTCAAAAACATGTAACTCTGCATGCACCAACATGTGCAATACAGAAGGAGAAGCAGTTAGCTCCTTTAAAGTTATTTCAGTTGCAGCAGGGCAGGACTAGGATGAATGCAGCTGTGACTCATGGGCACATCTGACAGCTACGGTTACGTTTTATTTCCCCTCTTGGTGAAATTGTTGCTGCTCCCCTGATGACACAATGAGGCAAATGCAAGGGCCACAGAGGGACTGAGCCATATGAACCAGCAAGATCCCAGCTTCAAGCTCTGGTCTGCGCTAAGATAACTGACCTGAGGTGAGGTGGAGGTAAAAGCACAATGATTTGTCACAGTGTCTCTGGGTTAGCAAAGGGTAAAAATAAATCGCTCTAGATCGCTATCTAGACCTCTGCTAGGAAGTTTGTGTGTGAGGATAGACAGTAGCAAGGACAAAATTGGGCTTGTTGGGGCGGGGATCCCCTATTGGTACAGGGCCAGCGGAGTGGTCTGCACCCCTGAGGTCTACCCGCCTTTAATTCACCACGTTCCTGGGCCACAGGAGGCTTCTCCACTTCGCCAGATTTTCATGCTTCCCTCCACCTCTGCTATTCTGCTGTAACCATGCACACAACCTCTGGAAATGTCTTTTGGTACATTAATTTCTCTCATTATCATCTCCTTTTGCTCTTGCACCATTGTCACTTCTGTAATTTAATAATCTCCTGTCCTCCATCTTATCACAGACCTCTCCTTTTTCTTTCCCTGCCCTCTGTTCCCTACCTCTCTACCTGCTTTTAAGCTGTTCCATCTTCCAGTTCTGACTAAAGTTCATCGACCTGAAACATTAACCCTGTATTTCTCTCTACACAGAGGCTGCCTGATCAGCCGAGTGCTCCAGCATCTGCAGTATTTTGATTTTTGTTTTCTTGGACTTTGTGTCTGATTATGCCTCCGTTAAATGCCTTGGGACCTTAAATGCTTGTTGTTGTTGTCGTCATTCTCGTCTTCCAGTCACATAGCTGGCCAACACCAGTCATCCAGGCATGCCATACATGAACAGTGGCCAAGCTACTGGACAGTTCCTAGCATAAGTATTGACCTTCAGAACAGGAGGAAGCATTGATGGGAAGGAGAGACACGCAGACAGAAGCTACTATATAGGGTATGCTGGGACATTTCAACAACAAGAAACAAAAACTGGGCACTCGGAGTTGCTTTCCAAAATACAGACATTTATTTGAACTCTCAGATAACTGCCTTATTCACTCCGTCCACTTTCCGATATTGAAGTAGCAATAATTGATGGATCATCTACTAAAGGAATGCGCCCATCAAGAGATGTTAATGTTTCATCAGACCCCTGCCAAAGGACGAATGGGCGGATAGTCTTGCACTTATATAGCATCTTCAAATTGAAATATAGAGTTCAAATTCCCCCTAAAGGTTCTGATTAAGGGTCTAGGCTGGAAAATTGAGCTTTTTTCCCTGCTCAGAGACGGATGGATCTGCTGTGTATTTCCAGCATTTTATATTTGTATTAAAATCTCACCCGCTGTATCTTCAAAGAGAGAACTGTCCATTATGTATCCAGGAACACACAGTCGCTTCTCCTCACAGCTCCTTGCTCGGCCATGGTGGCACATCCAGTTTTAGCCAGGCAAATGGTGTGTTGGCCTTTATTACAAGAGGATTTGAGTATAAGAGTAAAGACGTCTTACTGCAATTATATAGGGCCCTGGTGAGACTACACCTAGAGTATTGTGTACAGTTTTGGTCTTCTTACCTAAGGAAGGATATACTTGCCATAGAGGGAGTGCAACGAAGGTTCACCAGGCTGATTCCTGGGATGGGGGGATTGTCCTATAAGGAGAGATTGAGTAGACTAGACCTGTATTCTCTAGAGTTCAGAAGAATGAAAGGTGATCTCATTGAAACATACAAAATTCTTACAGGGCTTGACAGAGTAGATGCAGGGAGGATGTTTCCCCTGGCTGGGGAGTCTAGAACCAGGGGTAACAGTCTCAGAATAAGGGCTCGGCCATTTAGGACTGAGATGAGGAGAAATTTCTTCACTCGGAGGGTGGTGAATCTTTGGAATTCTCTACCCCAGAGGGCTGTGGAGGCTCAATCGTTGAGTATATTCAAGGCTGAGATCAATAGAATTTTGAATATTAAGGGAATCAAGGGATATGGGGATAGTGCAGGAAAGTGGAGATGAGGTAGAAGATCTTATTGAATGGCGGAGCAGGCTCGAAGGGCCTAATGACCTACTCCTGCTCCTATTTCTTATGTTCTTATGTACGTGTTCCTTTCACCTCAGTTTCCTCTCTGATTTCTCCCCTGCTCTCCTGAATGTGTTAATTCTATCAATGAGATATGGTTCAACAGACAGTGGTTGTTGTCCTCTGTCTTTCGGGCAAGAAACCCTCTCAGGTAGACGTAAAAGCTCCAATGGCACTATTTCGAAGGAGAGCACAGGAGTTCACCCTGCATTTATCCCTCAACCAACATTACTAAAACAGATTATCTGGTCATTATATCATTGCTGTTTGTGAGGCCTTGCTGGTATTTTGTCCTCTTCCTCCACTGTGAAAATGGATACAAAGTAATCATTTAACAATTCCTCCATTTCCTTATTGTCCATTAGAATCTTGCCTGCATCCGTCTTTAATGGGTCCACATTCCCTTTTACCACTGTCTTTCTCTTAATGCATTTATAAAAACTTTTGATGTTAGATCAGTTAACGCAAGCACAGACGGATACAGAGACTTCACCTCTGTGTCACCAGGATGCTAAGTTATGGTTCTGATTAAGTTCATTTAACACGGTAACAGATTACCGGCCGAGTAGGGCTTTTAAAGAGACAAAGGGTGATGAAGACCAAAGGCTGAAAGGTGCTTTCTGTTTCAAGTCTTACTACATCATAAAGGCTATTTATATTACTGGGTGAGGCAGTTCTGAACACAAAGCAAAGTGGCACACACCTCCTCAGTGACAGGACCGCCTGTCTCTAGAGATATAGCACCGCCGGTGATAAATCTGAATGCCCACTACTGGCACTGCTGCATATCGTGGGCGCTATTTTGTTCCGCACAAAGGTGAGCTTCTACGGACCGTCCTCCAACATCAAATAGGCTCACAGACAGAAATGTGAAGTCATGAACAGTGTCAACTGGCCTGGCCCTTAATGCTGTTCCCCAACATAAATGGGATAGAACAATGACTGCGCTTCAAAAGCAATTTGTTGGCTGTGAAATGCTTTGGGACTTCCCAAGAATGTGAAAAGCACTATGCAACCGAAGAGTCTTTCTTTCTATAAGTTAGCAATTGCTTTTGCGACCCATCTTACTGGATGTTCTGTACAGGCAATGTGAGGTCGTTTTAACTTTGTATTTTTTGGGGTGGAATCAGTTAGAAGTCAGGTGACACAAAAGATGTGTCCAGAGGAGAAGTGAAGGGTGTGACTATCAGAGGGGGGAGGGAAGCATGGAACAATCTGGCAAAGCGGAGAAGGCACCAGTGGCCCGGGAATGTGGTGGAAGAAAAAGGCGGGCACACATTCAGGGTGCAGACCACCCCACCAGCCATGTATAGATAGTGGCGGCCTGAAACGTTAATCCTACCTTCCTTGCTCCACAGATGCTGCCTGACCTGCTGATGCTTCCTGCAGTTTCTGATTTTATTTAAGATTTCCAGCATCTGCAGTATTGAGCAAATATTAGTGAAAGGAAACACCCCAGCAAGGCATCTGAAATCCCCACCTTAAAAATAAACACGGGAAATTATCCAGTATATTGTCACGAGGCTTATTTAGTATATAGGCTCAAAGAGCAAAATATCACGTGGGTGTCGGTCAGTTTTAATTTTGACAAAACCGAAATACTGCTGTTTCTGTAGAAGGATGGGTCCAGAGTTGGTGTAAGTGCTCACTGCAGCACAGCAGAGGAGTGAGGCATGGAAAATCTGGCAGAGAAGGCTCCTGTAGCCCAGGAATATGGCGGAAGAAAGATGGTTAGACCCCAGGGTTGCGAACCATTCCGCCGGTTGTGTACCGACAGGGCATCCCCATCCGAAGCACCAGCCTGTGCCTCCTCCACTCCCAGTGGCTCTGGTGTAGCCATCCTCCATTACCAGAGCCTGCTGTCCAAGAGAAAATGGGAGTGGTGGTTAAGGTCTAAAGTTGGTGTTAATTTTGAGATGCGTCTTGTGTGAGGCTCTTAATTCATTATCATCTTATACTGCACCTATTACAAACACCAATGACAGGCCTTAGTGGTATAGGGATAATAATGCTTCCTGCAGATACACGCAAAGCTTGAAAAGGACAGAATCTAGAATTGCACTGCTGGGAGTTTAAATGTGGAAACTTCATAATGCACATCATGCTTTACTGAAATCTGTGATCAAATTGTTGAGCAAACAAAAATTGATTGGGAGATAATGGACTAGAAATTCAACTCCTCAGTTTCCAATATGGTGTAGGCTTAAAAAAAAGGCATTCAGGGCCCGTGCCTAGCCTGTTACATATTCAAATAAGGGGCTCAACGCCAGGCCGGCTGTGTTCAGGAAAACCAAGTCTACATACGGCCTACCCAGCGGTTCTTAAAGGAACTACTGCAGGCCGCAACCAACAAGGTAAGTGTTTAAAATATACAGTACTTCCTAAGGTAGAACTGGGAGGAGCAGGAATACTCCTCTGGCTCCTCATTCAAATCAGGCAGGCCGCTGCAGACACCACCCCCCCCCCACCGCCACGCATCACTGCCACCGCTCCGCGGCCCCCAATCATCGCCTTCTAATCCCGGCCGCTACCCTCCCCAATCTCTGCCACCAGCCTCCCGATCCTAACCACTACCCATCCTTCCCGATCATTGGCAACCGCTATGCATCCTCTTAATCACCGCTACCCTCCCTCCTGACATCGCAGCGTCCAGATCTTGGAATCCTCTTCTCCGGCGAGCTGCCTGGGGACAGCCATTAGGTATCCACATATTCTACCTATTCAGGCACAGGGACTGTTCCCTACACCCCCATTTTTGGGCATGCTCGAATATCTACACCAATATTCACTTTGCCAACTAGAACTTTCCAATTAACCCCATCCACTCGCCATGTCACGCCTATGTCCTCCGACCAAATGTTTAATTGTATGTAAAGGGGCAGACCAGACAAGCACTTCACTTCCAAGATGGTACATGTCTCTACTTCCTGTTCTTGCTGTTGTCAGGACTCTTTGTAAGAATGACTGTCTCAGCACTTTTACTTTCCCGATTCATTTTTCATTTTCATAATCACAATCAACTTTATTGTCATTGTTAGTGCACAAGTGCAGTACAACGAAATGTAGGCTTGCGGCTCCCGAGAGTGTACATTTAGATTAAGGGGAGGATAGAAATGACCAAGGAGAAAGGAAAGGGAGTATTCTGTATTTGACTGTGTCAATTCAGCTGTCTGACATTCTCAAAAAAATTTCTAAAACCACTATGTTAAACAAGGCTTTCAGGGTGCCAAAATCTAACCAATGCAGTGCAGATGAAAAATGAACTTGCCGGAATTATATTGAAGCTTTCACTGAACTGGATCCCATCAGAAATCCCGATGGTTTAGTAGTACAATTGACCTCAGGTAGAAAAAGGTAAATGTTTTGGCACATTCCCATCTCTGAATCAGAAGTGGTCAATCGTTTCTCTTCAGGACTTGAGCACATAATTTAGGCGGACACTTCGGGAGAGTGAGTGTCACATTGCCTTTCAGATGAGACATTAAACCAAGGTACCACCTGGCTGTTTAGACAGGCGCCAAAGATCCTATGGCACTATTCAAAGAGCAGGGAGTTCTCCCAGTGTCCCTACTAACATTCATTTCCAAAACAGCGCTACCAAAATAACTGGTTATTTATCTCGTTTTATGCTTGTGAAACATTGCTGTGTGCAAAATTGGCTGCCGCATTTAGGGAGGATACAACAGTGACTATAAAACAAAAGAAATTAATTGCCAGTAAAACACTTTGGGATGTCCTGAGAACATGAGAAATGCAATATAAATAAAAGTGCTTTCTTTCTTAAAAATGCCCTCTAAAGATGAAGAGCAAGCTACTCAGTTGTACTCAGTTGAGTGCAAAAGACAAGGCTGAAGCGTTTGCAACCATCTTCAGCCAGAAGTGCCAAGTGGATGATCCATATCGGCCTCCTCCTGAGGTCCCCACCACCACAGAAGCCAGTCTTCAGCCAATTCGATTCATTCCACGTGATAGCAAGAAACAGCTGAGCGCACTGGATACAGCAAAGGCTATGGGCCCCCAACAACATCCTGGTTGTCGTGCTGAAGACTTGTGCTCCAGAACTAGCTGCGCCTCTAGCCAAGCTGTTCCAGTACAGCTACAACACTGGTATCTATCCAACAATGTGGAAAACTGCCCAGGTATGTCCTGGCCACAAAAGGCAGGACAAATCCAATCCGGCCAATTACCGCCCCATCAGTCTACTCTCAATCATCAGCAAAGTGATGGAAGGTGTCGTTGACAGTGCTATCAAGCGGCACTTACTCATCAATAACCTGCTAACTGATGCCCAGTTTGGGTTCCGCCAGGGCCACTCGGCTCCAGGCCTCATTACAGCCTTGGTCCAAACATGGACAAAGGAGCTGAATTCCAGAGGTGAAGCGAGAGTGACTGCCCTTGACATCAAGACAGCATTTGACCGAGTGTGGCATCAAGGAGCCCTAGTAAAATTGAAGTCAATGGGAATCGGGGGGAAAACTCTCCATTGGCTGAAGTCATACCTAGCACGAAGGAAGATGGTTGTGGTGGTTGGAGGTCAATCATCACAACCCCAGGACATCACTGCAGGAGTTCCTCAGGGCAGTGTCCTAGGCCCAGCCATCTTCAGCTGCTTCATCAATGACCTTCCCTCCAACATAAGGTCAGAAATGGGGATGTTTGCTGATGACTGCACAATGTTCAGTGTCATTCGCAACTCCTCAGGTAATGAAGCAGTCCATGCCCGCTTGCAGCAAGACCTGGACAACATTCAGGCTTGGGCTGATAAGTGGCAGGTAACATTCGCACCACACAAATACCAGGCAATGACTATCTCCAACAAGTGAGAATCTAACCACCGCCCCATGACATTCAATGACATTACCAGCGCTGAATCCCCCACCATCAACATCCTGGGGGTCACCATTGACCAGAAACTTAACTGGGCCAGCCACACAAATATTGTGTCAACAAGAGCGGGTCAGAGGCTAGGTTAGGTCTCCCCTCCTGACTCCCCAAAGCCTTTCCACCATCTACAAGGTACAAGTCAGGAGTGTGATGGAATACTCTCCACTTTACTGGATGAGTGCAGCTCCAACAACACTCAAGAAGCTCGACACCATCCAGGACAAAGCAGCTCGCTTGATTGGCACCCCATCTACCACCTTAAACATTCACTCCCTCCACCACCGGCGCACCATGGCTGCAGTGTGTACCATCTACAAGATGCACTGCAGCAACTCGCCAAGGCTTCTTCAACAACACCTCCCAAACCCACGACTTCTACCACCTAGAAGGACAAGGGCAGAAGGCGCATGGGAACACCACCACCTCCAAGTTCCCCTCCGAGTCACACACCATCCTGACTTGGAAGTATATCGCTGTTCCTTCATCGTCGCTGGGCCAAAATCCTGGAACTCCCTCCCTAACAGCACTGTGGGAGTACCTTCACCACACGGACTGCAGCGGTTCGAGAAGGCGGCTCACCACCACCTTCTCAAGGGCAATTAGGGATGGGCAATAACAACAACAACTTGTATTTATAAATGCTGGCCTTGCCAGCGACGCCCACATCCCATGAACGAATAAAGAAAATCGCTAATAGATATTCCACCACACCAGCATCTAACCAGTGCAACTGCGGATGGATGATTAATGCAGTCTTCCCAAGCTTGTCCACATCCTAAGAACAAATAAATGAATAAGAAACTGTAGTGACCCCTGCTAAATAGTGCCTTGATGAAAACAGGACAAGACATAACTGCAGCTCAGGCAATCACATCTAGGTTATAAAACCATAGGACTGAATCTTAATTCCCAAAAACAGATGGGTTGGGGTTGTGGGTTAAAATGCAAAAAATCTGAAACAGGAACCCAACCGGCCTCAAACCTGCCCACTTCCGGTTTTAACGGAGACGGGACGAGGGGCGGGTGACCAATCCGCTCGCGGAAAGTGGGTTGGTCATTTAAATATTATGATGAGGCTGCCTGCCTTAATTTTAACAATCGTTCTATTTTAAACTCATTTCGGCCGGGTTTCCCAGGCTTCAAGGAGGCGAGAAGGGCTGAAGCCATGAGGTAAGTGCCTTTACAGCACTGCTCGTGGGCCAGGAGGAGCAGGAGTGTTTACTCCAGGCCCAACAAGCTATCCAGTAAAGCACACCTCACCCCGGACCACCATCGGACACTCCCACCACAATCTCTCTCACTCACCCACTACACCTACCTGCGGCTTTGTGAAGCAGACTTCCTGCCCAAAAGGCCTCCAGCCTGTCAATCAGGCTGCCTGTGCGCGGGAACCCAACAGAAAAAAATTTAAGGGAGCCTTGCAGTTAAAAACTGCAGGAAATTCGGGAAACCCGGCCTCACAACAGCTCCCGCCCCACCGCACAGAACTCATCTCTGGGCTAAAATCCAGGCCATAATCTTGGTGAGAATCTGGGCCTTCAGGAGAGGAGGGAAGAAAATTGAAACAAAAAAATGGTGTACATAGATTCACCCATGAGTTATCCATTAGATAATTATGTAACTGAGTATTCTCCACTGGTCTACGTGAAAACTTCACATGCCTCAATCATACTATAACGGAAGTAGGCAGATAAGCAAAAAGTGCTTTTGATGATGTGTGGGAGATGAGGAACACAGTATATTTGACATACTGTACAATTAATCACAGATGGATAGGTTGAAGGGTGGCAATTATTGAGGCCATGCCAACATCGCCCATATCATGAGAGCACACCTTCACCACATGGACTGCAGCAGTTCAGGAAGGCGGCTCACCACCACCTTCTCAAGGGCAATTAGGATGGGCAATAAATGCTGGCCTTGCCAGCGATGCTCATAGCCCACGAATGAATAATAAAAAAAAAATTAAAAATCAGGAATTCCTGAAAGATGAATGAGCCCCATAGTGTAGAGTTTCAATAACCATCAGCTCAAAACCACACAAACAGGCTAAAACATCTTCAAAACCGCCAGTCAACAAAGCTCAGCAGACAAAGCTTAACATAGTCCACGGTAAGGTTTTCCAGATTCAGTCATAACCATGTACCTGTGATAATTAAATCAAGGGGAAGGGGAGGATGCAGGAAAGAGGATGCACGTACACACAAATGCACAAAATTCCAGAAGCTCAAATGGATCATACACAAAAGGTAAGATTGATTTCAGGCAATAACCCCCACCACCACATGTTGTAATTTTAAAATATTTGATAGCCCTCTCACCTCTTGAGTCAGAAGGTTGTGGTTTTGAGCCTCACTTTAGGCTGACACATCAGTGCAGTACTGAGGGAAATATCAGGACATCAGGGAGAATTTCTACCAAAAATTCTCACAAATATGCCCTGAATTCAGAAATTTGAATGACAACCAAAAACTCCCATTCCTACTGGGAGAGGAGAGAAGCTGTGTAACACTGGCGGCACACTATGTTACAGCTTGCCATGAACAGAGGGACAACCAGTAAACTAAGAAAAGAATATATATAAACAATGCGAATGTATATTTATACACTCAGGGATATACCTGTTTATACACTGTATGAATAGAACTGCGTTTATGTGCTCAACCATAAATGTATTTTGATGCTTTGGCAACAGAAGATGTAACTTATCATGCCAATAAAGCGATTTGAATTGTGAATTGTGAATTGTGAAATTGTGTAACCTTAGCGGCACACTATGTTACAGCTTGCCATAAACAGAGGGACAACCACTAAATATAAGAAAAGAGTATATACAAATTATATGACTGTATATTTATACACTCAGGGATATATCTGTTTATACATTGTATGGATAGATCTGTATTTTTGTGTTCAATCATGAATGTTTTTCGATGCTTTGGCAACATAAGATGTAACTTGTCATGCCAATAAAGCGATTTGAATTGAATTGAATTGAATTGACTGCTGCATTGTCAGAGGTGTTGTCATTTGGATGAGATGTTAAAAACCAAGGCCCCATCTGTTAGTTTAGTTGAATATTAAAGATCCATGGTGCTATTCAGGAAAGGTCAGAGAGTTCTCCTGGCCAACATTATTTCCTCATCAAACACCAAAAAAAAAAATCCCACTGTTTGTGGAACCTTTCTGTGCACAAAATGACTACTTAATAAGGAATTTCACAAATTAATTCATTTAGCACGAAGAACCTAAGGATGATTGAGGAATATGAAAATAATGACTTGCATTTATATAGCGCTTTAGACGACCTCAGGACATCCCAAAGTGTTTTACAACCAATTAAGTACTTTTGAAGTGTAGTTACTGTTATAATGTAGGAAACGCGGCAGCCAATTTGCACACAGCAAGCTCCCACAACCTGATAATGACGAGATGATCGTTTTTTGGTGATGTTGGTCGAGGTAGATTATGTGCTCAAATCTCTGGACTGGGACTTGAACCCACAATCTTCTGACTCCGAGGAGAGGGTGCTGCCCACTGAGCACACATGATAAGGTGCGACAAGAAATTTCTTACACTGCCTGGGGCAACTTCATGCAAATCCCTTATCAAAGCTGTTGCTGCATGACTCCTAGACTTGATTCCCAGCTAGTTGTGAGATTTTGCCTGAAGATACCAAAACCAGTCTGACCGGAACTTTTTCTATTTGCCCCATTTATTGGGAGGCAACATTTACTGATAACTGGATTCGTTTAAAAAAAAATCTAGATTGGCACGACTACACTGCAGAATGTAGGAATCCAATGTATGGCCAAACAGTATGTCACATTTCTGTTGAATGCTTAGCCAGCATCAACAATCATCACAGCAAACAAACAGAAAAGTACAGGGCGTTGTACAATTTATGAGACATTGAGGATACTCCGCTTCACAATCATAACAAAAGCATGTTTACTGCAAATAAGATTGGCACCTTGGGGGAAATTATATGAATGCACATGCATGCTGTCCATGATATTCCATCCATTAAAAATTTTTTTAAATTAGTTCACGGGATGTGGGCGTCGCTGGCAATGCCAGCATTTATTGCCCATCCCTAATTGCCCTTGAGAAGGTGGTGGTGAGCCGCCTTCTTGAACCGCTGCAGTCCGTGTGGTGAAGGTACTCCCACAGTGCTGTTAGGGAGGGAGTTCCAGGATTTTGGCCCAGCGACGATGAAGGAATGGCGATATATTTCCAAGTCAGGATGGTGTGTGACTTGGAGGGGAATTTGGGAGGTGGTGGTGTTCCCATGCACTTGCTGCCCTTGTCCTTCTAAGCGGTAGAGGTCATGGGTTTGGGAGGTGCTGTCGAAGAAGCCTTGGCGAGTTGCTGCAGTGCATATTGGAGATGTGCATCAAGTGGGTGAGGCTCCACACCAGGAATGTGAATTTATATAGTGCCTTATTGCGTCCTTAGGACGTCGCAAAGTGCTTTATAGCCAACAATGAACTACTTTTGAAGTGCAGTTACTGTTACGTAGACACACTTGGCAGCCAATGTGCGCACAGCAAGGTCCACAAACAGCAGAGGAATGAAAGGCCAGGTGATGTTTTTCGTGGGGCTGGTTGAGGGAGGAATGTTAGCTATTTCAGGTCGTAATTAAACTCACTAATGAACATATTGATGGCTTCTTCCAGACCACTCAAGAAATACAAAAGATTGCAACTTTTCTCACCTCCCAGATCAATCCTTTCAACAATATATATTTTTAAAAGATACATGTTTTTCAAAGGCTAGGTAAAGCTAAAGAGCAAGCTTAGTTTATTTAACTTCCATTATCTTGTACTCCTTTCAACCATTCGGTTTTCCTTGTTTCTTCCCCCCCCCCCCCGCCCCCCCAGAAGCAGCTATTAATTTACTACCGATTTCTGAAGTCTTCTCTTTGTCTTTCACTAATGACCACTGCCAAGTAATAATCCATCTCAGGAACTTCAAAATGACCACAGAGTGTAGTTCCCTTCTCATTATTAGATGATTTCCTACTGGAGTAGTAACTCTAAACCATTACAACTTCAAAGCTTTATACACTACGTGGCACATTAAAACAGTGACCCAACACACAATACTCTTTACAGCTTCCCATGACCCTCACAACTAACAGCACATTAATGTCTTGGGCACAAAATTAGGCAAATATCCAGCCAGCAACTCAAATTTGCACAGGTGACAACCCAGCTGTAAATCTAATTTCTCCTCACCGATAATTGTTCAGGGATAAATTCATAGTAGAATAACAAATTTGTAGTAATAGTTCTCCCGATGGTTTAATGGGTAAATCGTACGATTCGTACGAGAGCATGGGCCTTACACTAAACATCCATAAGACAAAGGTCCTCTACCAACCTGCCCCGCCACACAGTATTGCCCCCACAAATTATCAAAATTCACGACAAAGCCTTGGAAAACGTGGACCACTTTCCATACCTTGGGAGCCTACTGTCAACAAAGGCAGACGTTGACGACGAAGTCCAACATCGCCTTCAGTGTGCCAGTGCAGCCTTCGGTCGCCTGAGGAAGAGAGTGTTTGAAGACCAGGACCTCAAACCCGGCACTAAGCTCATGGTCTACAGAGCAACAGTAATACCCGCCCTGCTGTATGCCTCAGAGACATGGACCATGTACAGCGGGCACCTCAGAGCACTGGAGAGGTACCACCAACACTGCCTCCGCAAGATCCTGCAAATCCATTGACAGATAGGCGCACCAACGCCAGTGTTCTCGCTCAGGCCAACATCCCCAGCATCGAAGCTTTGAGCACGCTCAATCAGCTCCGATGGACGGGTCACATTGTCCACATGCCCGATGCGAGACTCCCAAAACAAGTGCTCTACTCGGAGCTCCGGCACGGCAAGAGAGCCCCAGGTGGGCAGAGGAAACGCTTCAAGGGCACCCTCAAAACCTCCTTGAAAAAGTGTAACATCCCCACCGACACCTGGGAATCCCTGGTTCAAGACCGCACAAAGTGGAGGAGAAGCATCTGGGAAGGCGCTGAACACCTCGAGTCTCTTCGCCGGGAGCAAGGAGCGCAGGCAGCGCAAGGAGCGCACGTCAACCCAAGCACCCCACCCACCCGCCCCTTCAACCACTGTCTGCCCCACCTGTGACAAGAGACTGTAGGTCCCGCATTGGACTCATCAGTCACCTGAGAACTCATTTTTAATGTGGAAGCAAGTTATCCTTGGTTCCGAGGGACTGCCAAAGAAGAAGAAATCCACTGCTTGGTGTGAGATTCAGCTGTACAGATTAGAAAGTCCTTTACCTCAAGGGGATTGAAATACAAAGGGGAGGAAGTTATGCTTCAGTTGTAGAGCCTTGGTCAGACCCCATCTGGACACTGCGTTCAGTTCTGGGCACCGCACCTCAGGAAGGATACATTGGCCTTAGAGTGGGTACACTGCAGATTTACCAAAACAAAACCAGGGCTTAAAGGTTTAAATTATGAGGACAGGTCGCATGAACTTGGTTTGTATTACCTTGAGTTTATAATGCTGAGGGATGATCTAATTGACGTGTTTAAAATAATAAAAGGATTCAATTGAGTCAATACAGACAAGTTATTTCCTCTAGTGGGGGAATCCAGAACCAAGAGGAAACAATCTTAAAATTAGAGCTAGGCCATTCAGGAATGAAATCAGGAAGAACCTTTTCCACACACAAAGTCGTGGAAATCTGGAACTCTCTTCCCCAAGAGGCTGTGGATGCTGGGTCAACTGAAATTTTGAAGACTGAGATCGACAGATTTTTGTTTCGTAAGGGTATCAAGGGATATGGAGCAAAGGCAGGTAAATGAAATTGAGGTGCAGATCTGCCATGATCTAATTGAATGGCGGAACAGGTTCAAGGGGCTGAATGGCCTACTCCTGTTCCTATGTTCCTAGCAAGTGCCGCCTGGTTCAGTCCCTAGTCTATGCAGAATTGGTTGCTCTCAGTTCAGGTTTTGCAGTTGTCCTCACCACGCCTGGACTAGGGAAGGCAAGCTACGTTCCTACTTTTGGTTGGACAAGGACAGAAAAAGGCTCCGGTGCATTTTATTTGGCAGTCATCCACAGTTAAAGGGTCAGCTGTACTACCCTCCATGGCCAAACTACTTGCCAACACTCGCATCTAGGTTTGTGTATGATGAACAGTCATTTGGGCAAAGTACCAGAGAGATGCCAACACTCATGAAACCAAATCCTATTGCCTCTCTTAAGGGAGCAACTGGGAGAAAATTGGAAGGAAAAAACAGTCAAATGACTGCAGCATTGAGCTAAAGAAGAAGCTAAATAGTTTCGCTGAAGCCTCAGATGACAAGAGATATAGAAAACAGTCAAATATTTCAATGAATGAAATTGAGAGAACAGAAACGTCTTCCAACAAGAGATTTTACAATACTTCGGAAAAGTCACATACAAATTACGGAGACAATAAACCCCCTTTCTTCCCATTATTTCTAAATTATTTGCCCACAAAGGGGTCCTTTCAATTCTCAGCCCTAATATGGGTGCCACTGGGAAAAGAAGCAAGGCACGTCAAGTACCATTATTAAGACAATGTGCTTTTTGTGAGAAGGATTTGGATTTTTATTACCAGAAAAATTCCTTCAGTAGCATATAAAAACTTCAAGGAGCTCCAGAATTCCATCAAAGTCAAACGAGCATTGGAACATTCTTGCACATGTTCTCAAAGTTCCTCCTTGGCTGAACCAGAGTAATGTAAATTGATACACAAACCCAACCACCATGTTTGGGTTTTTTTGCTTTTTCAGGGCTTCTTAAGCATTAATCGAAGGCAAATGTGCAAATGTATCTGCGCTTGCTTTCCAGTCCACATTGCATTAATGATGTCAACTATAAAGTTGGGGTTAGGACAGCTGGGCGAGTTAGCAGAGTGCAGCAAAGTTTCAGTCCATACAGCAGCATGGATGCAACAGCTAGTCTCATTTTGGAGGGAGAGCGTATGCAACAGGAGGCAGCTAGAAAGTCCAATAAATAGGGGGACCACAAGAACCCACTATGCCTCAGTGACAGAGCTATTCAACATCACTGACACCCTGATGCACTCCCAAAATATCGACTATCTGTTCTCCCTGCAAATGCTGACTGATCTTGCTGTGTGTTTCCAGCATTTTCTGTCTTTGCTGAGTTCCAGCATTTGCAATTTTTTTTACTTTTTAAAAAATTGTATCTGGTTCCTGTTTTTCACAGAATGTCTCACTCTCGCCTTCTGACCTTATCTCTGTGTTTCATATTGCGTGTTTGTGCACTGCAGTCCGAATTCTATTTTTATGCTTCGTATCACCGACAACACACTAGCGCTGCCTGGTAACAGTAATTGTGACCAGTTTAAAAACTGATAGAAACTTGGCTATGGCTTGTGATTTTCTTTTTGTATTAACAACTAATAAAAAGGACAGTCAAAGTGACTACCAGTTAAAGAGTCCGCAATGAGTGAGGTGATGGGGCAGTAGGGCAGCTCATATGTGCTGACTCTTTGAGGGAAGGAAGCAAGATACAACATCCCACTGGGTGAGTTCTCAATTACCACAAGCTCCCAAAGACAGAAAGATCTCTGAAACATTTCTCCCCCACCCGCACACCTCCCCCCCCCCCGCCCGCCCCAACCCAGATATCAATCCAACTCCAGGATATCAATCCAACATTACAGTTTACATAATTCCACTCTGATCAGTTTCATTCCTTAGAAAATATTTCCATGGTCCCACCAGCACCTGCAGAGTTCTCCGTGTCAGCTGTGGCTCAGTGGGTAGCACTCTTGTCTCTGAGTCAGAAGGTTGTGGGTTCAAGTCTCACTCCAGAGACTTGAGCACAAAAATCTAGGTTGACACTCCAGTGCAGTGCTGAGGGAGTGCTGCACTTTCGGATGAGATATTAAACTAAGGTCCTGTCTGTTCTCAGGTGGATGTAAAAGATCCCATGGCACTATTTCAAAGAAGAGCAGGGGAGTTATCTCCAGTGTCCTAGCCAATATTTATCCCTCAAATCAACATAACAAACATATTAACTGGTCATTATCACATTGCTGCTTGTGGGAGCTTGCTGTGTGCAAATTGGCTGCCGCGTTTCCTACACTACAACAGTGGCTACACTTCAAAAGTACTTCATTGGCTGTAAAACGCTTTGAGACGTCCGGTGGTCGTGAAAGGCGTTGTATAAATGCAAGTCTTTCTTCTTCTATGGCACTTTTTGGGCCTGATGGCTCCTGCTACTTGCTGAAGGTTCTGTTTCACGACACTACTTTCTTTTATTCTTCAACTGCAACTTGACGCTTTGCTTCCAATGTATCTGGTAAGCACTCAAGACTATAGTTTTTGCGCTTAATATAGGAAGGAAGAATTGAAATAAAATTAATTGGCCAGGTTCCTACTCCTGGCTGCCAGCCAGCAATCCCTGGTTGAAGTGCACATCCTTAGACATCAAGTGAAAAATGACAGGGCTTGTTTGTCATATCAGGCAACAGACAAAATAAGAAAATAAATACTTTCAGTAATATTCCCATCAAGGCCCTCTCACTTCTATTTGGTTTCCTTCTGAGGAAGGAAGGAAGGAAAGGCTTGCATGTATATTGCAACTTATCAAGTAGACAAAAAGCTGGAAACTATAGGCCAGTTAGCCTAACATCTGTGGTTGGCAAAATGTTGGAGTCCATTATTAAGGAAACAGTAACAGAGCATTTGGATAAACATAATTTAATAAGACAGAGTCAGCATGGTTTTATGAAGGGGAAGTCATGTTTGACAAATTTGCTCAAATTCTTTGAGGATGTAACATACAGGGTGGATAAAGGGGAACCAGTGGATGTGGTGTATTTGGACTTCCAAAAGGCATTTGACAAGGTTCCACACAAAAGATTACTGATCAAGATAAAAAAATCACAGGATTGGGGGTCATATACTGGCATGGGTGGAAGATTGGCTATCTAACAGAAAACAAAGAGTTGGGATAAATGGTTCATTCTCAGGATGGCAATCAGTAACTAGTGGTGTTCCGCAGGGGTCAGTGCTGGGACCCCAACTCTTTACAATCTATATTAACGATTTGGAGGAAGGGACCGAGTGCAACGTATCCAAGTTTGCCGACGATACAAAGATGGGAGGGAAAGCAGTGAGTGAGGAGGACATAAAAAACCTGCAAAAGGACATAGACAGGCTAAGTGAGTGGGCAGAGATTTGGCAGATGGAATATAATATTGGAAAGTGTGAGGTTATGCACTTTGGCAGAAAAAATCAAAGAGCAAGTTATTATCTAAATGGAGAGAAACTGCAAAGTGCTACAGTACAAAGGGATCTGGGGGTCCTGGTGCATGAAACACAAAAAGTTAGTATGCAGGTGCAGCAGGTGATCAGGAAGGCCAATGGAATCTTGGCTTTTATTGCAAGGGGGATGGAGTATAAAAACAGGGAAGTCTTGCTGCAGTTATACAGGGTACTGGTGAGGCCACACCTGGAATACTGCCTGCAGTTTTGGTTTCCATATTTAAGAAAAAATATACTTGCTCTCGAGGCGGTTCAGAGAAGGTTAACTCGGTTGATTCCAGAGATGAAGGGGTTGACGTATGAGGAAAGGTTGAGTAGGTTGGGCCTCTACTCATTGGAGTTCAGAAGAATGAGAGGCGATCTTATCGAAACATATAAGATTGTGAGGGGGCTTGATTGGGTGGATGCGGTGAGGATGTTTCCACTGATGGGTGAGACTAGAACTAGGGGGGCATAATCTTAGAATAAGGGGCTGCCCTTTCAAAACTGAGATGAGGAGAAACTTCTTCACTCAGAGGGTAGTAAATCTATGGAATTTGCTACCCCAGAGAGCTGTGGAAGCTGCAACATTAAATAAATTTAAAACAGAGATGGACAGTTTCCTAGCAGACAAGGGAATTAGGGGTTACGGGGAGAGGGCAGGGAAGTGGACGTGAGTCTAGATTCGGATCAGCCATGATCCTATTGAATGGCGGAGCAGGCCCGAGGGGCCGTATGACCTACTCCTGCTCCTAGTTCTTATGCCAAAACATAGTAAGAGTGCCACCAGTTGAGGTAAACTGGCAGTTAAATAAAATATTTATAGAAACATAGAAAAATAGGAGCAAGAGTAGGCCATTCTGCCCTTCGAGTCTGCTTCGCCATTCAATATGATCATGGCTGATCCTCTATCTCAATACCATATTCCCGCTCTCTCCCCATACCCCTTGATGCCTTTTGCGTCTAGAGTTTAGAAGAATGAGAGGGGATCTCATTGAAACGTATAAAATTCTGACAGGGCTAGACAGACTGGATGCAGGGAGGATGTTTCCCCTGGCTGGGGGGGTCCAGAACCAGGGGTCACAGTTTCAGGATACAGGGCAGGACATTTAGGACTGAGATGAGGAGAAATTTCTTCACTCAGAGGGTGATGAACCTGTGGAATTCTCTACCACAGAAGGCTGTGGAGGCCAAGTCACTGAATATATTATCAAAGCTATAAATAGATTTAAGAAATTAAAAAATTACAAAGACATGCTCTTCTTTCTGAGAAAGTGTAAGCTTCATTGCTCCCTCAAACACAATAGCTTGCAAGTATTAGCCAAATCTCTGCAGTTTCTGATGAGTTAAGGGACAGAACAAAAGCTTAGAATGACATTTACAATAACCTGTTAAATTTACTGAACATATACTTAAGCCTAAAGTAAGTTGGTGGGTGGCACAGCTCATTGGTATTCAACAAGCTTGTGTGCTGAATTTTTCTTCTCTTTTGATACTAATTTTGTGCTTCTCAAGTTGGAAGATATTTATACCGGGGAAATAGAACACTTTCCATTGCAGGCACTAAAAGTGCACACGAACAAATTTAACCTCTCTCTGCCGTGAGGTACTCTCAGGTCAGGTACACTACCAGTTAGATCATAGAATCATAGAATAATGCAGCACAGAAGGAGGTAATTCGGCCCATCGAGTCTGTGCTAGCTCTTTCGAAGAGCAATCCAGTTAGTCCCACTCCCCTGCTCTTTCCCCATATCCCTGCAATGTTTTCTTCAAGTATTTATCCAATTCCCCTTTGAAAGCTACTATTGAGTCTGCTTCCACCACCCTATCAGGCAGTGCATTCCAAATCCTAACCAATCGTAGCAAAAAAGTTTTCCCTCATGTCGCTTCTGGTTCTTTTGCCAATCACTTTAAATCTGTGCCCTCTCGTTATCGACCCTTCAGCCATTGGAAACAGTTTCTCTGTATTTACACTATCTAAACCCTTCATGATTTTAAACACCTCTATCAAATCTCCTCTTAGCCCTCTCTGCTCTAAGGAGAACAACTCCAGCTTCTCTAGTCTATCCACGTAACTGTAATTCCTCATGCCTGGAATCATTCTAGTAAATCTCTTCTGTACCCTCTCCAAAGTCTTCATGTCCTTCCTAAAGTTGGACACAATTCTCCAGCTGGGGTCAAACTAGTGTTTTATATAGGTTTAGCATAACTTCCTGGCTTTTGTTCGCTATGCCTCTAGTTATAAAGCCCAGGATCCCGTATGCTTTATTAACAGCTTTGTTAACCTGTCCTGCCACCTTCAAAGATTTGTGCACAAATACACCAAGGTCTCTCTGTTCTTGGAACCCCTTTAGAATTGAACCATTTAGCTTGTATTGTCTCTCCTCATTCTTCCTACCAAAAGATATCACCTCACACTTTTCTGCATTGAATTTCATCTGCCATGTGTCCAACCATCCCACCAGCCTATCTCTGTTCTCTTGAAGTCTATTCTATCTTCCTCACTGGTTCCTAAAGTTTCAAGTTTCATGTCATCTACAAATTTCAAAATTGTGCCCTGTACCCCCAAGTCCAAGTCATTAATGTAAATCAAAAACAGCAGTGGTCCTAGTACGGAACGCTAGGGAACACCACTGTATACCTCCCTCCAGTCCAAAAAACAGCCAGTCACCACAATTCTGTTTTCTATCCCTTAGCCAATTTTGTATCCATGCTACAACTGCCCCTTTAATCCCATGGGCTTCAATTTTGCTAACAAGCCTAATATGGGGTACTTTATTAAATGTCTTTTGAAAGTCCATGTACACATCAACTGCACTGCCCTCATCCACCCTCTCTGTTGCCTCACCAAAAAACTCAATTAAGTTAGTCAAACACGATTTGCCCTTAACAAATCCGTGCTGGATCTCCTTTATTAGTCCATATTTGTCCGAGTGCCTGTTAGCTTTCTTCCATATTATTGCTTCTCTTCTTAGGCAGTCCCTCGGAACCGAGGATGACTTGCTTCCACACTAAAAATGAATTTGCAGGTGACTAATGAGTCCAATGCGGGACCTACAGTCTCTGTCACAGGTGGGGCAGACGGTGGTTGAAGGGGTAGGTGGGTGGGGTGCTTGGGTTGACGTGCGCTCCTTGCGCTGCCTGCGCTTGGCTTCCTCTTGCTCCCGGCGAAGAGGCTCGAGGTGTTCGGCGCCTTCCTGGATGCTTCTCCTCCACTTTGTGCGGTCTTGGGCCAGGGATTCCCAGGTGTCGGTGGGGATGTTACACTTTTTCAAGGAGGCTTTGAGGGTGTCCTTGGAGCGTTTCCTCTGCCCACCTGGGGCTCTCTTGCTGTGCCGGAGCTCCGAGCAGAGTGCTTGTTTCGGGAGTCTCGTATCGGGCATGCGGACCATGTGACCCGTCCATCGGAGCTGGTCGAGCGTGGTCAAAGCTTTGATGCTGGGGATGTTGGCCTGAGCGAGAACACTGACGTTGGTGCGCCTATCCTGCCAATGGATTTGCAGGATCTTGCGGAGGCAGCATTGGTGGTACCTCTCCAGTGCTTTGAAGTGCCTGTACATGGTCCATGTCTCTGAGACATACAGCAGGGCGGGTATTACTGCTGCTCTGTAGACTATGAGCTCAGTGCCGGGTTTGAGGTCCTGGTCTTCAAACACTCTCTTCCTCAGGTGACCGAAGGCTGCACTGGCACACTGAAGGCGATGTTGGGCTTCGTCATCGACGTCTGCCGTTGTTGACAGTAGGCTCCCGAGGTATGGAAAGTGGTCCACGTTGTCCAAGGCCTTGTTGTGGATTTTGATAATCGGGGGGTAGTACTGTGTGGTGGGGGCAGGTTGGTAGAGGACCTTTGTCTTACGGATGTTTAGTGTAAGGCCCATGCTCTCGTACGCTTCGGTGAAGGTGTTGGCGATGGTTTGGAGTTCGATCTCCGAGCGAGCGCAGATGCATGCGTCATCTGCATACTGTAATTCGACGACAGAGGATGGGACAACCTTGGATCTGGACTGGAGGCGACGGAGGTTGAACAGTTTCCCGTTTGTTCTGTAAATTAACTCCACTCCAGCGGGGAGCTTAATTCTCCTCCACTTTGTGCGGTCTTGGGCCCAGGGATTCCCAGGTGTCGGTGGGGAAGCCTTTCTAAAAGCTTCCCCGCCACCGACATTAAACTGACTGGCCTATAATTGCCAGGTTTATCCTTCTCTTTTTTTGAACAAGGGTATAACATTTGCAATCCTCCAGTCCTCTGGCATCACCCCTGTATCTGAGGAGGATTGGAAGATTGTGGCCAGCACCTCCGCAATTTCTACCCTCACTTCCCTCAGCAACCTAGGAAGCATCCCATTCAGTCCGGGTGACTCATCCATTTTAAGTACTACCAGCCCTTTTAGTACCTCCTCTATCTATTTTTATCTCATCCAGTATCCCGACAAGCTCATTTACCGCAGCTTTGGCAAAGTCCTCTTCCTTGGTAAACACTGATGCAAAGTACTCATTTAGATTTAGAGAAAAGATCCCTCCACTCTATCTAATAAGTGACTCTGTCCCAAACCCAGAAGAGCAGTCCTTGCCACACCTGTGTCACACCATTCCCTTTCCCACACCGGGTCATCCCACAACATCTTTGATTAGGCTTCCCGATTGGTGTAAAATTGGGGCCAATTTTCCACTGTAGCTCCATCCTGACTAGAAGACCACTCAAATCCTTGGTTCACTAGGACCCTTAACTATGTGGAGCTGTTCTATACACCAGAACATCTTCAATGACAGTACCTATTATTATATATGACATGTAGATTGTGAAAACAGATTTAACACCAAACAACTTACATTTATATAGCGCCTTTAACGCAGTAAAACGTCCCAACGCACATCACAAGAGCTTTATCAGACAGAGCTTGGACCTGTGGGAGAGCAGCAGCGCGACCGGCGGCACTTAAAACCGGCGGATTCAGCAGAGGCGAGGTCAGAGCGCTTGGACCTGTGGGAGAGCAGCAGCGCGACCGGCGGCACTTAAAACCGGCGGATTCAGCAGAGGCGAGGTCAGAGAGCTTGGACCTGTGGGAGAGCAGCAGCGCGACCGGCGGCACTTAAAACCGGCGGATTCAGCAGAGGCGAGGTCAGAGAGCTTGGACCTGTGGGAGAGCAGCAGCGCGACCGGCGGCACTTAAAACCGGCGGATTCAGCAGAGGCGAGGTCAGAGAGCTTGGACCTGTGGGAGAGCAGCAGCGCGACCGGCGGCACTTAAAACCGGCGGATTCAGCAGAGGCGAGGTCAGAGAGCTTGGACCTGTGGGAGAGCAGCAGCGCGACCGGCGGCACTTAAAACCGGCGGATTCAGCAGAGGCGAGGTCAGAGAGCTTGGACCTGTGGGAGAGCAGCAGCGCGACCGGCGGCACTTAAAACCGGCGGATTCAGCAGAGGCGAGGTCAGAGAGCTTGGACCTGTGGGAGAGCAGCAGCGCGACCGGCGGCACTTAAAACCGGCGGATTCAGCAGAGGCGAGGTCAGAGAGCTTGGACCTGTGGGAGAGCAGCAGCGCGACCGGCGGCACTTAAAACCGGCGGATTCAGCAGAGGCGTACCAAATCAACAGCAGAGGAGAGAGGTAAAAAGTAATCAGAGTGTGACGTCACCAGGGAGCAGGTAAGTGATTGGTTGGTGAGTATTTCTCTTTTTTAAACTTTAACTCTGTAGTTTATAGTTACTAGGGTCTTTTCTGGTGTAGCAGGGACTCTTGGTAGACTATACAAGTGCCTTAGAGATATTTTTAATTGGTGATAGTAAATTAATTTAAATTAATTAAAGGGAAGGTCACGCCAGGTGAGCCCAGCCCCGTGATATGCTCCTCTTGCTCTATGTGGGAAGTCAGGGACCCCGGTGCCCCTGATGACCGCGTGTGCCAGAGATGCATCCATCTGCAGCTACTAGCAGACCGCATTGAGGCACTGGAGCTGCGGGTGGATGGGTTGTTGAGCATTCACGATGCTGAGAGGGTCGTGGACAGCACGTTTAGTGAGTTGGTCACACCGCAGGGAAGGGCTGCACAGGAAGACAGGAAATGGGTGACCACCAGGCGGAGCAATAGAAGCAGGCAGGTAGTGCAGGAGACCCCTGTGACCATTCCCCTCTCAAACAAGTATACCGCTTTGGATACTGTTGAGGGGGATGACTCACCAGGGGAAGGCAGCAGCAGCCAACTTCCTGGCACTGGGGGTGCTCCTGCTGCCCAGGAAGGGGGGAAAAAGAGTGGGAGAGCAATAGTGGTAGGGGATTCTATAGTAAGGGGAACAGATAGGCGTTTCTGTGGCCGTAGACGTGAATCCAGGATGGTTTGTTGCCTCCCTGGTGCCAGGGTCAAGGATATCACTGAGCGGCTGCAGGGCATTCTGGAGGGGGAGGGTGAACAGCCAGAGGTCGTGGTCCACATTGGTACCAACAACATAGGTAAAAAGAGGGATGAGGTCCTGCAGCAAGAATTTAGGGAGCTAGGTGAAGGATTAAAGAGCAGGACCTCAAAGGTTGTAATCTCTGGATTACTCCCGGTGCCACGTGCTAGTGGGTATAGGAATAGGAAGATAGAACAGATGAATGCGTGGCTAAAGGGATGGTGCAGGGGGGAGGGCTTTAGTTTCCTGGATCACTGGGTCTGCTTCTGGGAAAGGTGGGACTTGTACAAGTCGGACGGTTTACACCTGAACCAGAGGGGAACCAATATCCTTGCGGGGAGGTTTGCTAGCACTGCTGGGGGGGGTTTAAACTAACTTGGCAGGGGGATGGGGTACAGAGTGGAGCTATAGTAGGGGGTGATTTACAGCCAAATACAGAGGAAAAAACAAGTCAGCTGGGAAGGCAGAGCAAATATGTGAAGGCAAAAGGGAATATGGCAGGGCTGGAAGGCATTTATTTTAATGCAAGGAGTCTTGCAAATAAGGTGGATGAACTGAAGTTGTTGTTGAACACATGGGAGTACGATATTGTTGCTATCACGGAGACATGGTTGAGGGAGGGTCAGGACTGGCAGCTCAATATTCCGGGGTATAGAATCTTCAGGCGAGACAGAGGGGGGTGTAAAAGGGGAGGGGGTGTTGCAATATTAATTAAGGAGTCAATTACTGCTGTAAGGAGGGATGATATATTAGCGGGTTCCTCTAATGAGGCCATATGGGTAGAACTTAAAAACAAAAAGGGGGCAAGCACTTTGCTGGGAGTGTACTATAGGCCCCCAAACAGTCAGGGGGAGATAGAGGAACAGATATGTAGGCAAATCTCAGAGAAGTGTGAAAATAATAGGGTAATAATAGTGGGGGATTTCAACTTCCCCAATATAAATTGGGATAGTCAGAGTGTGAAAGGCTTAGAGGGTGCAGAATTCTTAAAGTGCATCCAGGAGAGCTTTTTGAGCCAACATGTAGAAAGTCCTACAAGAGAGGGGGCGGTACTGGACCTAATTCTGGGGAATGTAGCCGGGCAAGTGGTGGAAGTATCAGTAGGAGAGCATTTTGGCGACAGTGACCATAATTCGGTGAGATTTAAGGTGGTCATGGAAAAAGACAAAGACGGCCCGGAAGTAAGGGTTCTAAATTGGGGGAAGGCCGATTTTAATATGATAAGGCAGGATCTGGCCAAAGTGGACTGGGAGCAGCTACTTATAGGAAAATCCACATCAAAACAGTGGGAGACTTTCAGAAGGGAAATAGAGAGAGTACAACGCCAACATGTTCCTGTAAAGGTCAAGGGTGGGACCAACAAGCAAAGGGAACCTTGGATGACAAGGGATATACAAAAATGCATTAGAAATAAAAGGGGGGCTTTTGGCAGTTACAAAAGACTAAAGACGGAAGAAGCCCTAGAGGAGTATAAAAAGTGCAGGGGCATACTTAAAAAAGAAATTAGGAGGGCGAGGAGGGGCCATGAAATAACACTGCCGAGCAAAATAAAGGAAAATCCTAAGATGTTTTATAAGTATATTAAGGGCAAGAGGATAACCAGGGAAAGGGTAGGGCCCATTAGGGACCAAAGTGGCAATCTGTGTGTAGCGCCAGATGATGTAGGCGGGGTTTTAAATGAATTTTTTGCATCTGTGTTCACTATGGAGAAAGACGATGCAGACATAGAAATCGGGCAAGGGGACTGTGACATACTTGAACATATTAGCATCGAGAGGGAGGAGGTGCTAGCGGTTGTAGCAGGCCAAAAAGTGGATAAATCCCCAGGCCCGGACGAGATGTATCCCAGGCTGCTGTGGGAGGCAAAGGAGGAGATTGCAGGGGCTCTGACACAAATTTTCAGAACCTCTCTGGCCACAGGGGATGTACCAGAGGACTGGAGAACAGCTAATGTAGTACCATTATACAAGAAGGGTAGCAGGGATAAACCAGGGAATTACAGGCCAGTGAGCCTAACATCTGTGCTAGGGAAATTATTGGAAAAAATTCTGAGGGACAAAATTAGTCTCCACTTGGAGAGGCAAGGATTAATCGGGGATAGTCAGCATGGCTTTGTCAAGGGTAAATCATGTCTGACAAATCTGATTGAATTTTTCGAGGGGGTGACTAGGGGGGTGGATGAGGGAAATGCTGTGGATGTGCTTTACATGGACTTCAGTAAAGCTTTTGACAAAGTCCCGCATAGGAGACTGGTCAAGAAGGTAAGAGCCCATGGGATCCAGGGTGCCTTGGCGCGTTGGATCCTAAACTGGCTGAGTGGCAGGAGGCAGAGGGTGATGGTCGAAGGTTGCTTTTGTGACTGGAAGCCTGTGTCCAGTGGGGTACCTCAGGGATCGGTGCTGGGTCCCTTGTTGTTTGTGATCTACATAAATGATTTGGATGAGAATGTGAAAGGTATGATCAGTAAGTTCGCAGATGACACGAAAATTGGTGGGGTGGTAAATTGCGAGGAGGAAAGCCTCAGGCTACAGGACGATATAAACGGGTTGGTCAGATGGGCGGAAAAGTGGCAAATGGAATTTAACCCTGAAAAGTGCGAGGTGATGCATTTTGGACGGACAAATAAGGCAAGGGAATACACAATGAGTGGTAGGACCCTAGGAAGTACAGAGGGTCAGAGGGACCTTGGTGTACATGTACATAGATCCCTGAAGGCAGCGGAGCAGGTAGATAAGGTGGTTAAAAAGGCATATGGGATACTTGCCTTCATTAGCCGAGGCATAGAATATAAGAGCAGGGAGGTTATAATGGAGCTGTACAAAACGCTGGTGAGGCCACAGCTGGAGTACTGTGTGCAGTTCTGGTCACCTCACTATAGGAAGGATGTGATTGCTTTGGAGAGGGTGCAGAGAAGATTCACCAGGATGTTACCTGGGATGGAGCGCCTCAGCTATGAAGAAAGACTGGACAGGCTGGGGTTGTTTTCCTTGGAGCAAAGAAGGCTGAGGGGGGACCTGATTGAGGTGTACAAAATGATGAGGGGCATAGATAGGGTAGACAAAGAGGAACTTTTCCCCTTAGTAGGGGGGTCAATAACAAGGGGGCATAGATTCAGGGTAAGGGGCAGGAGATTTAGAGGGGATTTGAGGAGGAACTTTTTCACCCAGAGGGTGGTTGGAATGTGGAACTCAATGCCTAAAAGGGTGGTAGAGGCAGGAACTCTCACAACATTCAAGAAGCATTTGGATGAGCACTTGAAATGCCATTGCATACAAGGCTATGGACCAAATGCTGGAAAATGGGATTAGACTGGACAGGGATGGATGGGCGGTGCAGACACGATGGGCCGAAGGGCCTCTTTCTGTGCTGTAAAACTCTATGACTCTATGACTCTAAAATTTGACAGAGCCCGTCAAGGAGATATTAGGACAGGTGGTCAAAAGCTTGGTCAAATATATTGATTTTAAAAAGGGTCTTAAAGGAGAAGAGAGAGGTAGAGGGTGAAGAGATTTAGGGAGGGAATTTCAAGAGCTTAGGGCCTAGACAGCTGAAGCACATCAGCCAATGGAGGGGCGAAGGAGACTGGGGATGTGCAAGAGTCCAGAATTGGAGGAATGCAGAGTTCTGAGAGAGTTGTAGGGCTGAAGGAGGTTACAGATAGATGGAGAGGCACAGGAAGATATGGGGTCAGAAGCACCCAGAATAGGATGAGGTGCTGGAGGGTTGCAGCCATGTACAGCTTTGGACAGTAACAATCAATGCCTTTGAAAGAGATGGGCAGAAAATAGTTAACAAAAAGTCTCTTCACAATTTAGAGACTCATGTCTAGGAATCATCCTTTTCACCGTTCTCTGTAGCCGAGTTTTGTTAAGGGAAGGTCGTGTCTGACAAACTTGATTGAATTTTTTGAGGAGGTAACAAGGAGGGTAGATGAGGGTAGTGCGTTTGATGTAGTGTATATGGACGTTAGCAAGGCTTTTGATAAGGTTCCACATGGCAGACTGTTTACGAAGTTAAAAGCCCATGGGATCCAGGGCAAAGTGTCAAGTTGGATTCAAAACTGGCTTGGAGACAGGAAGCAGAGGGTAATGGTTGATGGGTGTTTTTGTGACTGGAAGGCTGTTTCCAGTGGGGTTCCGCAGGGCTCAGTAATAGGTCCCTTGCTTTTTGTGGTATATATCAATGATCTAGACTTGAATATAGGGGGTATGATTCAGAAGTTTGCAGATGATACTAAAATCGGCTGTGTGGTTGATGCTGAAGAAGGAAGCTGTAGACTGCAGGAAGATATCAATAAATTGGTCAGGTGGGCAGAACAGTGGCAAATGGAATTCAATCCGGAGAAGTGTGAGGTAATGCATTTGGGGAGGGCTAACAAGGAAAGGGAATACACATTAAATGGTAAGACACTGAGTAGTGTAGAGGAACAAAGGGACCTTGGCGTACATGTCCACAGATCCCTGAAGGTAGCAGGCTAGGTAGATAAGGTGGTTAAGAAGACATACGGAATGCTTGCCTTTATTAGCCGTGGCATAGAATACAAGAGCAGGGGGGTTATGCTTCAACTGTATAAAACACTAGTTAGGCCTCAGCGAGAGTACTGCGTGCAGTTCTGGTCAGCACATTACAGGAAAGATGTGATTGCACTAGAGAGGGTACAGAGGAGATTTACAAGGATGTTGCCGGGGAGTAGAGAATATTAGCTATGAGGAAAGACTGGATAGGCTGGGTTTGTTTTCCTTGGAACAGAGGAGGCTGAGGGGAGACCTTATTGAGGTGTACAAATTATGAGGAGCCTAGATAAAGTGGATAGAAAGGACCTATTTCCCTTAGCAGAGGGATCAAAAACCAGGGGGCACAGATTTAAAGTAATTGGTGGAAGGTTTAGAGGGGATTTGAGGGGAAATTTCTTCACCCAGAGGGTTGTGGGGGTCTGGAACTCACTGCCTGAAAGGGTGGTAGAGGCAGAAACCCTAACCACATTTAAAAAGTACTTGGATGTGCAATTGGGATGCTGCAACCTACAGGGCTCCGGACCAAGCGCTGGGAAGTGGGATTAGGCTGGATAGCTCTTTGTTGGCCAGCACGGACACGATAGGCCGAAATGGCCTCCTTCCGTGCTGTAACTTTCTATGATTCTATGAAGGAAAGGTAATCAAAACCTCAAGTCATGGACTCAAGTTTACAGTAACCTGGTGGGCAGCATAAAACAATGTTGGCAGAACTCTGTGAGCTGACTGCCTGCCAACCCTATTGGCTGCAGGAGGTGCATAGCTCAGAAATTCATTAAAATATAACCAACCAGAGGGGATCAACTTCTCACAGGAACAGGAGTAGGCCATTCAGCCCCTCAGGCCTATTCCACCACTCAATTAGATCACAGCCAACCTGTACCTCAACTCCATTGAGAATGTTTATGCTAACGGCGGCTCGGGGATATTTTGTAGTATTCAAGATCCTAAGGGGTATAGATTAATAGCATGCATTATATCGTCACAAAGTCTATAAGACAACAACTCAAACTTAGAAGAGGAAAGGTGGATTGTTTATATTTAAATACTTCACACAGTGGGCTGTAACTGTGTGAAATGGATTGCTGCTAGGGAGGCAGTGAAGATGGATTGTGTTGGTGAATTCAAGAGGCAGTTGCATGGATATCTGGCAAAGGAAGAGATTGAGAGCTATAAGAGATCTCTGAATATTTCATGACATTTCCAGACTTTGAGTCCTGTCTGAAGAACCATAATGTCCTTTTCAGTACTGTACATTCCTATGTAAATATAAGCAAATATATTTCACAACTGCCACAAACTATTTAAACAAATAGTTTCAGCAGTGATCTATCAAGTTGTTGGGCCTAATGGAGTTATTCCTGTTCCCAATTCTGGTTGGAGGACTTCAATGTCCATCACCAAGAGTGGCTCTGTACACCACTACTGACCCAGTTGGCCTAGTCCTGAAGGACATAGATGACAGTCTGGGCCTGCGACAGGTGGTGAGAGAACCAACACGGGGGGGGGGGGGGGGGGGGGGGGGGGGGGGGGGGGGGGGGGGAAACCTACTTGACATCGTCCTCACCAATCTACCTGTCCCAGATGCATCTGTCCATTACACTATTGGTAGCAGTGACCACCGCACAGTCATTGTGGAGCCGAAGTCCTGTCTTCACACTGAGGACACCCTCCATTGTGTTGTGTGGCACTACCACTGTGCTAAATGGGATAGATTCAGAACAGATCCAGCAGCTCAAAACTGGGCATCCATGAGGTGCTGTGGGCCATCAGCAGCAGCAGAATTGTATTCCACCACAATCTGTAACCTCATGGCCCGGCATATCCCTCACTCTACCATTGCCACCAAGCCAGGGGACCAACCCTAGTTCAATAAGGAGTGTAGAAGAGCATGCCAAGAGCAGCACCAGGCATACCTTAAAATGCGGTTCCAACCTGGGGCAGCTGCAACATAGGACTACGTGCATGCTAAAAAGCAGAAGCAGATGCTACAGATAGAGCTAAGCGATCCCACAACCAATGGATCAGATCAAAGCTCTGCAGTCCTGCCACATCCACTTGTGAATGGTGGTGGACCATTAAACAACTAACAGGAGGAGGAGGCTCCATGAATATCCCCATCCTCAATTATGGTGGAGCCCAGCACGTGAGGGCAAAAGACAAAGCAAGTATCTAACCACCGGCCCTTGACATTCAACGGCATTATCATCGCCGAATCCCCCCACCATCAATATCCTGGGGGTCACCATTGACCAGAAACTTAACTGGACCAGCCACATAAATACTGTGGCAACGAGAGCAAGTCAGAGGCTGGGTATTCTGTGGCGAGTGACTCACCTCCTGACTCCCCAACGCCTTTCCACCATCTACAAGGCACAAGTAAGGAGTGTGATGGAATACTCTCCACTTGTCTGGATGAGTGCAGCTCCAACAACACTCAAGAAGTTCAACACCATCCAAGACAAAGCAGCCCGTTTGATTGGCACACCATCCACCACCTTAAACATTCACTCCCTCCATCACCGGCGTACCGTGGCTGCAGTGTGTACCATCTTCAAGATGCACTGCAGCAACTCGCCAAGACTTCTTCAGCAGCACCTCCCAAACCCGCAACCTCTACCACCTAGAAGGACAAGGGCAGCAGACGCATGGGAACACCACCACCAAGTTCCCCTCCAAGTCACACACCATCCTGACTTGGAAGTATAACGCCGTTCCTTCATTGTCGCTGGGTCAAAATCCTGGAACTCCCTCCCTGACAGCACTGTGGGAACACCTTCACCACACGGACTGCAGCGGTTCAAGGCGGTGGCTCACCACCACCTTCTCAAGGGCAATTAGGGATGGACAACAAATGCTGGCCTTGCCAGCAGCGCCCACATCCCATGAATGAATAATTAAAAAAATATTTTCTTGTTCATACAATGATCAGCAAAGTTGCACAGGGTTTATTACTCGGTCCCCCACTGTTCCTTCTATAGGCTACTCCACTTTTGCTAAATTCGAATTATCTGATCATTCAGTTTTTTGGAACTAAGTTCATTTTACTGTGTTATTTAAGTGAATTCAATTTTTTTAGCACTAAAACTGCTTAAGGAGTAGACTGTATACACAAACAATAGAGAAGCAAGCACTCACACGGGAAAATTATCCATTTTTTTTGATGGCTCTCAATTAAGCAGATAGGCCAAGGTATATCTAAGTGGATTTTAATGCAACTAAAAGCTTATACACATTAGAAGTGGAAAAATGAATATGGGCGCATGACAAAAGGGTCCGATTTTGGTCCTGCATTAGCAGACACAGAAAGGGAAAAGCATTTGTTTACTGAAAGTCGCTTGTCAAGTTGAAGTTGTTTTTGACGCTGCTGATTAATACCAGGAAGTATCGCAAAGGCATTTGATGACAAGTTGAAACAGGTTATTCTAACCTTCTATAGATCACAGGCAAGGTCTCATTTTAATATTGTGTGCAATTTTGGGACCCTACTTTCAAAATTCGTTCTGACGAAAGGTCATCGACCTGAAAATTTAACTCTGTTTCTCTCTTCACAGATGCTGCCTGACCTGCTGAGTACTTCCAGCATTTTCTGTTTTTATTTCAAAATGATATTGATGGACTGAACAGGTTACAGAGAAAAACAACAAAAGGTGATTCCAGAACTAAGTTACAAAGAGAATCATGGAACTGAACTAGTTTCTTTTATTTCCATTTTCCTCGCCTGAAGGTGCTGACACTGCCAGTAACTAGCTCATTCAAAAGACCACTCTCCACATGCAAGCCTAGTCGATCGAGTGTTGGTAAACTATTCAACTGTGGCTCGATACTATCCCCATTCAACATTCATACAAATGCACTATCCAGCAAGAATCCCTGTATATTGACCAGAGGTGCAGACCTTGGCTGTTTCCTCCCCCCCCACCCTCCCACACTTGCTTTGGGGTCCTGAGGGCAATTTCAACACCCAACTCCTGCCCCGCGGGGCTGAGAATGGCAGGCTCCGCAGAGACCGGAGGGTAGGCATTACGGATTTGCGTCCCTGGCTTGGAGCTTTGTGTCTCAGAAGTGCACAAGGGATTTTGAGCACGGAGGTCGCTAACCCCGCAGGAATTTTAATGTCGGGGCCCGCCCACCTCTGCACCTAAATTCCCGATCTGCACTCTGGGATAGGAGTGCCAATTGGTAAAAGCTACCTACAGGAGTCAAATCCGAGTCCTTCTGCTCTTTATGCATCAGTATTGCATCAGGGAGAAAATTAAGAGAAATAAAACTGCCTGCAAGATGTTGAAATGCTCCAATTATTCAAAATGTTACTATTAAATCAGGTCACAGTCACGCACAATGTCTCTCTTGTCTCCAAGGAGCAGTACAAAGAAGTGCATTCACACTAACTCTAATCAGATTAATGCCCAATTGTTAAATGATGCAACAAAGTGCCTGTTTGTATTCACTGCAAGGTAGCAGGCTCGTACAACAACAACTTGCATTTATACAGCGCCTTTAATGTAGTTGAACGTCCCAAAGTGCATCACGGGAGCATTATCAGATAAAATTTGACACCGAGCCACATAAGGAGATACTGAGACAGGTGACCAAAAGGTTGGTCTAGAGGTAGGTTTAAGGAGTGTCTTAAAGGAGGGGAGAAAGGTCGAGAGGTTTAGAGGGAGACTTCAATCTTTGTATAAGTTATGCATTGTAGAACTTTATCATCAAAGCACTGATGATACTTAGCAGTCCTGAAACAGACTGCTTTAAACCAATTTACATTTATTTAAGAGTTTCTTAAGTCATTAGTCAAAGACCTGGACACCAGGCAAGAAATCTGCGGTGGAGGTGGGAAGAGACCAAAAGCACAGTCAATGAGATGGGTTTTAAGGAGGCTATTGAAGGCAGAGGGGGAGGTAGCAAGAATTCAGGAAGGTGGAGCAACAGGGAGGGAAGAGTATGGAGATGAGCTAGGGAATTTGTTAAGTCTGTGTGTTATAGTGAGAATTACTACACAGACCACAAGAGTAAATTCAACAGGTCTTTACTGGTTGGAGGTCGGACTATACTGAATACAATATTATTACACTGTGCTTATATACCGGTGTGGTCACCACCGGTATTACGTATACAGCAGCCAAAGAAAGTAGTACCTTTCTTAAGGTGGACCAGGCTTAAGTTCTCTTAAGGTGGAACAGGTTACATACACCACAATCCTCCCTTTTTAGCTTAACAGTCATATCCCCAAATAAACATAACATATATACATATATAACTTCAGGTATAACAGTTCAAAGGTTCAGTCTCTCAGGAGGCTTTCTGATTCGGCTTGGATAACGCCTTTCAGTGGTCTCTGATTCTTGTTGTTGAGGTGCCTCCTCTAGTTGGTTGCCAATGTATTGGGTGTCATCATCATCAAATACATTCTCGGCCGAGGTAGATGCTTCAGGTTCACGAACGTCTTCCACAGCTGTCTCTGTCACAACCATGGGTTTGACCCTTGCTCTCGACTCTACCAGTTGATCTGCATGACGCCTTATCACATTATGACCAATATCTACTGTGTACATCAGAGGTCCTTGTCTGGCCCGGATTGTTCCGGACTGCCATTTGTCGTTTCCATAGCCCCTTGCCATCACTGGTTGTCCTACGTCGAAAGTTCGAGTGGTCTTGCTGTTAATATGCCGAAACTGTTTGTTTTCCACTTCCCTCCGCACATTTGGTTTTAACAAGTCCAACTTGGACCGCAACCTCTTGTTATAAAACATCATAGCAGGACTTTGGTTAGTCACGGCATGATCGGCGTTTCTATATGACATCAGGAACTTATCGACCTTGTGTTGCAGCGGAATCTGATCATCATTCATGGCCTTAATAGCCTTTTTGAATGTCTGGACAAATCTTTCAGCCAACCCGTTTGTCGCCGGATGATATGGGGCAGAGGTATAATGTTTAACTCCATTCTTCTTTAAAAATTGTTGGAATTCTTCCGATACAAACTGTGGTCCGTTGTCCGAACAGATCTGTTCTGGCAATCCGTTCCTTGCGAATATTGTTCTTAACACCGCAATTGTCTTTTCTGAAGTAGTGGTATTCATCTTGATGACTTCTGGCCATTTGGAATGTGCGTCCACCGCGATTAGGAACATGGAGTCCATGAATGGACCAGCAAAGTCAATGTGTACACGTTGCCATGGGGCTGAAGGCCATTCCCATGGGTGTAGCGGTGCTATCGGAGGTGCATTTTGCACTTTTTGACACCCAGCGCAGCTTTTCGTTAACTCCTCAATCTGTTGGTCAATACCCGGCCACCATACGTAAGCCCTAGCAAGACTTTTCATTTTAACTCCCCCCAGATGACCTTCATGTAGTTCTTTTAAAACTCTTTCCCTTAACTTGGGAGGAATAATCACTCTTGTCCCGTACATCAAAGTACCATGGCAGACGGACAGCTGGTCTCGCCTTGCCGAGAATGCCGGTAACAGAGGATCACCCCGTGTTGGCCATCCTTTCACTGTCACCTCGTAGACTCTGGACAGTGTCGGGTCGTTCCTGGTTTCTCTTTCAATACTTGCGTTGGTGACAGGTAAACACTCGATAATGGTCGAATGAAATAACTCAACAGGGTCAACTTCCGTCGTGTCTTCATCTTCAGGTAGTGGCAGGCGCGACAGGCCATCAGCATTGCCATGCTGTTTCGTACCTTTGAATTCTATCTGATATTGATGTGCCCCTAAGAAAAGAGACCATCTCTGGAGACGCTGTGCTGTCATCACCGAAACACCCTTCTTAGGGTTAAAAATGGACACCAACGGTTGATGGTCCGTCAGAAGTATGAATTTTTGGCCCTGTAGGTAATGATTAAACTTCTTCACTCCCCATACAAGGCTAAGGGCCTCCCTATCGATCTGCGCATAGTTGCGCTCAGCGGAGGTCAATGATCTGGATGCAAACGCGACTGGCCTTTCCGTGCCATTTGGCAATTTATGTGAGAGTACTGCCCCAATACCATATGGAGAAGCATCACAAGCCAACCGAATAGGCAGTGTCGGGTTGAAGTGAGCCAACACTTCCTCTGAGGTGATCAATTCTTTGCTTTTGCGAAATGCCTTCTTACAGTTTTCGCCCCAGTCCCATGGTACCCCTTTCTGTAAAAGAGCGTTCAACGGATGCAGCACCGTGGATAGATTTGGCAGAAATTTATGGTAATAGTTAATTAATCCTAGAAACGACCTCAACTGAGAGACATTCTCCGGAGCGGGAGCCTTTACAACTGCCGCTATCTTGTCAGGAGACTTATGAAGCCCCTCCCGGTCAATGACATGACCAGAGTACGAGATCCGCTTCTGGAAGAACTCACATTTCTGCCGATTTACCCTAAGTCCATACTCTTTCAGTCTGTTGAGCACCAGTTCCAAGTTAGCGAGATGCTGTTCATCACCATCACCTGTGATCAGAATGTCGTCCAGGTAACATTGTGTGCCTGGAATTCCCTGTAATACCTGCTCCATGGCCCTCTGCCAAATTGCTGGAGCCGATGCCACACCAAAAACCAGCCTATTGTACCGGTACAACCCTCGATGCGTGTTGATCGTGAGGTATTGGCGTGACTCTTCTTCAACCTCCATCTGCAAGTACGCCTGCGCCAGGTCTATCTTGGTGAAGTGTTTCCCGCCAGACAGTGAAGCGAAAATATCCTCAATCCGTGGAAGCGGATACTGCACCGTGTGAAGCACCGGATTAACGGTGATCTTGAAGTCTCCACAGATGCGAACCTTCCCTGGATCTCCTGGCTTATTGTTCGCAGGACGTTTCATAACGGGAACAATGGGCGTAGCCCACTCACTCCAATCTACTTTAGACAGTACCCCTGAACGTTCTAGTGCTTCCAGCTCCGCTTCAACCGCAGGTCGTATTGCATAGGGTACCGGTCTGGCTTTAAAAAATTTTGGTTGTGCATGTTCATCAATCTTGATGTTTGCCGTAATTCCTCTGTGTTCCCAGTCCCGGCTGGACCACCTCTTTAGCCTCATCCAATATTCTGGACAATCGTTTAGGTTTGACAGCTGTTTCCCCGGAATCTACCGTTAGTGCTTTCAAGGAGTGCCAGTCCATATTCATTTTCCTAATCCACTCCCGTCCTAGTAGTGGTGGACCTCCTTCAGGTAGCACATATAAGTCCATTACTTGGCTTCCTTCGCCCTTGTGGACCACTTCTACCTCTATTTTTCCGATGGGGTACACTCTTTGCCCCGTGTACGTTTTCAATATAATCTCCGTATCCTGTAAGGGAATATGTTGGAATAACCTTCTGTAATCTTTCTTATTCATGACCGTCAATGCCGATCCAGTGTCCAATTCCATTTTTACTTGGACTCCTGCTATCTTAAGAGTGACCCAAATTGTCTGGAGGTCTGTATCCTTACCAACGTTGTGTATTCTTAAGCTATCCAGTTCATTACTGCTAGCGTCTGAATCTGACTTCTGTTCGGTCAAACTGTTCTTTGTCACCTTGTGTACCTTTGCATATTTTCCTTGCGGTGACTTTTTATTGCTGGTCTTCTTTCCTGACCGGCATACTTTAGCTATGTGGCCAAGCCTGCCACACGTTCTGCATTCTTGGTTTTTAAACCAACACTGGTTCTGATCGTGCGTTGTCTTTCCACAACGATAACATTTGACAGAACTCAAACCCAATTTGTTTGTACCGAGTTCCGGTGGCCGTAGCTGCATTACTGCCGTGCCTCTCGTTGCGGCCTCGTGTGCTGCTGCCATAGTGACCGCCTTCTCGAGAGACAGCTCATTCTCCTCTAGCAGTCGCCTTTGTGTATCCTGTTTAAATAAACCACACACAAATCTATCTTGAAGTGCCTCTGTCAGTCCCGTTCCAAACTGACAATATTTTGCTAGCTTACGTAATTCCATCAAATATTCAGCATTGCTTTCATTTTGCAGCTGTCTTCTATCGTAAAATTTAAATCGTTCCACTAGCATCAGCGGCGTGGGGCTAAGATGATTTTTTAGGACAGTAACAATCTGTTCGAACGTCTTATCCGCCGGTTCATCTGGTGATAACAGGTGTTTCAATTGCCCGTATGTCTTCGCACCCATTAAGTTTAGTAATGTTAGTGCTTTATCTGTCTCAGGAATTTTATTTGCCTTACAATAGTTTTGTACGCGTTCTACATACATAGCCCAGTCTTCTATATCACTGTCGAAGGCATTAATGTTCCCATGTTTAGGCATCGTAGCAATTTATCGTATTTTTAATGTTATCTAAGATGGCGGCTTCCCGCTCTTGCCGTCATCCTCCGCCCACAAAATGGCGGTTTTCCCGCGCTTGGCGGTCTTCACCCGTCCCCCGACGCTGTCTCCGCTTCACCGCGGCTCTCGCGCCTTCAGTTTCCCCAGACGCTGCGCCTTTAGCCCGAATGCGGCCCTTATCTCCGGTCGCAATCGATGTCCCGCGCTGCGCCTCTCGCTCGAAAGCGGCCCGGCCCGTATCTCTGGTCGCGATCGACCTCACCGCCCTTATTCCTCCGTCTTCCCAGCCCCGTCTGTACAGCCAACGCGGTTGACTTTCTGTCGCGTCGCTGCCCGGCTTACCCACCACGAGGTAGTAGAAGAAGCTGACAGTCGCTGATGGAGGCTTCGAGGTCAGGATGTCTTCTGCACTCCTGTTGCTCGATGCCTGCCGCTCGACGTGTCTTCCCGTAGGTGATGAGGGTGGAAACCTCTCTTCGACGTCCTGTCTGTGGACGAAGTCGCCGTGGAAATTACTGCAGCAGGGTAAGAATCGGACTCGTCGCCACTGTTAAGTCTGTGTGTTATAGTGAGAATTACTACACAGACCACAAGAGTAAATTCAACAGGTCTTTACTGGTTGGAGGTCGGACTATACTGAATACAATATTATTACACTGTGCTTATATACCGGTGTGGTCACCACCGGTATTACGTATACAGCAGCCAAAGAAAGTAGTACCTTTCTTAAGGTGGACCAGGCTTAAGTTCTCTTAAGGTGGAACAGGTTACATACGCCACAGAATTAAAGAAGGACAGAAAAAAAGACACACATAGGGCTGGATTTTGATACTGGAGGCGTGTAGGAGGCGGGACTACAACTTTTGGGGTTGTAGTCCCGCCTCCATCGAGTTGTGGCCAACCCACGCGATTTTCACTTGATTGACCTTGTTGAGCCTGCCCAGCGGGCTCAGCAGGCCAATTAAGGGCCACCCGGCAACAGGTGACGTCACAGATTGACATTTCATCTGTCAAGAGCTTTTGACAGATGAAATATCAGCGTTTGACAGCTCTTTGAAGCTGTCAAACACTGACAATCGGTACACTAAGTTAATTCCTTCCTCTCAGCCTGATTTAGAGATCTCTCCAGAACAGAAAGCTCAATGCTGCAACTTTTGACAGCTCGCGGCCATTCTGCTTTCTGTGCCGGTGAGATGAGGGACTCCCGAGACCTGAAGGAAGGAAGGCTGTAAAGGTAAGTAAACTTCTTTAAACACTTTACACACACCAAACACATTTACCTCTGCACTCATGCACACATCACTCACCTGAACACCGGACATCTCGAACCCTCCAAGCCCTTCAGTCCGCCTCGCTAACTTGGCGTGGTTTGGAGCCGTCGGGCAGCCCACACTTCAGGAATAAAAATAGGGATCAGGCTAAAAACTGCCTGTTAACTACCTGTTAACAGGCAGTTAATTGGCACTAATCCCCTTCCCGCCTCGGGGAGGCGGCTCCCAGTACAGGTCGGGTATCTGCCTCCTTTGAAACTGGCATGGAGGCGGGTTGGGGGCGGGATGGGTTCGTGCCCCCCGATTTCACAATTTTAACCCCCCACACACCTCCAATCCCGCCTCCACGGCCCAATGAAAATCCTGTCCATAATCTCTGGTCCAGACTGTCAGTCAATGTGCACATGCAAGTGGAGAAAAAGCAACCAATATTTACATCATTAGCATTCTGTTTGGTGGGAAAGCTTGGCTTGGTGCATACTTTGATTTAGTGGTCCTTCAAAAGAAGGTATCAAAGGCTGCCTACCTATAGCAAGTGGTCTGGATCCAGCCTAGGAGCCATGGCCCAGGATCTGCCTACATGTCGTAGTTCAGGGTCAACGTGGAGGTCAGGTTTCACTACAGGTTGAGCGTCCCAAATCCGGAGTTCCGGAATCCGGGACGATTGGTGGCAGGGGTCCAGAATCCATAAAATGTTCCGGAATCTGGACATTTTTTGGCTTACCAAAAACCGGAAATAGCGCAACCTGGGCCCAGGCATTTCCGGACTCGGCACATGTTTCTGATGTCCGAAGTCCAGAAATATCACAACCTGGGCTCAGGCGTTTCCAGACTTCGGACATCAGAAACACGTTCTGAAGTCTGGAAAAAACCAAAAACCGGCTCAGCCTCGGTCCCGAGGTTGCCGGATTCGGGACGTTCTACCTGTACAAGTCCAGAGTTCAGTCTGGGATCTACCTGGAAGTCTGCATTTGTGGCCTGCTTGACAGTCGGATAGAAGGCATGTTGGAGAGGCAGACTGCCAGGAAGCCACTTCCTGCATGCAACTACTCAGCTTGGTGGTCATGCATGAATGGTGCTAGCCAACAGTCAAGGATCCAGTATGGGTATCCTGCACTCAATCCGGTCAGGTCCTGGTTGACATGGAGGGCTCCGAGGTTTTTGCAGCTCGGGTATGTAGGGCAGAGCATTAATTTTACCAGTAATAGACGGCTGTATTACATACTGGTTAGGCCTCTTGGACTCGGCTTGAAACTAAAAGTGTGTGGAAAGCAGGACTGTGAAGCCAAATACAGGGTCTGGCCACAGAAATCTAAAAACCCCAAAAATGGGTAAGTTCACAAAACATGAGCAGCCTGGGACTGGAGTCTGTGTGAGGAAAGTAGTAGAGCTCCTGACCTCTGGCTTGTAGGAAAGAGACAAGGATTTTCTGGTTCGTTCTTTCCCTTCTGCGAGAGGCCCAGAAATACGGCAAGCCTATGGATTGAAGCTGAACAGCACGCTGTGCTATATCTGTAATCTCCTCCAGTCCCAGAAACCCCTTCCCCCGCCCCCGAGATACCTGCGTTCCTCTAATTCTGGCCTCTTCAGCATCTTTGATTTTAATTGCTCAACCTTTGGCGGCCGTGCATTCAGCTACCTAGGCCCTCAGCTCTGGAATTCCCTCCCTAAAGCTCTACGCCTCTCCACCTCTCTTTTCTCCTTTAAGATGCTCTTTAATACGCTTTGACCAAGCTTTTGGTTATCTGCCCTAATTTCTCCTTATGTGGCTCGGTGTCAATTTTGTTTTATAACACTCCAGTGAAACGCCTTGGGACATTTTACTAAGTTAAAGGCGCTATATAAATACAAGTTGTTGTTGTTGTGCAAATTGGCTGGCGCGTTTGCCTATAAAAAGAAGTGACTCTGGTTGTGAAGCATGGGGGGTAGGGGTCCGACAGTCACATGGAGGGAAGTGTGTTGGGCCTGGGGGACGCACTCTCTCTCTCCTCCTGGCCCACATGCAATGCAATAAAGGCACTTACCTCATGAATCAGGCCCTTCTCGCCTCCTCTTACCTGCCAGGATTCTCGAGGCCCTCCATGCGTTAAAGATAATACAGCCTCCTCAAAAGGTTTTAGTGACCGACCCACCTCCTGAGAGCGGGTTGATTGCCCGCACCGCCCCCCCCCCCACGACCTGCCTCCGCTAAAACCGAAAGTGGGCAGGTTGGAGTCAAGTTTGAGAATTTTACAATTTTTACCTTCCCACCTGCCCCCAACCCACTCGTCCTTGGGGGTTAAAATTCCCCCCAACCATTCACTTCACTGGCCTTCTCCAAGATTTAAATCTTGGCAACCTTAAAATTTCAGGGTGCAGATAAGCTAAGACGCAGACCATGCTTACTCTCCCCCGAGATGCATTCATGCATTCACTTGGGACAGTTCTGGAAAGGCCCAATGTGGGGACTATCAGGTCCCAATGGGGGGACTATCAGGTCCCATTTCCCATTATGCGAACCCGCGAGAGATTTTTTAATTTCAATTCCCAGTGGTACTGAAGTTCCAGCTGGCAAATATTAACTCCTGAAGTCACTGATCCTTAATTCAGCCGATGAGTGATGCACAGTTAATTAACTCCTGAAGTCACTGATCCTTAATTCAGCCTATGAGTGATGCACAGTTAATTAACTCCTGAAGTCACTGATCCTTAATTCAGCCTATGAGTGATGCAGTTATGCGTTACAGAGATCATCTTAAAGGAAGCAAGTTAGGCCAATAATTAAATACTTAGTATAATTATCTTCTGGGACTGAAATATCTTGCTGGGATATAGTAGCAGGAGCTTTTACACTGCACTGTAACTGACTGTTTGAAACAGATACTGGGTTCCCAAAATGTAAACTGTTCTATTTGCCAGCATTAAAATCCCTCACCTCAATGAGTGTGAAATTCACAAAAAAAATCTGAAAATATATAAACACCACAGATCATTGCCTGCAGCTCCAGATTACCATAGGAACCCTCTCTCCATCATCGGTACTACCCACGACCCCTATGATCAAGTGCAAACAAGTAGTTTGGTAACAAGATGCTTCAAAGAACACGCAGTACTAAAACAGCATATTCCTCTCAGCAACTGCACTCATGTAGATTGGATGTAAACAGCTTTCAAAGTGCAATCAATAACTTCCCATATCTGGTGATGAGTAAAAGTCCCACTCGCCCATCACCCCTGTCCTTGCTGACTGGTATTGGCTCCTGGTCTTCCAATACCTCAAATTTAAAATTCTCATCCGTGTGTTGGGCTCGCCCCTTCGTATCGCTTTAACCTCCTCCAGCCCTCCTAAGCCCCATACTTTGGAATTCTCTCCCTCACCTCCTTTAAGAGTCCCTCTAAAACCCATCTCTGAGAAAGCTTTTTGGTCACCCCCATAGGCTTGGTGTCTGTTATTCATTACGCCTCTATGAAGCACCTTGGGTCTTTTTTTTCTGTATTATATAAATGCAAGATGTTGTAATAGTAAGAGAAGGCACAACAGAAACATCATGATGCAAACATTTAATTTTTTCAGTTTTTGATTCAATCACAAACTGTACTTGAACAAGTTAAACAACAATTTACATTCACTCAAAAAACTTGCACGGCTCCCTTTTAGGTCACTGATGTGAGAGAACGGCTTCCAGAAGCAGCTCCCACTCCTGCTGCTCTAGAAACCTGCCAGGCGTATATACACAAGCTGTTCCTACGAAGAATGGATCTTTCTTTTTAGTGACAATCTTGGCTCAGTGATAGTACGCTTCCCTTTAAAAGGTAGAAGGTTATGGGTTCAAGCAAAACGCCAGAGACTTGGCACCTAATAATCTAGACTGACACTTCAGTACAGCGCTGAGGAAGTGGGGAATGCTGCATTGTTAGAGGTACCGTCTTTCAGGTGAGGTATTAAAATAAGGCTCTGCCTACTCAATGGATATTAACGATCACATGGCAGTATTTGAGGAAGAGCAGCTATGTTCTGGTGTCCTGCACAACATTTATCCCTCAACCACCAGAAACAGACCATCTGGACATTTACCTCATTGCCGTTTGTGGGACCTTGCTGTGCGCAATTGCCAGCATTACAACAGTGGCTACACTTCAAAAGTAATGCACTGGCTGGAAAGCAGTTTGGGGCAGCCACAGGATGTGAATGGTGCTACTGTATTAAAGAAAAAAAAAGACTTGCATTTATATAGCGCCTTTCACGACCACCGGTCGTCTCAAAGCACTTTACAGCCAATTAAGTACTTTTCAAGTGTAGTCACTGTTGCAATGTAGGAAACGCGGCAGCCAATTTGCGCACAGCAAGCTCCCACAAACAATAATGTGATAATGACCAGATAATCTGTTTTAGTGATGTTGGGTGAGGGGTAAATATTGACCAGGACTCTGGGGAGAACTCCCCCGCTCTTCTTTGAAATAGTGCCGCGGGATCTTTTACATCCACCTCAGAGAGCAGAAGGGGCCTCAGTTTAATGTCTCATCCAAAAGCCGGCACCTCCTACAGTGCACCATTCCCTCAGTACATAAGAACATAAGAAATAGGAGCAGGAGTTGGCCATTCGGCCCCTCGAGCCTGCTGCGCCATTCAATAAGATCATTGCTGATCTTCTACCTCAACTCCACTTTACTGCAGTATCCCCATATCCCTTGATTCCCTTAATATCCAATGCTGCAATGAAGTGTTGGCTTAGATTATGTGCTCAAGTCCCTGGAAGGGGACTTGTACCCACAACCTTCTGACTCAGCGGCGAGAGTGCTACCACCGAGATCCTTGGTTCAAGTTCTGTCTTTTCTCTTATAATGACTCACCAAAGAAATTGCAGGGTTCTGTGCAAAGAAATGTTTCACCAATCTTTCCTCCCAGCCAAGAGTCTGTATATTTGCAGCTGGCTTAAAGTTGCTGTTGACAAATAATCTGTTTAGTGTTGGTGTCCTGGCAGGCAGTAATACTTCAGCTACTAAGGTTGCTGGTGGCCATGCTTTTCGACTGCCTCGGTGTCTGCCAGCATGCCAGTCTGGCGTTTACAATGGAGCACCTGAAAGCCAGCTTTGGTGGTGCACACCCACTAACAGAAAAAACGCTGCAACACTGACATCAGCAGCTTGGCACCGATAGCAGAAGAGACATTAGAGTTTAACTCCAAATATAAATGAGGTATTAGTATGCTTCCTGTCCTTCGTGCAGATATCGGAGATTGTCTGACACATACAGAGCTGGTTAACATCTTTTAAATTACTATCACACCACTATAACCTTCAACATGCGATTTCTAGATGTAATTAGAAACGTCAGACTATTCACAAACAGATGGTGGGTGGAGAAAGCGCAGGAGATCCAGCAGCTAGCCGACAACCACGACGTGCGTGGATTCTTTAGCGCAGTCAAGACCATCTACGGCCCAAGCACCCACAGTCCTACCCCACTGCGGGCCAAGAACAGAGAGGTACTCATCAAGGGCAGAGAGGCAGTCAGTGCCCGCTGGAAGGAGCACTTCGAAGGTCTCCTTAACCGCGACTCTGTCTTCGACGCGAGTGTCCTCAACTCCATCCCGCAGCATGCTACCCACCACCATCTCAGCACAACCCCAGCCCGGCATGAGGTTGAAAAGGCCATCCGACAGTTGAAGAACAACAAGGCCTCAGGAGCAGATGGAATCCCCGCCGAGGCACTAAAGCATGGCGGAGAAGCACTACTGGCGCGAATTCATGAACTAATTTCTCTTATCTGGAAGAAGGAGAGCATGCCAGGGGATCTCAGAGATGCCGTAATTGTGACCATCTTCAAGAAAGGTGACAAGTCCGATTGCGGTAATTACAGAGGAGTTTCCCTGCTGTCTGCCACAGGGAAAGTCATCGCAAGAATCCTCCTCAATCGCCTTCTCCCAGTGGCCGATGAGCTCCTCCCAGAGTCGCAATGTGGATTCCGCCCACTAAGGGGCACAATGGACATGATCTTCACCGCACGTCAATTACAAGAGAAATGCAGGGAACAGCACCAACTGCTGTACATGGCCTTCTTTGATCTCACAAAGGCCTTCATCACTGTCAACCGTAAGGGATTATGGAGTGTCCTCCTCAAATTTGGCTGCCCTCAAAAGTTTGTCACCATCCTCCGCCTGCTTCACGACGACATGCACGCAGTGATCCTGACCAACGGTTCCACCACAGACACAATTCACGTATGAATCAGGGTCAAGCAAGGCTGTGTCATCGCACCAACACTCTTCTCGATCTTCCTTGCTGCAATGCTCCATCTCACCCTCAGTAAGCTCCCCGCTGGAGTGGAGCTAATTTACAGAACTAATGGGAAACTGTTCAGCCTCTGTCGCCTCCAGTCCAGATCCAAGGTCGTCCTGTCCTCTGTCGTCGAATTACAGTATGCAGACGACGCATGCGTCTGCGCTCACTCGGAGGTCGAACTCTAAACCATCATCAACACCTTCACTGAAGCGTACGAGAGCATGGGCCTGACACTAAACATCCGTAAGACAAAGGTCCTTTACCAACCTGCCCCCGCCACACAGTACTACCCCCCGATTATCAAAATCCACGACAAGGCCTTGGACAACGTGGACCACTTTCCATACCTCGGGAGCCTACTGTCAACAAGGGCAGTTGTCAATGACGAAGTCCAACACCGCCTTCAGTGTGCCAGTGCAGCCTTCGGTCACCTGAGGAAGAGAGTGTTTGAAGACCAGGACCTCAAACCCGGCACTAAGCTCATGGTCTACAGAGCAGCAGTGATACCCACCCTGCTGTATGCCTCAGAGACATGGATCATGTACAACAGGCACCTCAAAGCACTGGAGAGGTACCACCAACACTGGCTCCGCAAGATCCTGCAAATTCATTGACAGGATAGGCGCACCAACGTCAAAGTTCTCGCTCAGGCCAACATCCCCAGCATCGCAGCTTTGACCACACTTGATCAGCTCCAATGGACGGGTCACATCGTCCGCACGCCCAATACGAGACTCCCAAAACAAACGCTCTACTCGGAGCTCCGGCACAGCAAGAGAGCCCCAGGTGGGCAGAGGAAATTCTTCAAGGACACCTTCAAAGCCTCCTTGAAAAAGTGCAACATCCCCACTGACACCTGGGAATCCCTGGCCCAAGACTGCACAAAGTGGAGGAGAAGCACCCGAGAAGGCGCCGAACACCTCGAGTCTCTTCGCCGGGAGCAAGCGGAAGCCAAGCGCAAGCAGCGCACGTCAATCCAAGCACCCCACCCACCTGCCCCTTCAACCACCGTCTGCCCCACCTGTGACAGAGACTGTAGGTCCCGCATTGGACTCATCAGTCACCTGAGAACTCAATTTTAATGTGGAAGCAAGTCATCCTCGGTTCCGAGGGACTGCCTAAGAAGAAGAAGACTAAGGTTGCTGGTGGCCATGCTTTTCGACTGCCTCGGTGTCTGCCAGCATGCCAGTCTGGCAATCAAAGGTTGTAATCTCTGGATTACTCCCGGTGCCACGTGATAGTGAGTATAGGAATAGGAGGATAGAGCAGATGAATGCGTGGCTAAAGAGTTGGTGCAGAAGGGAGGGCTTTAGTTTCCTGGATCACTGGGCCTGCTTCTGGGAAAGGTGGGACTTGTACAAGTCGGACGGGTTGCACCTGAACCAGAGTGGGACAAATATCCTTGCGGGGAGGTTTGCTAGCACTGTTCGGGGGGGTTTAAACTAAAATGGCAGGGGGTTGGGAACCTGAGCAGGGAGACAGAGGAAAGGGAAACAGGGATAAAAGCAAAAGATAGGAAGGAGAAAAACAAAAGTGGCAGTCAGAGAAATCAACGGTTTAAATCAAACGTGGTCACAGTAAATAATAATTCTAATAGGTCTAAGAGCGTTAAAAAAACAAGCCTGAAGGCTTTGTGTCTTAATGCGAGGAGCATTTGTAATAAGGTGGATGAATTGGCTGCGCAAATAGAGGTAAACGAATACGATTTGGTTGGGATTACAGAAACGTGGCTCAAGGATGGCCAAGACTGGGAACTCAACATCCAGGGGTATTCGATATTCAGGAAAGATAGGCAAAAAGGAAAGGGAGGTGGGGTAGCATTACTGGTTAAAGAAGGGATTAATACAATTGTAATGAAGGATATTAGCTCTGATGATGTGGAATCTGTATGGGTAGAATTGAGAAATACTAAGGGGAAAAAAACATTAGTGGGAGTGGTATATAGACCTCCAAACAGTAAGGTTTGGGGATGGCATTAAAAGGGAAATTAAAGAAGCGTGCAATAAGGGCACAGCAGTCATCATGGGTGACTTTAATCTACATATAGATTGGGCCAACCAAATTAGTAACAATACTGTGGAGGAGGAATTCCTGGAGTGTTTACGGGATGGTTTCCTGGACCAATATGTCGAGGAACCAACCAGAGATCAGGCCATCTTAGACTGGGTATTATGCAACGAGAAAGGATTAATTAGCAATCTTGTTGTACGAGGCCCCTTGGGTCGGAGCGATCATAATATGATCGAATTCTTCATTAAGATGGAGAATGAAGTAGTTGACTCAGAGACAAGGGTCCTCAATTTAAATAAAGGAAACTACGATGGTCTGAGGAGCGAGTTGGGTAGGATTGAGTGGGGAATGGCGCTCAAAGGGTTGACGGTGGATAGGCAATGGCAAACATTCAAAGACCGAATGGATGAGCTACAGAATTTGTTCATCCCAGTTTGGCGTAAAAATAAAACAAAAAAGGTGACTCAACTGTGGCTAACAAGGGAAATTAGGGATAGCATAAGATCCAAGGAGACGACATATAAATTGGCTAGAAAAAGCAATAATCCTGAGGATTGGGAGCAGTTTACGATTCAACAAAGGAGGACAAAGGGATTAATTAAGAAAGGGAAAATAGAATATGAGAGTAAGCTAGCACGGAACATAAAAACTGACTGTAAAAGCTTTTATAGATATGTGAAGAGAAAAAGATTAGTGAAGTCAAGCGTAGGTCCCTTGCAGTCAGAATCAGGGGAATTTATAATGGGAAACAAGGAAATGGCAGACCAACTAAATGCATACTTTGGTTCTGTCTTCACAAAGGAGGACACAAATAACCTCCCAGAGATGCCGGGGAACATAGGGTCTGATGAAAGCGAGGAACTGAAAGAAATCAGTATTTGTAGGAAAATGGTGTTAGGAAAATTGATGGGACTGAAGGCCGATAAATCCCCAGGGCCTGATGGTCTACATCCCAGGGTACTTAAGGAAGTGGCCCCAGAGATAGTAGATGCATTACTGATCATCTTCCAGAACTCGATAGACTCTGGAACGGTACCCATGGATTGGAGGGTAGCTAATGTTACCCCACTATTCAAAAAAGGTGGTAGAGAAAAAGCGGGGAATTATAGACCGGTAAGCCTGACATCGGTAGTGGGGAAAATGCTAGAGTCTATTATAAAAGATGTAATAGCAGAGCAGTGACAGGATCGGACAAAGTCAACATGGATTTACAAAAGGTAAATCATGCTTGACTAATCTACTGGAATTTTTTGAGGATGTAACTGGTAAAATAGATAAGGGAGAACCAGTGGATGTGGTGTATTTGGACTTTCAGAAGGCTTTCGATAAGATCCCACACAAGAGATTAGCGTGCAAAATTAAGGCACATGGGATTGGGGCAAGTTATTGACTTGGATAGAGAACTGGTTGGCGGACAGAAAGCAAAGAGTTGGAATAAACGGGTCGTTTTCCGAGTGGCAGGCAGTGACTAGTGGGGTACCGCAAGGATCGGTCCTAGGACCCCGGCTGTTCACAATATATATTAATGATCTGGACGAGGGAATTGGATGTAATATCTCCAAATTTGCAGACGACACAAAGCTGGGCGGGAGGGTAAGCTGCGAGGAGGATGTCGGGAAACTCCAGTACGATTTGGACAGGTTGGATGATTGGGCAGAAACATGGCAAATGCACTATAATGTGGATAAATGTGAGGTTATCCACTTTGGTGGCAAAAACAGGAAGGCAGATTATTATTTGAATGGCAATAGATTGGGAGAAGGGGAAGTGCAAAGGGACCTGGGTGTCCTTGTGCACCAGTCACTGAAGGTAAGCATGCAGGTGCAGCAGGCGGTTAAGAAGGCAAATGGTATGTTGGCCTTCGTAGCAAGAGGGTTCGAGTACAGGAACAAGGATGTCTTGCTACAGTTGTACAGGGCCTTGGTGAGACCGCACCTTGAGTATTGTGTGCAGTTTTGGTCACCTTACCTGAGGAAGGACGTTCTTGCCATGGAGGGAGTGCAGCGAAGATTCACCAGGCTGATACCTGGGATGGCAGGAATGACGTATGAGGAGAGATTGTGTCGATTGGGCTTATACTCACTGGAGTTTAGAAGATTGAGAGGGGATCTCATCGAAACCTATAAAATTCTGTCAGGTCTGGACAGACTATATGCAGGAAGGATGTTTCTGATGGCCGGGGAGTCCAGAACCAGGGGTCATAGTCTAAGGATAAGGGGTAAGCCATTTAGGACTGAAATGAGGAGGAATTTCTTCACCCAGAGAGTGGTGAACCTGTGGAATTCTCTGCCACAGAGGGCGGTGGAGGCCAGTTCATTAAATATATTCAAGAAAGAGTTGGATATATTTCTTGAGGCTAAAGGGATCAAGGGATATGGGGAAAAGGCAGGGACAGGGTACTGAATTTGGATGATCAGCCATGATCACATTGAATGGTGGAGCAGGCTCGAAGGGCCGAATGGCCTACTCCTGCTCCTATCTTCTATGTTTCTATGTTTACGATGGAGCACCTGAAAGCCAGCTTTGGTGGTCCACACCCACTAACAGAAAAAACGCTGCAACACTGACATCAGGAGCTTGGCCCCGATAGCAGAAGAGACATTTGAGGTTAACTCCTCCAAATATAAATGAGGTATTATTATGCTTCCTGCCCTTAGTGCAGATATCGGAGATTGTCTGACACATAGGCCTAGAAATTCGGTAGGCTTAGCGCCGCATTTGAGGCGCTAGAGGGCCTAGCGCCGGAGTTATGGCCAGTTGAGAAATTCCCTGGGGCCCTAAATCGGCGTTGCACCGGTAGCGCTGCGCCGGCACCGATGACGTCATCGGTGTGCGCAGCGTCCCGGTTGCCGTGGTAACCCGGCCCCAAGCCGAAATTCAGTTGCGCCCGCCTCGCCCGTGGCAGGCGCAACTAAGACTCTGGCAACAGAGTCTTCCCCCAGTGTGCGCCGGCGCATAAAGGTGGAGTGGCGGCCGGCCGCGTTCCCGGCGGCCGCCTGCCCGCACCTCCCTTCCCGGACTCCTGCATTCCCCCCCGCGGCCCTGATCAGTGTCTGATGCGAGCCCGGCACTTCCCCGAGGTGCCGGGCTCAGATGTCGGGTCAATCCGCCGGACAGTTGTCGGCTGCAGGCAGCTCCTCCTTAACAGGAGGAGGAGGCCTGCAGTTCCCCCGCCTGCCGCACCGCATCGGGTGCCGCAGCGGGGGATTAGCGCCGGGAAACCCAAGTTCACGCCCGTTTTGAGGCGCTAAAGGAGGGTTTTAGCGCCCGCCGCCGTCTGGGCCCGGCGCACCCGAATTTTCGTCGCGCGCTGCCGCATTACCGCTGGCGCAAACTTTCTGGCGCTACAGCCCTGGCAAGACCAAAACCCAATTTCTAGGCCATAGAGCTTGTTAACATCTTTTAAATTACTATCACGCCTCTATAACCTTCAACATGCGATTTCTAGATGTAGATTAGAAACGTCAGACTATTCACATTCGCAACCAATACCTAGAAATTCCACATCCTTACATGTGTGGAAAAGTCTAAATAACTTTCCTGCAGATCAAGACAACAGACAGAAAAGCTCAATTTTCCTACTTGCTGTGGAGATACTTTTTTCCATGCAAACCAAACTTTTTTCACCTCTTGTGTGTATTTTTTGTAAATTAGAAGTGATCTAAATAATTTTTTTTTACAGCAGGATATTCCCAAAATTCAATATAACTGAAAATGCTAGTACATCTTAAAAAATTTAAACCAACTATTTATGTCCGTATATTTCTGTTTCACCAGCAAGTACTAACAAAGTAGGTGAGATTTGCTTCTCCTCCACTCACATTAAGGAACAGAATCATTCATTAACCCACTACATTTCACCCGCGTCCTCTGCACTTTTTACAATTCAGTCTATCACCAATCTCATGAAGGCCTATAGGAGGTCACTCAGAATAGTGGGGACCAGTGCTTGTGCGTGCTTAGCGAGCTGCAGATGGGAGGTTGTTGTACCAATGGCCAACTGAGAGACACAAGACAAAGCAGAGGAGAAGTGATCTAAACAATTTTTTTTTACAGCAGGATATTCAGCAGAGAAATTCAGTTCACGGCCGCCAGTTTTAAAACAGATGGCCAGCAGTTGAAAATCAGGGGGACGGACACCTTGCCGCCCCTTTGTTGCCCAAGGTCCACCTGATGGAATATTCAGGCAGGCCTATGAATGGACGAGCAGCCCATCCGGTTGAAACAGGCGTACGACGCTTAAATATGGAAATCCAGGTCATATGCCGGTTGTTGGACCCCGATTGCAAAACAGGCAGATCTTGTGCCGTGCGCGCTCCAACCCAGTTCTACAGGAATTTAGCAACCAATCCAGTGAACCCAATTATTTTTGTCCTTAAAGGGACCACTGGGGGCCACTCAAAAAAAAAAGTCCAGGAAATTTTCCGTTTTTATTTTTGTACATCCTGTAGATGCAGGAGTGCTCCTCTTGGACCCACAAAAAAACTTCAGCCCATTACAGGCCTTACACAAGAATCGCCTCCGCCCGCCCCCCACCACCATCCCCCCCACCAGACGCAACCTGCCAGGGAGCTTGGTGTAGGAGCTGGACGCATCACTGATGAGCTGCAGCGGGCCACCCATTCAGCACCCACAGCTCACCAGCAGCATTTAAATGAGCCTCAAACCTGAATTTGGATCAAGCTTTATGCTGGCATGAACAACTTTGCGCCTGTTGGTGGAGAGGCAGATCAGTTGCACTATTCACAACTAAACGCAGAAGAACGACGAGATTAGCTTGTTCTCCCAATACCCAGGCCATAATATAAAAGCAATGCAAGGACGCAGTGCGTAGCTGTTATGGACTAGCAAGTGCCCACCATAGCAAGTTGTGAAACAGAGCTCAATAAATCTGGTCATTAATGAAATAGCACCAGAAAAGAGCAAGTATTAAAACTTCTGGATTGTTGCAAGATTCTAACTGGTTCACTAATGTTCTTCAGGGAAAGTAATCTGCTACCACTAAGGACACAGACATGTGCTCAGCTCACCACAGTTGAACATGTGGCCACTCGTGTCTTTGTGGGGTTATCTTGCTGCAGGAGGTAGCTCTACTGTCAGCGAAGTGACTAACACTTCTTTTGAGGAGGGAGGGGATGCAAGTGCCAACCCTGGTGATGCCGACAATAGCAAAATGGTAAAGTAAATGGGACATTGTATTAGTGTGAAAAGTAGATTGCCTCTCTGTCCCAAAACATTCTTTTATAACGGTACTCTTACTGTAACAGAGAGTCGACTGTATGTGGACAAATGACAAGAGAGGCCCATACTGTGCAAGTACAATGAGCAGTTTAAGACCACTGCCCAGAAGGCATACATTAAAAATAATCATTCCTTTCATTCACATATGCATTCCGACAACAAAGCACCCTCAGAAGTGATCTTTACTCTAGAACTTGACACAGACAATGCAAAAGTGAAATTCAAGGCAAGACTACAAATTTTTGTTGCCCATTATCAGACTTTTTTTTTAAGGGGTATGCTGTGAATAAATTTTCAACCTAACAGCAAAAGGACATTCTGATGGGTTTTACCTTTGGAAACTTAAGCTGCATTTATATTTGTTGGATATTAAATATGAATGGAAATTAATAATGGGAATTGCACAACTCAACGGATTTAAGTTCAATGCTGCAGTCATGCAACCACCACCTGTTTAGATATTTTTTGTTCAAACTGAGCTGACGAATTGAATACAACAGACCTCGCCAGCTGAGCAAAGGTGTCTTATTGGGCACGATGAAGCTAATTGAGCTAAATAGAGGTGGGAAGAATCGTGCCTCCAGTGACAGGTCTACCTTCCAGGTTGTTAGGCTGGCTGGTCGATCCAAAAACAGTGCCCTGGAGTATTGTGGACTTGCCTCACTAAATTACCATAGAAGGTTGATTTAACTCCAAGCCTATCACCAGGTCTGTTACCTTGGACTGCAGATCCTTCTCGCTGCAATCCCCCCCGCCCCATCCAAAGAAGTTGGTCATCAACTCCTCTATGGCCCAATTAGCTAGGAGGAAAATATTTCATCAAGTCTGTTCAATGGAATTAAGGTCTGGAATGCCAGTCTAAGAGTACCAGTAAATAGGTGGTAGAAATGTTAAAACATATCAGCTATAATCGATGTTAGATAACTAAAGCAAAACCCCCTTATTTGTGGAGTCATAGGGCTAAAAATTGAGTAGCGCCCCAATTGAGGCGCTAACTTCGCCGGGGCGCAAAAAAATTCTCATTTCTCCCCACCCCCCACCCCTGGCTTTTTTGCCAATTATCTTAAGTCTGTGTCCTCTAGTTACCCACTATCCTGCCAGTGGAAACAGGTTCTCCCAGCTACTCTATCAAAACCCCTCATACTTTTGAACACCTCTATTAAATGACCCCTTAACCTTCTCTGCTCTAAGGAGAACAATCCCATCTTCTCTGGTCTCCCCCCGACATAAGTGATGACTTTATAAAGACCTGGTTCACCGCACAACAAAGATGCGAAGTGCATAAGGAAGCATGTGCATAATAATTCTAGCAGTAAGCACCACCATCCCATGCATTATGGCACTAATGTAAACTCTCTCATTTCCCAGAACCACAAAAAACTGTGAAACTCCTTATCTCCCTGTTTTCCCTTCCTCTGACAATCTACAGCTTTACAAAACCAAATCTCAGTGTCACCCAATCACTATGGGGGTAATTTTTGACTTTGTGCAATGGTGTAAAACAGGTGATAACGAACCAGCAGACCGTTTTACATCTCTTCCGATTGTTATTTCCATTAACTTCAGTGGGCTGTTGATGAGCAACGCTCCCCATCAGCAACCAAGACATAAAATGACTCAGCTAATGTAAAAGTACTAATAAAGTACCTTCTCTTCTCAACTACACTTGTGGTTTGCTGGTTTGTCCTGCCATGCGAGCCCTGGCCCTTCACCTAGGTTTCTCTCTCTCATATATATTAAGAAACACGTAAACACCTTGGCTCAGTGGTAGCATTCACGCATCTGTCAGGTGGTTGTGTGCTCAAGTTCCACTCCAGAGACTTGAGCACATATCCATGCTGACACTTTAGTGCAGCACTGAGGAGTGCTGCACTGTCGAAAGTGCTGTCATTCGGATGGGATGTTAAACTGAGGCACTGTCTGCCCTCTCAGGTGGACATAAACAATCCCATAAAGAGGAGCTCTCCTTGGTGTCCTGGCCAATATTTTTCCCTCAACCAACATCACTGAAACAGGTTGGGATTTTTGGGGCTTTAAACAGGAGCAACGCAATTTAGCAGTGGGGCAGTCCGCGCGTGCAGTCAGGCAACTGCTAAATTAATGTTGCCCATTTTTCAGACATTCCTGACAGCTTCTTAAAACAGGCATTAGGTCCTTACATGTGTAACTGAGGGGCTTGATGCCTGTTTTAGGCCCCTTTGCCGAAACTGGTTGGCAATGAGCTCTGTTCAGGATTGTTCAGCGGTCCCTGCGAAAGACACATTGGTTTTTGTTTTAAAAGATTTGGAAGTCGTAACTTTGGAGCCAGGAGACCATGAGTGTTCCGCCGACTCCACAGCACTCGGGAATGTGCCCCCCCCACCCCCCTTGATGCTCCCACCTCCCTCCCGGGAATTATCTTTGGTCCTCTGCTGGTGATGCAAGTGGCCTGAAATTCATCTTTAGAAAGGGGGCAAACTGCCTGTGGGGGCGCAACAGGTGAAGCCCAGAATACCAATTTCGGGCCAGCCTCAAGCCTATTGTTTGGGATGCGTGTAATCAGCGCTGGTTATGAACCTGAACATGAACCATAACCAATTTCAATCCCATTATCTGGCCATTATTTAATTGCTGTCTGTGGGAGCTTGCTGTGCACAAATTGGCTCCCGCGTTTCCCTACATTACAACAGTGACTGCACTCCAAAAGTACTTCTTCCACTGTAAAACACTTTGGGACGTCCTGAGGTCGTGAAAGGCGCTATATAAATGCAGATCTTTTCCTTTCCTTTGTGAACCAAGTATCACACTGATCATGCCATGGTTGTAAACACACGAAGCATGGCAAAGCAATCTTTAAAACCTCTCAATAGGCACTACAACACATGCAACTTACTTAGCAACAGATCTGAATTAATTTGGGGTCATTGCTAAGAGAGAAAATAAATAAATCACAAAACGACACCTACCATCGTGAGAGATTGTTTTCCTGGGGACTGAATCCTTAGCCAAGCCCAAAACGTAGACACTAATGGAACACACAATCGTAACGTAAACAGCTAGAACCGCAGATCCTCCTTTCATCATTTTGTTGTTTTCTTTAAAAAAAATAAAGTCCCAAAACTAAAAAGGGGAAAAAATCCCTAAAAAAAAGTGTTTTCCAAAAATTTTCTGCTGGTTGTATTCTGCACCAAACGTCGGCAATATAATCGGACAAAGAAGCAGAAAGTACACACACGACGACCAGGTGTTTGGAATAGAAGCCAGCCGCTCCTTTCCCTCTTACATAAATGTCTTTCTTTTTTTTTAAAAACTTTTCATATCCAAACCCTGCTTTGCAGTTGGATCGTTGCTCAGTCTCGAATCCTCCAGAGTTATGAAACTTTCTTTTGCTAAAGAATGATACTGGATGTCGACAGTCGGACGCGTTACGCAGTCGCTTTTTGTTACTGTATCTTATCGAACATTGCAACAGCGCCAGGTAGCGCAAGGCGTGTGAATCAGAGGGGCGGACTGGACTTGAGTCAGAGCCTGGCTGCACCTAAGAAAACTCCACCCTCTCATCCGTTCCCAACAGCAAGAATACCAATAATCTTAGCTTGTTTCTGAACTGTAGGATTTGTCTTTTACTAACATTGCACTGTGTGGCTCTGCTGTGCTATGTATGTGCGATCCAATTGCAGTCGATTGTTTCTTCATTATTTTTGAAATTCAAAATTAAATAGGATGCCTGACACATATACATAATAAGCAGTTGCAAACCAAGTGGGGCATTTCTTTAAAAAAAAGCGAGGAAAGTACTTCCCCTGAGATATAACCTTAAACAACAACCGAAAATGCTGGAAACAATGTGGCTGACTCTTAACTGCCCTCTACATCTATGGGGAAAAATCAAGTTAACATTTCAGACATTAGGCTAGGGTTGCCAATCCTCCAGGATTGCCCTGGAGTCTCCAGGAATTAAACATTAATCTCCTGGACATTGCTGCGAACAACCCAGGAGAAAAATCATTGGGATATTTTAAAAAATTGTGTGTTTTTTACATTTTCTTTGAATATTTTTGTTTATTAGTTATTATAAAAATACTGGAGATGGGGGAAAAAAGGACTGTTTGATTTTGCGGGGCGGTCGGAAGAGAGGAGGTGGTGTGATGAACCCTCCAGGAATTCCGGGAAGGAAATCTGCCGTCCTTACCCAGTCTGGCCTATGTGACTCCAGACTCACAGCAATGTGGCTGACTCTTAACTGCCCTCTGAAATGGCCGAGCAAGCCACTCCGTTGTCTCACCACCACCACTTTCTCAAGGGTAATTAGGGATGGGCAATTAATACAATAGCAAAATACTGTGGATGCTGGAAATCTGAAATAACAACAGAAAATGCTGGAAATACTCAGCAGGCCAGGCAGCATCTGTGGAGAGAGAAACTGAGTTAACGTTTCAGGTCGAAACCCTTCTTCAGAACTGGAAAAAGCTGGAAATGTAACATATTAAGCAGGTGCAGAGACAGGGGGGTTGGGGGTTTAGGAGGGGAGGAAGGAATTGAAAGAACATGCTGTGAAAATGTTGCAAATGGGAATGGCAAAATCATACTGCATGAAATATGGGGGCAGGGATAATTATCTGAAATTGTTGAACTCTATGTTGAGTCCGGCAGGCTGCAAAGTGCCTAATCGAAAGATGAGGTGCTGTTCCTCGAGCTTACGTTGAACTTCATTGGAACAGTGCAAGAGGCCGAGGACAGAGAGATCAGAGTGGGAGTGAAGCAGAGAATTAAAATGACAGGCGACCGGAAGCTCAGGGTCACCCTTACGGACTGAACGGAGGTGTTCCGCAAAGCGGTCGCCCAATCTGCGTTTGGTCTCCCCAATGTAGAGGAGACCGCATCGTGAGCAGCGAATCGTATATGCTAAATAAAAATATCAAATACATATATATACTGCACAGCACATGTTGGAGAAATGGACTCATCACTCCCTTTCCTACTCTAACTTATTATTCCCAGCACCATTAAAACAGTGCTGCGCCTCACCTCTCTCAGTATTCCCTTCCTCCTGCAACAAATAGGTTTTTAAAACCCAAGTTCACCCAACTACCACAGTTCATTTATCTTGTATTGTTTCCTCTTATTGTCTACTTTGGCTAGGTCCAAAAACTTATGTACATTGGCTCTTAAGCTAGACTTTTCAATGTAAGAAAAACATAGGTCAAAGCTTGGTGATTTACTGAAATTAAGCTAAAAGGGTTAAATTATGAGGGCAGGTTTCATGGATTAGGCTTGTATTCCCTTGAGTATAGAAGATTAAGGGGTGATCTAATCGAGGTGTTTTAAGATGATTAAAGGGTAGATGAGAGAAACGATTTCCTCTGGTGGATGAGTCCGGAATCAAGAGTGCATTACCTTAAAATTAGAGCTAGGCCATTCAGGGGTGATGTCAGAGCGCACTTCTTCACACAGAGGGTAGTGAAAATCTGATGAAGGGTCCCAGACCTGAAACGTTAACTCGGTTTCTCTCTCCACGGATGCTGCCTGGCCAGCTTTTTCTGTTGTTATTTCAGATTTCCAGCATCCACACTATTTTGCTATTGTATTAGTGAAAGTCTGAACTCTCTCCCCCAAAAAGCTGTTGAGGCTGGGGGTCAATTGAAAATTTCAAAACTGAAAGGCAAGGGTATTAAGGGTTGTGGAACCAAGGTGGGTAGATAGAGTTAAGATACAGATCAGCCATGATCTAACTGAATGGCGGAACAGGCTCGAGGGGCTGAATGGCTTCCTCCTGGTCCTATGTTCCTAAGTCCCTTGTTTTGCTGCCAGTAACATAAATAAGTAACATACTCCCAGCTGCAGTGTTTATGCTTTAAGTGGCTAGCGCCACTCAGTGGTTTGCTAATTGCAAAGCACCAGTCCCAAAATGTACCCTCTATTTCTCATTTTCCTGACAAAAATGAAACAGCTTTGTTTTTTTTATGTCCCTCATTTCTTTCCATGAAGAGGGGAGTTGGGTATATGAATAATCTGCAACAAACTGTAAAATGATTTATATCCACAAGAAATGTAATGATTTATTTTTAAGTGCATTTACCATTCCTTTGTCAATGCACTTAATCTGTCCAGATCCCGATGAATGCTTTCATTCCCATTTGACATGTAGCTTAGTCTACAATTTTACTATAAGTATTCTCTTTCATATCATTTATAAATACAGAATGGCACGGGATACATGAATAGACCTCTGTGGAACAATTGCCCACCAACAGGGCTTTTTCTATTTCTTACCACCCTCAGCTTGACGTTATCCAGGCAGTTTTCAAACCAGTTAGCTAATTTGTCATTACTTCCATGAGCTTTAACCTTCTTCAAAATTCTCAAACAACAGGCACAGACACTTGCCTTGAACACAGAAAAAGCTCCCAAGGCATAATCAAACAAAATGGATGCCGAGCCAAAGTACCAGACATTGGCCCAAATTTTGCTGTAATAATAACAGCAAGGCTAACAGAGCCGTTACTACAGGGTAAATCAGACAGCAACTTCTGGCGTCCGCACATGTGCAATTAAATGCAAAATCCAGAAGCTGCTGTCAGAGATACCCTGCTCCTCCACAGGGTGCGCTGTTGCAGTCCTCGCCAATAGACTTGGAACTGAAATCACTGTAATGGCGTGAACTTAAGGTAATTACCCAATAGTCTTGCATTTAAAATGGCTGAAAAAGTTAGGGCTCGTGCATTCAGGAGTGAGTGAGTTTTTAGCGTCATAATAAGTGATAATTTCTGCTGAACAACCTCTCTGGCCCTGAAAAATTAATTTTACAAGTGCGAAATCTCATTCCCTCAGAAGAAAATTAATGTTGCAGACTTTTATAAAAATAAAAATTAAAATATATATTTTTTTGTTTTTCTGTTTTCTCTTTTATCTCTCCCCTTTAATCCCATCTGCATGTCCCAATCTTTGTTTTGCTTCTTGTACAATGATTTAAATGTCATTTATATTTCCTGCTTTTTACTTCCTGGTTTATTTCCTGCATGTTCTGGTGAAAATTCTTCAATCTGATTGGTTGAAGAGCCTCCCTGCTACTGGACCTGCTCACAGATGCCACAGATCCCCTGTAGAGGGCGCCCTACTGGATCAGATGCCCGATTAGTAGAAATCTTCGCTGACAAGCCCACAAAAAGTCTTAGGCAACTGTACACGAGGTGAACGGCAGAAGCAAAAGTCAGGACATTAGCGTGGTGAAAAAGGTGGGTTTGAAGGAGGGTCTTAATGGAGGAGAGGGAGGTGGAGAAGTGGAGAGAATTCCAAAGTGTAGGGCCTAGATGGCTGAAGATAGCCGCCAATGGTGGGCGAAGGGAGTGGGGGATAAAACTTTATCAAATGGGATTCTGAAAATGCAAATGATTTATATCCTCTGGATAGTCCTCATCCACTAATTTAGTTGCCTCCTCAAAGAATTCAGTAAATTTATACGGCATGATGTAATGCTTCGAAAGCCATCCTTTACAGTCTATAAGCTCTAATAGCTTATAACAGTTAAGACTGATAACCGCACATAAAATTCTAAGATTGTGACACCTTTTTTTGAATATCAGAATCATATTTGCTATGATTCAGTCCTAATGGACAGGCCATTTATTTATGAAGTTCCAAAAAATATTAAACATCACCCTGGTGGTTATCCCCGGTGGGGCAGGGGAGTTATCCCTGGTTTCCTGGCTAATATTTATCCCTCAAACAACATCACTAAAACAGATTATCTGGTCATTATCACATTGCTGTTGGTGGGAGCAGTTGTGCGCAAATTGGCTGTCGCGTTTCCTACATTACAACAGTGACTACACTTGAAAAGTACTTCATTGGCTGTAAAGCGCTTTGGGACGTCCGGTGGTCATGAAAGGCGCTATATAAATGCAAGTATTTCTTTCTTTCTTGATGAATCACACTGTGACCTGTAAGTCTCATACAAAATTATCATTACATCTTTACTCTTGCACTCTATACCCTATTTATAAAACCCAAAATGCTGCTTTTTTAAAACAGCTTTATCTACCTGTACCCTCAGTTTCAAGAAATTATATATCTGAACTCCTAAGTCTCTTGACTTCAATGGAAATAAAAATCAAGAGAGATGTTAAACAGGCTGCCGACTCGCTATCACCCATTTTACATTTTCGCACAAAGTCAAGATATACCCCAATGTCTTCAAGAGAGCACAGGAAAAATTGGAGGAATTAAAGAAAAATGGAATATACAGTAAGTAGGAAAGGCGTGCTGGGCGGTATTGTTTTTATTCAGTTGAAACAATCACACAGAACTATGACATTATTATCAAGGTGCCCTTGACTGACCAGTGGCCTGAAATGTGAAATAACAACAGAAAACGCTGGAAAAACTCAGCAGGCCAGGCAGCATCGGTGGAGAGAGAAACAGAGTTAACGTTTCAGGTCGAAGACCTGTCGTCAGAACTGGAAAAAAGCAGGAAATGGAAAGCAAGTTTAGGGGCTGGGAAAAGGGGGAGGGGATGAAAGAACAAAAGAGGTCAGTGATAGGATAGAAAGCAGGAGAGATTAAGAGACATTGAGAGACATTAAGAGATATTCAAGGCAAGGGGAGGTGGTAATGGGACAGGTTAAGGAATAAAGGATGGCTCTAGTTGGAGTGTGACTTGCGCTGGCAGAATGAAGGACAGCTGCCATGTGGGAGGGAAGAAAAAAAGGCCAAACAAAAAGTGTGGATAAAAAAAAAGAAGCTATATATATGTGATAATAGCCGAGGTTCTGATCTGAAATTGTTGAACTCTATGTTGAGTCCAGAGGGCTGTAAAGTGCCTAATCGGAAGATGAGGTGCTGTTCCTCGAGCTTACGCTGAGCTTCCGTGGAACAATGCAAGAGGCCGAGGACGGTGAGGTCTGAGTGGGAATGGAGCGGTGAATTAAAGTGACGGGCGACCGGAAGCTCGGGGTCCCCCTTACGGACTGAACGAAGGTGTTCTGCAAAGCGGTCACCCAATCTGAGTTTGGTCTCCCCAGTGTAGAGGAGACCACATCGTGAGCAGCGAATACAGTATACTAAATTGCAAGAAGTACAAGTAAATCGCTGTTTCACCTGGAAGGGGTGTTTGGGGCCCTGGACAGTGGGAAGGGGGGAGGTATAAGGGCATGTGTTGCATCTCCTGAGCTTGCACGGGAAGGTGCCAGGCGAAGGGGAAGGGGTGCTGGGGGTGGTAGAGGAGTGGACTAGGGTGTTGCGGAGGGAGTGGTCCCTACAGAATGCTGAAAGGAGAGGTGAGGGGAAGATGCGTTTGGTGGCGGAAATGGCGGAGGATGATCCGTTGAATGTGGAGGCTAGTGGGGTGAAAGGTGAGGACAAGGGGAACTCTATCGTGGTACCGGGAGGGAGGGGCAGGGGTGAGGGCAGAAGTGCGGGAGATAGAACGGACACGGTCGAGGGCCGTGTCAACCACAGTAGAGGGGAATCCTCTGTTGAGGAAAAAGGAAGACATGTCGGAAGCACTGGTATGGAAGGTGGCATCGTCGGAGCAGATGCGGTGGAGACGGAGAAACTGGGAGAATTGGAATAGAGTCCTTACAGGAGGCAGGGTGGGAGGAAGTGTAGTTCAGGTAGCTGTGGGAGTCAGTGGGCTTGTAGTGAATGTTTGTCAATGACCTATCCCCAGAGATGGAGACAGAGAAGTCGAGGAAGGGAAGGGAAGAGTCGGAGATGGACCATGTGAAGGTGAGGGAAGGGTGGAATTTGGAAGCAAAGTGAATGAAATTTTCTAGTTCAGGGTGAGAGCAGGAGACGGCACCGATACAGTCATCAATGTGAGAGGTGAGGGAGGGGACCTGAGTAGGACTGGAACAAAGAGTGTTCCACATATCCCACGAAAAGGCAGGCATAGCTACAATCCATGAGGGTACCCATAGCAACACCTTTGGTTTGGAAGAAATGAGTGGAGTCAAAGGAGAAGTTGTTCAATGTGAGAACAAGTTCAGCCAGGGTAGGCGGGTGGTGGTGGATGGGGACTGGTTGGGCCTCTGTTCAAGGAAGAAGCGGAGCGCCCTCAGGCCATCCTGGTGGGGGATGGAGATGTAGAGGGATTGTACGTCCATAGTGAAAAGGAGGCGGTTGGGGTCGGGAAACTGGAAACTGTTAAAGTGGCGGAGGGCGTCGGAAGAGTCGCGGATGTAGGTGGGAAGAGACCGGACAAGGGGAGAAAAAATAGAGCTGAGATAGGAAGAGATATGTTCCGTGGGGCAAGAACAGGCTGCAACAATGGGTCTACCAGGGTAGTCCAGTTTGTGGATCTAGGGAAGGAGGTAGAAGCGGGCTGTGCGGGGTTGGGGAACTTTGAGGTTGGCGGCCGTGGGGGGAAGATCTCCAGAGGAGATGAGGTCAGTGACAGTCTTGAAAACGGTGGCTTGATGTTCGGTAGTGGGGTCATGGTCCAGGTGGAGGTAGGAGGAGGTGTTGGAGAGTTGGCGTGTTGGCCTGAAATGTGATGTGGTTACCCTACAGTTTCCTTATAGGAGCTTTGCATTTCAAACTTTTACAGCTCCACGCCACCTAATTCAAATATAGGTAAAAGTATACCACCACCGGCGTACCGTGGCTACAGTGTGTACCAGCTACAAGATGCACTGCAGCAACTCGCCAAGGCTTCTTCAGCAGCACCTCCCAAACCTGCAACCTCTACCACCTAGAAGGACAAGGGCAGCAGGCGCATGGGAACACCACCACCTCCAAGTTCCCCTCCAAGTCACCCACCATCCTGACTTAGAAGTATATCGCCAATCCTTCATCGTCGCTGGGTCAAAATCCTGGAACTCCCTCCCTAACAGAACTGTGGGAGTACCTTCACCATGCGGACAACAGTGGTTCAAGAAGGCAGCTCACCACCACCTTCTCAAGGGCAACTAGGGATGGGCAATAAATGCTGGCCTTGCCAGTGACGCCCACATCCCATAAACGAATAAAAAAAAAATTATACAGCACTATATCAGGTGGATTTTTCAACATCTCTGTTTTTATTATTAAAATATTGTGGCGGAGCCACCAAAGGACTCAGATCGTTTGTACATAATTCCTTTAACAACATGTTAGCTTCAGTCTGAGTCTGTATCTTTATTTATGCTGTTTAACTGTACAGCGTGTGGTTGCTTTAACAGCGCGGTTAAAACGTGATGATGTCACACCGTTCATCACGTGATCCCCCAATGGCGGGAAAACGTGATGACGTCATGATGTCAGCCACAGGTCTGCAGGGGCAGTCCTCGTGGAGCTTCCATAGAGAGCAGACCTACATTCGATGTTATCCTGCAGTTTCTTGCTAAAGCCTGTTTGTTTCATTAAAGTTCATTTTGTTTGATCGCCTGAGTAGAACTCAGTTTTTTAGTTAGGATCCCACGTTCCTACATTGGTGACCCCGACTTTCGTGAACAGTTTTCGCGGAAGATCTTCAGCATGGACGTGAACGCCGTGACTCTGAAACTGCCACAGTTCTGGGAGCAACAACCAGACGCCTGGTTTATCCAGGCTGAAGCCCAGTTCGCCATCAGGAACATCGTCGTGGATCAGACCCGTTATTACTACGTGGTCTCCGCCCTCGATAGTGCAACTGCCTCACGGATCGTCAGCCTCCTCGGTAGTCCTCCTACTGACAGTATGATACCTTAAAGGCGCAGTTGCTACAGGTCTTCGGGCTCTCGAAGTCAGAACGCGCTCGCCGGCTCCTCACGATGCCTGGCCTCGGGGACTCCAAACCGTCCGAGCTCATGAGCCAAATGCTCACGCTCTTGGGTGCCGAACCGGAATGCTTCGTCTTCCGGGAGCTATTCCTCTGCCAACTGCTGGAGCAGGTACAGGCTGCCTTAGCCAGATCCGAGATTACAGACTGCGCCGAGCTTGCTGCCGAAGCAGATAAGATTTTCACAATAACCCAGCAGTGCTGTGTGGCCACGATGCGCCCATCCCCCACACACGCGGTTCCAGCTCCTCCTGCAGCGGGCTGGTGCTCCTACCACGCCCGTTTTGGCGCGAAAGCACGACGCTGCCGCTCTCCCTGCAGTTTTTCGCCCCCCAAAAAAACAAGGCTCCTGCAGCGTTCCTGGCGGAGGATGACCGGGTCTAACGGGCGCTCCGCGGTTGCGATGGCCATCGGATCTACGGGGAAACTTCTTTACATCACCGATTCTCTATCGGGTCGACGTTTCCTTTGTGACACCGGGGCGCAGTGTAGCATCCTTCCTGCATCGAATCTCGATGTGGAAGCTGGGAACCACGGTTTTTCCCTCGGGGCGGCTAATGGCGCAGCAATTCGAACTTTCCGAAAGCGGCGGGTCCAAGTCTGTTTTGGCGGTCAGCGCTTCCATTGGGAATTCGTCATGGCCACAGTCTCGCAGGCCATCCTAGGGGCAGATTTTCTGTGTGCCAACGGCCTCCTCGTCGATGTCCGGCACCGCTGGTTGATCAACGAGGCCACCTTCCACTCGAGTCCATGCGACCACGGTACCGCCGTGGCGCGCTCTATCGCCTGCACTTTCCCTTCTCCGGATGACTTCACTCGGCTCCTCGGAGAGTTTCCGGAGCTGACAAGGCCCACTTTCTCCTCCTCGGCCATGAAGCATGGTGTTGAACATCATATCACCACTACTGGCTCCCCGGTTTATGCACGGGCTAGAAGGCTCGAACCCGGCAAGCTCGCGGCTGTGAAAGCGGAGTTCGACACGATGGAGCGGCTTGGGATTATTCGCCGGTCGAATAGTCCCTGGTCTTCGCCTCTCCACATTGTTTCGAAACCGGGCGGCGGCTGGCGGCCATGCGGTGACTACCGACGCCTGAATGACACCACTACTCCTGATCGGTACCCGATCCCGCATATTCAGGATTTCTCGGCCCATTTGGCGGGAAATTCTACCTTTTCTAAAGTCAACCTCGTCCGGGGTATCACCAGGTTCCCGTGCACCCGCAAGATGTCCCGAAAACCACAGTCATCACCCCTTTCGGCCTCTTTGAGTTCCTGCAGATGCCGTTTGGCTTGAAGAACGCGGCACAGGCTTTCCAGCGCTTAATGGACTCCGTGCTCCGAGGCCTGAACTTCATCTTCGTCTACCTTGACGACATTCTCATCGCCAGCGCTAGCAAGGAAGAGCACATCTCCCATTTGCGTACCCTCGTTACATGCCTCAGCCAGCACGGTTTAATCATCAACCCGGCCAAGTGCCAGTTCGGCTTGCAGCGGATCGATTTCTTGGGACACCGCATAACATCAGACGACGCCGTCCCCTTACTGACGAAGGTGGAAGCTGTTACCTCTTTCCCGCGCCCACCAACCGTCAAGGCTCTGCAAGAGTTCCTGGGGATGGTCAACTTTTATCACCGATTCGTCCCTAAGGCGGCCCAGCTAATGCAACCTTTGTACGGGGCCCTCAAGGGCAAGTCCAGTAAGGATCCAATCAGCTGGACGGCCGAGATGGACCAGGCGTTCGTCAACACCAAGAGCGCTTTGGCCAACGCAACCATGCTGGCGCACCCACTTCCAGGTGCCACCATCGCCCTTACCACAGACGCGTCAGACTACGCCATCGGCGCAGTGCAGGAGCAGTGGGTGAACGGCACGTGGCAACCGCTGGCGTTTTTCAGCCGTCAACTACGGAAAAATGAAAAAAAATACAGCACCTTTGATCGGGAGTTACTGGCCCTTTTCCTAGCCATTCGCCATTTCCGGTTCTTATTGGAAGGACGTCCCTTCACGGCTTTTGTCGACCACAAGCCTCTAACGTTCGCCATGGCCAAGACCGCCGAACCGTGGTCCGCTCGTCAACAACATCACCTGACGTTTATTTCTGAATTTACCACGGACTTTCAACATGTGTCTAGTAAAGACAACCTGGTGGCGGATTGCCTCTCCTGTGCGACGGTCCATGCGGTTCACCTGGGGATTGACTACGCCCTCATGGCTGCGGATCAGGCCTCGGACCCAGAGGTCCAATCATACAGAACCATCCCCTCTAGTTTCCAAGCGACCGACGTCAGTTTCCAGGCCGCAGGCGCCACGCTCCTTTGCGACGTCTCCATGGGCGTTCCTCGACCTATCATGCCAGTCGCATGGCGCCGGAAGGTATTTGATGCCATACACGGGTTGTCGCACCCTGGCATGAAGACTTCACAACGGCTAATGTCGGCGAAGTTCGTCTGGAAGGGTATGTACCTCAATGTCCGTGACTGGGCCAACACCTGCATGGTCTGCCAGAAGGCCAAGGTCCAGCGTCATGTTAAAGCTCCAGTGGCTACGTTCGCTGTTCCGAACGTCGTTTCGACCACGTGCATGTGGACCTTGTGGGGCCACTTCCGCCTTCTCATGGTTATACACATCTCCTCACCATGGTGGACCGCAGCACTAGGTGGCTAGAGGCAATTCCTTTGGTTTCCACCACTTCGGCAGACGTCGCTAGAGCTTTCATCTCCTGTTGGGTTGCCCGTTTCGGCCTCTTCCGACCGTGGGCCACAATTTTCCTCGGAGCTCTGGAACGCTGTAGCTCAGGGGTTCGGCACCAAACTTCATCGCACCACCGCCTATCATCCACAGGCGAACGGCCTTTGCGAGCGATTCCACAGGTCGCTTAAAGCCGCCCTTCAGGCCAGTCTTCAAGGTGCAGGATGGGTAGACAGACTCCCATGGGTCCTTTTGGGTCTTCGTACGGCACCCAAAGAAGACCTGCAATCGTCCTCAGCTGAACTCGTTTATGGCCAGCCTCTCCGAGTACCAGGGGATTTCCTCCCTTCTCCCACAGAGCCATGGTCCGCCTCCCAACAACTCATCAGCCACCAGGAAGCGGCCAGATGCTTCGCTCCGGTGCCTGCATCAAATCATGGCTTACAGAGCTCCCACGTGCCAGCGGAGCTGAAGAATGCCGAGTACGTATTTATCCGGCACGACGCTCACCGGGATCCGCTCAAGCCCCCTTACACTGGTCCTTTCCGCATCATTGAATCAGGAGACAAATCCTTTTCGGTCGACATAGGAGGATAGCTGGATCACATTTCGGTAGACCGGTTGAAGCCGGCTCACCTGGACCTGGACCGCCCAGTCGTCGTCGCTCAACCGCCGAAACGTGGCCGACTGCCCGCAGCCGCCATGCCAGATCAACCACAGCCGCCCGCCAGCTCGACCACACTCGCCGCACCAGCTCAACCACAACCGCCCGCCAGCTCGACCAACGTCCATCAGCTTCCTCTGCCAGGTTACCGAAGTCGCTCGGACAGACTTGTCAGGCCTCCTCGACATCTCACTTTTGCTGTTAAAGACAATTCTGGGGGGGGGGGGCGCATGTGGCGGAGCCACCAAAAGACTCAGATCGTTTGTACATAATTCCTTTAACAACATGTTAGCTACAGTCTGAATCTTTATTTATGCTGTTTAACTGTACAGAGTGTGGTTGCTTTAACAGCGCGGTTAAAACGTGATGACGTCACACCGTTCATCACGTGATCCCCCAATGGCAGGAAAACGTGATGACGACATGACGTCAGACACAGGACTGCAGGGGCAGTCCTCGTGGAGCCTCCAGAGAGAGCAGACCTACATTCGATGTTATCCTGCAGTTTCTTGCTAAAGCCTGTTTGTTTCATTAAAGTTCATTTTGTTTGATCGCCTGAGTAGAACTCAGTCTTTTAGTTAGGAACCCACGTTCCTACAATATCTATATTTTATCTATAAATATTAAATAGTTAATAGGATACCTTAAAATTATTATCCGGATCACAATCTATACACGTAAAAGTGAAATTAAAGCTTACCTAATTTCTATGTCTTGTGACTAGCTGAGACGATTCTATAAACGGAACATGGGCAGCAGGTAGAGCAGCAGGGGGAGCTGGAAAGATTCTGCATGATGCTGGGATGTTACACCAGAGTGCCTCACACCTTGCCCAGAAGGAGGAGAGCGCACAGTAAACAGCAGGTTTGATCAAGAGGCCAGCCAGTAGGATAAAATGGAAACCTATTTGGGCGAAATTAACATTATCTTGCATTATTACTTTTAAGTAAATTGTGCCACAGAATAATATTTTGTTTCAGTTTCAGTTTCAAATTAAATATAAAATGTGTAACCCACACTTCGAAGGTGTCAGCTGTGGCTCAGTGGGTAGCAATCTCACCTCTGAGTCAAAATGTGGTGGGTTCAAGTCCCACTCCAGAGACTTGAGCATATGATCTAGGCTGACTCTCCAGTGCCGTACTGAGGGAGTGCTGCACTGTCAGAGGGGGCTTCTTTTGGACGAGACGTTAAACCGAGGCCCCATCTGCCCTTTCAGGTGGATGTAAAAAACTCCATGGCACTATTTTGAAGAAGAGCAATGGAGTTCTCCCCAGTGTCCTGGCGAATATTTATCCCTGCACCATCATTAAAACAGATTATTCCCTTGAATATGTAAGATTAAGGGGTGATCTAATTGAGGCGTTTAAGATGATCAACGGAGTTGATAGGTTAGATAGATAGAAACTATTTCCTCTGGTGGATGAGTCCAGAACAGGGGCTTAAAATTAGAGCTAGGGCGTTCAAGAGTGATGTCAGAAAATACTTCTTCACACAAAGGGTAGTTGAAATCTGGAACTCTCTCCCCCAAAAAGCTACTGATGTTAGGTTAATTGAAAATTTTAAAACTGAGATTGATAGATTTTTGTTAGACAGGGGTATTAAGGATTACAGAACCAAGGTGGGTAGATGGAGTTAAGATACAGGACATCCATGATCTAACTGAATGGTGGATCAGGCTTGAGGGGCTGAATGGCCTATTGCTGTTCCTATTATCCTATCTGGTCATTATCTCATTGCTGTTTGCGAGACCTTGCTGTGCGCAAATTGGTTGCTGTGTTAAGGAAACATTTACAGGACTATGGGGAAAGAGCAGGGGAATGGGACTAATTGGATAGCTCTTTCAAAGAGTCAGCACAGGTACAATGGGCCGAATGGCCTCCTTCTGTGCTGTAAGGTTCTATGAATCTATGATAGTGACTACACTTCAAAAGTACCTCAGTGGCTGTAAAGTGCTTTGGGACGTTCTGAGGTCATGAAAGGCGTTATATAAATGCAAACTTTTTTTTACATCAGCACAGTTTTTGTCACCTTTTGAGTAAGGAAGTTGTGGATTCCCACTTGAAGGCTTGAGGATATGATCTAGGTTGATGCTCGAGTGCAGTAATGAGAGATTGCTGCATTATTGGAAGTGCAGTCCTTCAGGTGGGACATTAACCCAAAGCGTCATCTGCCTGTTTCAATCGTTCAGGTGGACATTAACGATCCTACAGTATTAGTCAAGGATGAGCTGAAAGTTCACCCATTATCCATCACATCATTCATCCCTCAACAAAGACAGATTCATCGCATTGTTGTTTGTGGGATCTTGCTGTGCATACAATGGCTGCTACATTTACTTATGTAACAACAATATCGGCAGTGTAATTAATTCTGTGTGATACATTTCGGGACTTTTCAGAGAGATATGATAAGGCACTATATAAATGCATATTCTTTTTCTTGTTATGGCAGAATACTCTGGGAATTCAGGTGGTCCAAAACATTTCTCAGATATTTCACTAGAACTGTTCCCTTATATAAGGTGCAAGTTGGAAACAGATATGAACAAGAAAAATGCTCCAAAATTACAAGCCCTTGACCCCCTTGGAGGAGTCACCCATAAGAGCATCATAACAACAACAACTTGTATTTGTATAGCGCCTTTAACGTACTAAAACGTCCCAAGGCGCTTCACAGGAGTGTTAAAAGACAAAGAAATTGACACCGAGCCACATAACAAATTAGGGCAGATGACCAAAAACTTGGTCAAAGAAGTAGGTTTTAAGGAGCGTCTTAAAGAAGGAGAGAGGTGTAGAGAGGCGGAGAGGTTTAGGGAGGGAGTTCCAGAGCTCAGGGCCTAGGCAGCTGAAGGCATGCCCACCGATGGTTGAGCGATTATAATCAGGGATGCTCAAGAGGGCAGAATTAGAGGAGCGCAGATATCTCGGGGGGGTTGTAGGGCTGAAGGAGATTACAGAGATAGGGAGGGGCGAGGTCATGGAGGGATTTGAAAACAAGGATGAGAATTTTGAAATCAAGGCGTTGCTTTACCAGGAGCCAGTGTAGGTCAGCGAGCATCGGGGTGATGGGTGAACGGGACTTGGTGCGGGTTAGGACACGTGCAGCTGAGTTTTGGATGACCTCAAGTTTACGTAGGGTGAAATGTGGGAGGCCAGCCAGGAGTGCGTTGGAATAGTCAAATCTAGAGGTAACAAAGGCATGGATGAGGGTTTCAGCAGCAGATGACCAAATCAAAATCAAATCAAATTTTATTTGCCATATGTATTACTACAATGGAATGTTTTTACTCTCCGATCACTTCCACAATAGGCTGTGGGAGCTCACAGAGACACGTCACTATTCTACAGCGCCATGTTCAGTAAAAGTCAATTCAATTGTGTCCAATGGCAGTGGGAACGCGATGTTCATCAGCCGTTCCGTCTCCGCGGACTCCTCCTCCCTGTTGCCGGCTCCACAATATGGTGTCCTTCTTCTCACGCTCACCATCTGGCCTCAGGTCTCCATGCCCGGCTCGCCCTCATCCCCTCGAACTGTGAGCTTCCCGCACTGTCGCCGGTTCAAATTTGCAACGGCCCGGGGCCTGCCTCTCACGCTCACGTCCGGCCTCCAACCGCCATGCCTGGCTTCCCTCCTCCTAGTCCGAAACAGAAATTCACAACGAGGAGCTGCCGGGCGACATGCCGAAGCGGGTCTTCGTGGCTGCTGCTGCCGCTTCCCGCTGCTGCGCTGCCTCCGCCCAACTCGCCGAACACATCGAGATAGGACCATCCTTCTTGCCCATGCCCCACTGACCCCCACGCAGACACAAGCAAATACACAAACAACATGCACGGTTAAAATCTTGTATTGTGAGCTCTGGTGGGAGACAGCATTGTAACATGAATTACTTTCTATCGTTGTTGGCTTGGAACAGCAGCATTTTCAGCAAGCACCAAGTAAGACTGCTGGCCACAGAATTTCCTGGTCTCTGCCCAAACACTACCCTGTTATTTCTTTCCATCAGTTCTAAGTTCTTGACTAACACAGTTGGAGATGGATAAGGATGAAAATGAAAACAGTCTCCTCCAATCTCCTTGAACCTTTTGATGACAAAATCGTTTCAGTTCTAAGAGACATGTATATTTAATATGAATATGGTCATTTTAAAGTTGTCTCAGCGCGTATAATGGCTGCCTGGAGACAGTAAGTCTGCTTCAAGGCACCAGCAAATCCTTGGATCCAGATATTAATAGAGTCATAGAGTTATACAGCACAGAAAGAGGCCCTTTGGCCCATCGTGTCCGCGCCGGCCATCAAGCCCTGTCTAATCTAATCCCATTTTCCAGCACTTGGTCCGTAGCCTTGTATGCTATGGCGTTTCAAGTGCTCATCTAAATGCTTCTTGAATGTTGTGAGGGTTCCTGCCTCTACCACCCTTTCAGGCAGTGAGTTCTAGATTCCAACCACCTTCTGGGTGAAAAAGTTTTTCCTCAAATCCCCTCTAAACTTCCTGCCCCTTACCTTGAAACTATGCCCCCTGGTTATTGACCCCTCTACTAAGGGGAAAAGTTCCTTTCTATCTATCCTATCTATGCCCCTTATAATTTTGTATACCTCAATCAGGTCCCCCTCAGCCTTCTCTGCTCTAAGGAAAATAACCCCAGCCTGTCCAGCCTCTCTTCATAGCTGAAGCGCTCCAGCCCAGGTAACATCCTGGTGAATCTCCTCTGCACCCTCTCCAATGCAATCACATCCTTTCTATAGTGTGGCAACCAGAACTGCACACAATATTCCAGCTGTGGCCTAACTAGCGGTTTGTACAGCTCCATCATAACCTCCCTGCTCTTATATTCTATGCCTCGGCTAATAAAGGCAAGTATCCCATATTCCTTTTTAACCACCTTATTATCTACCTGTCCTGTTGCCTTCAGGGATCTATGTACATGCACACCAAGGTCCCTCTGATCCTCTGTCCTTCCTAGGGTCCTACCATTCATTGTGTATTCCCTTGTTAGTCCTCCCAAAATGCATCACCTCACACTTTTCAGGGTTAAATTCCATTTGCCACTGTTCTGCCCATCTAACCAACCCGTCTATATTGTCCTGTAGCCTGAGGCTTCCCTCCTCGCTATTTACCACTCCACCAATTTTTGTGTCATCTGCGAACTTACTGATCATACCTCCTACATTCATATCTAAATCATTAATGTACACTACAAACAGCAAGGGACCCAGCACGATCCCTGCGGTACACCGCTGGACACAGGCTTCCAGTCACAAAAACAACCTTCCCACCATCACCCTCTGCCTTTCTGCCACTAAGCCAATTTTGGATCTAATGTGCCAAACTGCCCTGGATCCCATGGGCTCTTACCTTCTTGACCAGTCTCCCATGCGGGACTTTGTCAAAAGCCTTACTGAAGTCCATGTAGACTACATCAACTGCACTACCCTCAGCCACACACCTAGTCACCCCCTCGAAAAATTCAATCAAATTGGTCAGACATGATCTCCCCCTGACAAAGCCATGCTGACTATCCTTGATTAATCCTTGCCTCTCCAAGTGGAGACTAATTCTGTCCCTCAGAATTTTTTCCAATAATTTCCCTACCGCTGATGTTAGGCTCACTGGCCTGTAATTCCCTGGTTTATCCCTACTACCCTTCTTGAATAATGGTACTACATTAACTGTCCTCACAGTCCTCTGGCACCTCCCCTGTGCCCAGAGAGGTTCTGAAAATTTGTGTCAGAGCCCCCTGCAATCTCCTCCCTTGCCTCACACAGCAGCCTGGGATACATCTCGTCTGTGCCTGGGGATTTATCCACTTTTAAGCCTGCTAAACCGCTAGTACCTCCTCCCTCTCAATATTAATTTGTTCAAGTATATCAAAATCCCCCTGCCTGATTTCTATGCCTACATCATCTTTCTCCACAGCTGCTAAATATTTATTTAAAAACCTCACCTACATCTTCCGGCTCTACACACAGATTGCCACTTTGGTCCCTAATGGGCCCTTCTCTTTCCCTGGTTATCCTCTTGCCCTTAATATACAGGAAACTCTCTTTTTACCGGCACCCAAATATCCGGAATCTCTCTTAACCGCAAAAATTCAGGAGTAGGTTCAGGTAAGTTTTACTTCATATTAGTGGCCGTGTAACCAGGGTTCCTGGATCTGTGGCCGTGCACCAGGGATCTCCTGATCTGTGGCCGTGTAACCGGGACTCCTGCACAAGTGCCGTGTAACCGGGGCTCCTGCACCTTGGTAAGTATTTACTGCCCGCCGAAGTCTCGCGCTCTCTCCTGGGCTCCCGCTGCTGTTTACTGCCGCCGAAGTCTCGCTCTCTCCTGGGCTCCCACTCACCTTTTTACTGCCGCCGAAGTCTTTGATCTTGAAGAGCAAGAAATATTTCACATGTTCCAGCCTTGCAAAGGTAATTTTGTTTTCCAATTACTGTCAGGTATCAAAAACCAGTACAATTTAAAAGTGTGAACAGCACTGAGAACAGACTTGTTTCCTGAGCCATTGATGCATGGTTTGCTATAAAGTTTGTTTATTAAAGATAAATCTTCAAAGGATATGTGGTGTCAGCCTTGGCTCAGTGGTAGCATTCTTACCTCTGAGTCAGAAAGTTGTGGGTTTAAGTCCTACTTCAGAGACTTGAGCACATAATCTAGGCTGACACCTCAGTGCAGTAGGGAGCGCTGTACTGTCGGAGGAGCTGTCTTTCAGATAAAACATTAAACTGAGGCCCCGTTTGGGATGTAAAAGATCCAATGGCACTATTTGAAGAAGTGCAGATGAGTGCTCCCTGCTGTCCTGATCAATATTTATCCCTCAACCAAAATCACTAAAACAGATTATCTGTTTGTTATCTGATTACTGTTTGGGGGATCTTGCTGGAATTTTACATTACAACAGTTGACTACACTTCAAAAGCTGTAAAGTGCTTTGCTAATCTGTACACAGCATAAATTAAAAACACAGGTTTAGATTCATACAAATTAGGCCTGCTTATGGAAATTGTAGTCCAGCTATATAAGCCCTGTTCCTGGGACTAGGGACAGGGTCACTGGCAAGGCTTGTGGAAGCTAAGCAGAGCCAGGCCTGGTTAGTACCTGGAGAGGTGACCATCAGGGAAGACCAGGTGCAGAAGGTCACAGAGGAGCCCCGGGAGGGGCGGCTGGTGAGCAGGCCCGGGTGTTGGGCTGAAGATTGTCGGACAGGAGGAATGGTGGAAATGGTAGTGGCGGTGCGCACCAGGACACAGCGGCTTTGCTTCTCCCAGGACGGTGCTTTTATGTTAATGTTATTTGTACTGGACTCATGGGAGCTTGCAAATCACATTTTCATTGTTCATGTACTTGTGCATTGTACAATGACAATAAAGTTGAATTATTATTATATATATGTTAGGAGGAAGCCCAAGCTGTAATAGCATTATCTGTCATTTTCTGCAACTCTCTAGTGAGATTCAACTTCTCCAGAGACTTAAACTGCTGAAAAGATGGCATCCATTTTTCAGCACCTCTTCCCATATGGCAGGAGGTTGTGGATAGAGAGTTAATTACATTCAGAGAGCTTGTTGTTTTCAGTGTTGCCCATCATTACTTCAATTGGTACTCACCTGGTACCTTCTACTGGAAACCCATCCCATAAGCTCAACAGTTTCCAGTGGCAAATGGGAAGGAGACTCTTCAGGGCAGTTCACTTTGCTTAAGCCCATTTGCTTGATCGGAATATCAAAGTCTTTGATATATTAAATGCAAGAGTATCCTAGATCTTGAAGGTGATGATCCTAGAAGTCCCTTTAATCAGATGGAGCCATTTCTGCAATTCTCACAAAGCCGTCCTAATCTAAATAATCATGCCCCGCTCCAAATAGATCACCACCATGGGAATCTGGATTCAATGAGCAATTTGGGAATATGCCCGGTAGTCAAGTGCTATAGTGTCTTTTTAGTTTTGCTAAACTCTTGCAGTAGAGCACCAATCAGCTTGACAATTATGTTCCAGGTGTTATGGTAAGATTGCTGTACAGCTGAGAGTCTTGAATTATCAGATTGAGATTCCAGACAGCAAGTATGTCAGCCAACTGGGTCCAGTACAGATAAGGCTTGTTAACTACCAGATATAAGAACATAAGAATAGGAGCAGGAGTAGGCCATTCGGCCCTTCAAGCCTGCTCTGCCCATTCAATGAGATCATGGTTGATCTTCTGCCTCAACTCCATTCACCGGCCCTATCGATATATTGGGGTGATTCTGTTCATCAGCACAGGTTATAGCTCCAGGTTGTTGTGAAGACCGTTTCTAGTCCATTCCATAATCAATTGCTTTTGCTGATTGAAAGACCAAACACAGACTGCTGCACAGCAGTGAACACTCTTGACTCAGGTGTGAGGTCTGTTATCCACCTTTTTCCACTGACTTGCATGACTATTATTTACCTTGTTTCCACGAACTGCAGCAGTAGCAGCTGCTATGCTGCCTTTTAACAAGAAAATCATTAATTGCTGCACAAGTAGAAGATCTTTACATTACCCACTAGCTGGGGGTGCCCCGGCGGTGCCGAGGCTTTTTTTGAGGGCATGTTGTTGTTGAAGAGAGAGAGAGAGAGCGAGTTGGGGGGAAGAGAGAGAGCGAGTTGGGGGGAAGAGAGAGAGCGACTGGGGGGGAAGAGAGGAGAGCGACTGGGGGGAACAGAGAGAGCGACTGGGGGGAACAGAGAGAGCGGACTGGGGGGAACAAGAGAGAGCGACTGGGGGGGGAAGAGAGAGAGCGACTGGGGGGAAGAGAGAGAGCGAGAGACGGGGAGTGAGCGCTGACTGGGGGGGGAAGAGAGAGAGCGACTGGGGGGGAAGAGAGAGAGCGACTGGGGGGGAAGAGAGAGAGGCGAACCTGGGGGGAAGAGAGAGAGCGAGAGAGACAGGGGGGAAGAGAGAGAGCGAGAGACTGGGGGAAGAGAGAGAGCGAGAGATGGGGGGGAAGAGAGAGAGCGAGAGACTGGGACTGGGGGAAGAGAGAGAGCGAGAGACTGGGGGGGAAGGGAGAGAGCGAGAGACTGGGGGGAAGAGAGAGAGCGAGAGACTGGGGGGGAAGAGAGAGAGAGAGAGTGAGAGACTGGGGGAAGAGAGAGAGAGCGAGAGGCTGGGGGGAAGAGAGAGAGAGCGAGAGACTGGGGGGAAGAGAGAGAGCGACTGGGGGGAAGGGGAGGAAGGGGGGAAGGGGGGAGGAGGAAGGGGAAGGGGGGGAAGGAGGAAGGGGGGGTGGAAGGGGAGGAAGGGAAGGGGAGGGTGGGGGAGGGGGAGGGAGGGAGGGAGGGAAGGGGGTAGCAGGAGGGGGGAGAGGGGGAGGGGGGGAGGGGGGAGGGGGGTGTAGGGAAAGGGAGGGGGGAGAAGGTGTGGGGGAGGGAGGAGAGGGGGGAGAGAGGGAGAGGGAGAGAGGGGAGGCAGAGGGAAGGAGAGAGAGAGAGGAAAGGAGAGAAAGAGAGAGAGAGAGGGAAGGAGAGAGAGACAGAGAGAGAGAGGGAAGGAGAGAGAGAGAGAGAAAGAAGGAGAGAGAGAGAGGGAAG